>NW_026652283.1:109359368-109512585 GCF_009828535.3 Hylobates moloch
TTTGAGACGGAGTCTCACTCTGTCGCCCAGGCTGGAGTGCAGCGGCGCAATCTGGGCTCACTGCAAGCTCCGCCTCCTGGGTTCACGCCATTCTCCTGCCTCAGCCTCTCCAAGTAGCTGGGACTACAGGCGCCCGCCACCACGCCTGGCTAATTTTTTTTTTTTGTTTTTTGTATTTTTAGTAGAGACGGGGTTTCACCGTGGTCTCGATCTCCTGACATCGTGATCCGCCCGCCTCGGCCTCCCAAAGTGCTGGGATTACAAGCGTGAGCCACCGCGCCCCGCCAAGGGCCTGAGAATTTTTATAGCAGCAATTGGCAGGAACTGAGTGTGGGGAGAGGTGGGGTTGCGGGGAGGAATGCGTTCTTCAGTGAGGTGAATCTTTTCTAGTTTGCCACGGTATCCACCCTTCTCTAATACCAGCAGGCCACTTGCCTTTGCAACCCTTACTTGGGCTCCCCCAGAACCTTTAGAATTTTTCTAAAGATGGAAACACCACAGCGCTCTCTAGTGGTATATATATAGTAACCAGATCTGAAAAAGATTGCGGGAATTTATTCCTAAATTTCAGAATTGGCTCAGCAAAGCAATCTGCAAAAGAGAACAGAGCCTTACAACTTCAGTTCTATCTCAGGGTTTTCCTTTGTAAACCGACTTGTCAGGAGTTAGTTGTAGAAACAGTTCTTGAGCTCACAGTGAGTTCTTATCATCTCTCTCGATGTTGTAATGCATGCTTCCCCCAGTCAAGTAGAGGTGGAATTTTCAACTACAAGCATGTCTTGTCTTATTTCTCCCTAGGGCATAGTGCTAGGAAAAACTGTGTAGTTCAAGTTAAATATTAAAATACGCTCTTTTTTTTTTTTTTGAGACAAAGTCTCACTCTTGTCCTCCAGGCTGGAGTGCAATGGCGCGATCTCGGCTCACTGCAGCCTCTGCCTCCCTGATTCAAGTGATTCTCCTGCCTCAGCCTCCTGAGTAGCTGGGATTACAGGTGCCTGCCACCATGCCTGACTAATTTTTATATTTTTAGTAGAGACGGGGTTTCATCATGTTGGCCAGGCTGGTCTCGAACTCCTGACCTCAGGTGATCTGCCCGCCTCAACCTCCCAAAGTGCTGGGATTACAGGCATGAGCCACCGCGCCTGGCCGCTCTATTTTTTTTTTTTTTTTTTTAAGAAAAGAAATGAATGGATTCTATGTTTACATTTGGTCTCTGATATTTCAAAGCTTTATTCTAGAACAAAGTGAGTGCAGTGGCAGAAGAAAACATTAGGCCACGTTCGGATTTCCTGGTGTATGACATTGGCCTGAACTTACTCTTCCACAGTTGAGTGTTGGGTCAGTGGAGGGGTCATGCCAGCTGTTTCCATCAGGAAGAAGAGACTAGATGGGAAAACTTATCCTGTTGCAGAGCAGCAAGCACTAAGCAGTAATGTATTCCTGCATTTTTTCTTTCCTTTATTTTCCTTAAAGGTGGAAAACCAGATTGTGTAAACCCTACTGAGGCTAATGTTGAAGAACCTGAACCAACTCTCCTCATAAAGCCAGAAGATATTGTCTTAAAAGAACCAGGGAACACAGAAAAGACTCTCCGGACACTTCTGAGACCAAGTGATAAAGTTTCCAACTACTATAAGACAACTTCTTCTGAGATCAATGCAATTGTAGGAGCCGTTCCTTCTACTTGTATGTCACTTATTTATCAAGTTTTAAAAGCATCAACAAACGTGGAAGCAAACTGTCCTCTGTCTGTCCTTGCGTTGTCCCCTGCCTTTCTCCGTTAGACTAAGTTTCTCAAAGCCTTGTACCTTGCATTTAATTCGTATTCTAACTACCTGGGGAGGAGAGGCCCACGTATAAATGTTGATTGAACTGAATTGCCAATGATGACCAAAGTAAAATGATTTTTTATATATTAGTGAAATGGAAACCATTATAGATCAGAACATCGAATGTTATACATTGTAGTAATTCAGACTCTACCAAGTATTAATATTAGACGATTTTTAAACCATATGATTCTTAGCTCCATACATATCTGCCTTCAAATATTTAAAGAGCTTTTACATAACATTTCTCTGCATATTCATTCCCCATATGTTAGTTTGCTGGGGCTCCTGTATCAAAGTACCACAAACTGGTGTCTTAACAGAATTTTATTGTCTCACAGTTCTGGAGGCTTGAAGTGCAAGGTGTCAGCAGGACTGGTTCCTCTGGTGGATTGTAAAGGAGAATCCGTCCATGCCTCTCCCCTAGTTTCTGATGATTTGTTAGCAGTCTTTGGCAGCACTTGGCTTCTTCAGCATCACCCTGATCTCTGCCTTCATCTTCACATGGTGTTCTCCCCATTTTCATGTCTGTGTGCAAATTTCTCCATTTTACAAAAACTCTAGCCATATTAGGTTAGGGGCCCACCATACTACAGTATGACCTCATCTTAATTAATTACACCTGAAATGACCTTATTTCCAAATAGGGTCACACTCTGAGTTAGTTGAGGTTAGGACTTCACCATATAAATTTTGGGAGGAGACAATTCAACCCATAACATCCATATATCAATATGAAGCATGATGAATATTGGTAATTTAGAAAAACTATTTTATGTTGATCAAGATCGCATCCTTGGAATAAGGACATGATTGAGGATTTACATATTTTTCTCAACTGGATTTTTGTAGACATGCTATACATTCTCGAGTAAAGAAATCTTGTTATTCTCTTTAGACTGTGTTGTCCAGTAGAAATAAAATTGAAGTCATCTATGTATTTACAAACTTTTTAGCATTAAAGAAAACCAGGCTGGGCATGATGGCTTATGCCCGTAATCCCAGCATCTTGGGAGGCCAGGGTGGGAGGATCAATTGAGGTGAGGAGTTCAAGACCAGCCTGGGCAACATAGTGAAACCCTGTCTCTACAAAAAATACAAAAATTAGCTGGGCATGGTGGCAAACTCCTATAGTCTCAGCAACCTGGGAGGATGAGGTGGAAGGATCACTTGAGTCCAGGAGTGCAAGGCTGCAGTGAGGTGTGATCATGCCACTGCATTCTAGCCTAGGTGATAGAGTGAGACCCTGTCTCAAAAAAGAAAAAGAAAAAGAAAAAGAAAAAAAAAGTCATGTTAAAAAAAGAAACAGGTGAAATTAATTTTAATACTATATGTATTCAAAATATTATCATTTCAATAACTAATCAATATAACAGTTATTAAATATTTTGCTTTTTTGTACTAAAATGTTTGAATTTTACATTTGGATTACACCAAAATTCTTCCTAGCCACATTCTAAGTGCTCAATATGCACATGTGACTGGTGGCTACTGTGTTACACAGCTTTGTTTTAGAATGTCTGTTTTCTTTCCTCATCAATGACCTAGGTTACCCCATTTGTGGTGTTCCAACCATTCGATCTGACATTCGTGCTCCCCGAATTCGTCGCATCAGTGACAGAACTAATTATGGTGAAGAAGGTAGTGCGTATTCACTACTGTATCCTACCATCTTCGCCCAGAAAGGAGTGTTTGAAAGAGACTTCTTCAAGACTAGATCAAAAGAAGAGGTATAGCATATAAACATACAAAAATGGAAATGTTTTATCTACCAACAACTACTATTTTAGACTTTTAAAAACTTGGGTTTTTATATTTACAAAAGTCTACAGGATCCCCAAGTATAGGATTCTTGATGAATAATGCTCAACTTGGTTGTGACATCTGGTACAATTCTTGAGGTAGAATTTATGCTGTGACAGGAAGAGCAAATTCATATTTTACATTCAATATGGTCCATGTAAAGAAGAAAAATATTTTTCTAAAACATTTAATACTGTTCTAGTTGAGAAAAGGAACAGGATCGACCGCTTCCTTATGTAAGCATCCTGATGGCCTTGGGCCTCTAGAACTAAGAGTGGGCATGAGGATGGTCACTCTGCCACCCTTCTTGTCCACTGCTATCATATGTCTCAGATTATCTGCGACAAGCATTGATTTAAAGTATTCTGTCTTGTTGCCACACCACAGGTAAGATAATACGTCTGTCGTATTTATTTATTTATTTATTTATTTTTGACTCAGAAAACATGATGCCCACATCTGAGATGATCCTCTTCCTAGATGAGTTATAAAGCTAGGGTTATAAAACCAGCTAGGTCTGAATAGCCACTGGGGTGCTGAGGGCCAGAGATTGATAGCAGTGCTCAGTTAGACCAGCCTGTCTACATCTGTGCTTATGGAAAGCAGGTGTAATTCA
This sequence comes from Hylobates moloch, assembly GCF_009828535.3. NCBI lineage: Eukaryota > Metazoa > Chordata > Mammalia > Primates > Hylobatidae > Hylobates > Hylobates moloch. Next base: position 109,363,617 of record NW_026652283.1, read on the forward strand.
GGGAGTACTTGCTTCTTCAGAACCTTCATAGCTGGAGCTAGAAATGATATAGGAAAAGACATACGATGCCTTTTCGGACTTCAGATGAAGGGTTAATGGCTTGGAAACATATTAAATACTAACTGAATTAATGGCAGATGCATCCCAGCAATTCTTTCATACGGAGGCAGGACAGAGAGGAAGGAGAGACAGAGGCTGATGCTTGCTTACTGTCCCCAAAGGAGGAACCTGGTATCCTTCCCACGGATCAAAGAAGAAAACCTCCAGATTGTGTTTTCACTTTTCTCAATCACTCTAAAAGGCCTATGAAATAGAACTTTAGGGTTTCCAAAAGAAACAGAAATCTCCTGCTTGTTTCATAACGCCTAAAGATTGTTTTAACTAGGAAGTCATACTTTTCCCACAATTCTAGACAAAAAGTAAGAAGTCAAAGACCTGTTTGGAATAATAATGTTGACTTGAGGATGGATAGATTTCAGTAGACGTGTTAGGTAGTCAGCATACTACTGATAGAATGCCAAACCATTGGAGCAAAGCCTCCCAAGGAGCGGGGAAGGAAGCAGGGGAGAAGGTCTGGGATGCTCAAGACTGACTCAAACCATTCCTGAGCTCACTCTGCAAGGGCCTTTTTAAACTACCAGTGGGTGGGGAAAATAGCAGCTATGCATAGGGGTGTTGTGTTTTTGCTTTACAGCGGCAGTTGCTAGCAGCTCTTCTCTTCTGAATTTCAGAATTTGATTTGTATTTGAATAGTACTTAATTTGTCTTTAATTACACTAATTTCCCACAAGGGTACATCATTTCTAGGGGATTTTTTAATTGTTGAGATTCTGTTTAATAGATGTATTCTGCAACTATTTTATTTCTTTGGCTATTCGCTTCTAACCTTTTCATTTCCCTTTTTTTTTTTTTTCTGAGTGCTTCATAGTAAATGGTTCTTTTAAATTTAGTTTCATTTTAAAATTTTGTTTTCACATATTTTATTCCCACTACTCATTCTATTGTTTCTTCCCACTACTAGTTCTTACTTTCCTTTCTTATATTTTTCTTAAGACATAAGAAGCATGTTTTTCCCCACCTTCATCTGTTTTGATAATTATCACTGTAGACAGATTATTTGTAACCAAACATTGCTGGTTTTCAGTGTGCTCGGCTTTTAGTGTGCTCTCTTAATCATGGGTACACTATCTGCCATTTGCACACGTAGTTAAAGTTCCAACAGGCCAGTTAGATATGTTTTATAAGTGTTCGTATTTTAAAGAATACAAAACTTGGCCATGCCTAGAGGCTCATGCCTGTAATCCCAGCACTTTGGGAGGCCGAGGCGGGTGGATAATTTGAGGTCAGGAGCTCAAGACCAGCTTGGCCAGCGTGGTGAAACTTCATCTCTACTACAAATACAAAAAAATTGGCCAGGTGTGGTGGCACACACCTGTAATCCCAGCTACTCAGGAGGCTGAGGCAGGAGAATCACTTGTACCCAGGAGGCAGAGGCTACAGTGAGCCAAGATCACACCACTGCACTCCAGCCTGGGCAACTGAGTGAGACTCTGTCTCAAAAATAAATAAATAAATATACAAAACTAATGTTCAAGTGGCTTAGGTGACATACACAAGACCAAAATGACAATAAATGACTGAAATGGAACCCAAACCTAACAACTCTTCTTTCTTTATTTTTTTCACTCTTTTTACTTGAATTTTGCGACCTCTCCTTAACATAATGAGACATTTAAAGTTGAAAGTAACTTTATATATTGGCTAGTGTATTTGAACACCCTCATATTCATAATAACAAAATTATTCCTGAGCTGACAGTATTAGAATTTTGATATTTTCTCATTATATATGTATACAAGCACATGCACACACACAAATACATACGCACACATACTTTTCACACATACTTTTTTGGAAAAATATCCATAGTCTTAGATGTTATAAAGATATTTTTCATTATAAATTTTAAAACATATAAATCATGGTCTATTTTAAATGCCTTTTTCTAGATTGCAGAGATACTGTGTAACATTGGTGTCAAGCTTTCTGATGAAGAATTTGAAAATGCATGGAATCTTGCATCAAAAAAGCATCATAGAGGAGAAGTTTGTGTTGAGAACATCAGAAATGTTCTAGATGAGCTATGGCATGCAGACCGGATCAAGTGTAAAACACCCATGTGATATTTTTGGACTTCATTCATTCAAGCAGAAGAATTATTAACTCTGTGTTTATCTAAAATGTTCAATCCATTCTGGTTTTAGATATGATGTTAGAGTTCAGCAATCACAGTGGTTAAGACTCATATGCCTGTATGTGTTGCTAATAAATTAGATTTTGGATTTTAAAATTTATTGTTTTCCATAAAGCACCTAAGAACTTGACAAGTGATTGAAGAGTTAACATTCAGCCTCAGCAAAGACAGTTCAGAATGATATTAGAAGTTTTGTAGGCCTAAGAATTCCATCCATTTTAGTTGGCCGTCTGAATTCATAGTGTGATTTGTGATGCAAAGTTTAATTTTCTTTGTTGGTTAAGCCAATTTGAACTGTAATTTCTGTCACAGGTGATCAAAATGTAGTAACACACCAAGAGTAAGGAGACTCATGTTTATGTAGTGGACTAAAAGCTAGATCTTATGCATGGAACTACAGGTGAATTTTTTTTTTTTTTTTGAGATGGAGTCTCACTCTGTCACCCAGGCTGGAGTGCAGTGGCACAGTGTTGGCTCACTGCAACCTCTGTCTCCCGAGTTGAAGCGATTCTCCTGCCTCAGCCTCCCGAGTAGCTGGGACTACAGGCGCGTGCCACCATGTCAGGCTAATTTTTCGTAGAGACGAGGTTTCACCGTATTAGCCAGGCTGGTCTCGATCTACTGATCTTGTGATCTGCCCGCCTCAGCCTCCCAAAGTGCTGGGATTACAGGCATGAGCCACTGCGCCCGGCTACAGGTGAAAAATTTTAAGAAAAAAAAAAAAGTGGTCTTGACTTCCTTACATTTCCTTTTCCATTAAAAAGTTACTTGTCTTTTAAAAATTAATTCTTTAAAAGAACAAATGAAGAATACAGCTAGAGGAGCTCTTTCCATATATTAAAACCCACAAATTTAAAGCTTTTATGACAGCACAAACAAGACAAAAGAAAACATTATAAGGTTTGGGGAATAAGCAATCTTTTCCAAATAATCTCTAAACTCATGCTTTCTTAACACATTTGGCTTAAATCATCAAACTATGGTCAAGCAGGCATGGGGCCGTTGCCCTTAAGGGAGGAGATAAGCCATCTTTCAGGATGGTCCTGATTCACTTTCCTAAATCTACCCTAAAAGTACCAGTTGAGGTTCCTTTGTGAATCCCCCTTCTATCACTGGTGGGTTCTTTATATTTTGTCCCTAGTAGGATATAAAATGGGTCAGAACTGTACATTTTCAACGTCAAGGAAACTCCATTGACAAATAAAAAAGTTATCTTTTTATTCTATCTCTCATTCCAACTTATGCCCAGTCATGTTGTCCAACATAGTGTATAAGGGATTCTATAATGAGAATTCTACAATGAGAATAAATAATAGCATTGAGATATTCTGGTAATAAAATGCCAACATAAAGATGATAAACATGAAGATGATAAAATTTGAATAAACTTTCTAGTGTCAAATTCACAGGAATAAATAATATCCAAATGTTAAATTTCCTTGCCAGTTAAAATCTGAAGATAAAATTCGAAGTAATTCAAGACTGAAATCAAATTATCCAGTGTCCAGTGAGTTAAAAATCCAAGGAAATTATCTCTCCCTTTTTTCTGCTTCTGCCAAGTTTCAGCCAAGGTGTTTGGAAGACCTGGGGAGAGGTGTGTTTCCTTTAAGCAGCTGTGTCTTGAACTACTTCTCACTGGGAAGACCATAGTTCCATCCTGGCTCTTAAAGTCATAGTCACGTAACTGAAGTGACTCAGCGGGCTGAGCTTCAATTTTAGGAAGTCAAAGATGTAACAAGACTGCAAGATTTCATGGCTCCCACCAAATTTAGGAAATAAGCCAATTCTTAGCTCTGAGAGCAGTTATCTCAGAGCAATTTTCTCAGTGGAAATTGTGTTTCTACAACCAGTATCTGTATGTCACCGAAGATATAGAAGAAATTACGTGGTATCTGAGTGAAGGAGAGAAATGGAGAAAATCTTGATTTGAGCCTTACCAGGGTGTTCATATGTGTACGTTAGCTAGAATTTATGACCTATGGACTTAAACGAATTTGGAAGAAATGAAGTTAATTTTGATACTATGCATTTACTATATCTGGCCTAAAAATCTACTTTATATATACTGTCTTCTCTTATTGGAGCACGACATTTGAAACATTATTTCCTTCATGCAATTTAGAAATTTTGGACAGAAGCCCAATCATTTTTTTTTTTTTTTTTTTTTTTTTTGAGATGGAGTCTCACTCTGTCACCCTGGCTGGAGTGCAGAGGCACGATCTCAGCTCACTGCAACCTCTGCCTCCCAGGTTCAAGTGATTCTTGTGCTTCAGCCTCCCGAGTAGCTGGGATTACAGGCGTGTGCCACTATGGCGGGCTAATTTTTTGTACTTTTCGTAGATATGGGGTTTCACCGTATTGGCCAGGTTGGTCTTGAACCCCTGAACTCAGGTGATCCATCACCTTGACCTCCCACAGTGGTGGGATTACAGGCGTGAACCACTGTGCCTGGCTGGTCATTACTTTTTATTATGAAGTATCTCTCTTCCCTACTCAGCCTATTCTATACTTTTCATTATTCTTTGAGGTGCTAGGGACTGAATAGAGTGCAGGTGCTATTTAGCAGTCTTATTGTCAATATTCTTTTCAAGTGCACTCCTTCAATTCTGTGCCTAGGAATTGCTTCCATTGCTTCTTGTTTCGGAATTGCCTAGGATTCAGAAACCTACCTCCTGTTAAAGTTTCTTCTATGAGTTAAACTAGCTAGAATCAAAGTGGCACATGTGATGGAAGTGATCCTTGAGCCACATGAATTTAAGTTTAGCTGATTGAGAGGTTTGCTTCCTGCCCTGACTGCAGGATGGCTTTGGGGCAAGGGACCTAGTGCTGCTTCTCTGGGCAAACCCTGTTTAAAAGTTTGAGCCTTCACCTCTTGTTGTCTAGAAGATATGGATACATGGGGGCAACCCACTTTGGGTCCCCTCCCTTTGTATGGGAGCTCTGTTTTCACTCTGTTTTACTTCATTAAATCTTGCAGCTGCACTCTTCTGGTCCATGTTTGTCATGGCTCGAGCTGAGCTTTCGCTCACCATCTACCACTGCTGTTTGCCGCTGTCGCAGACCCGCTGCTGACTCCCATCCCGCTGCTGACTCCCATCCCTCTGAATCCAGCAGGTGTCGGCTGTGCTCCTGATGCAGCCAGACTCCCATTGCCACTCCCGATCGTGCTAAAGGCTTGCCATTGTTTCTGCATGGCTAAGTGCCTGGGTTCGTCCTGATCGAGCTGAACACTAGTCACTGGGTTCCACGGTTCTCTTCTGTGACCCACGGCTTCTAACAGAGCTATAACACTCACCGCATGGCCCAAGATTCCATTCCTTGGAATCTGTGAGGCCAGGAACCCCAGGTCAGAGAACAGGAAGGAGGCTTGCCACCATTTTGGAAGCGGCTCGCCACCATCTTGGGAGCTCTGTTAGCAAGGACCCCCGGTAACATTTTGGCGACCACGAAGGGACATCCAAAGCGGTGAGTAATATTGGACCACTTTCGCTTGCTATTCCGTTCTATCCTTCCTTAGAACTGGAGGAAAATACCGGGCACTTGTCAGCCAGTTAAAAACAGCGTGGCCGCCGGACTTAAGACAGGTGTGAGGCTATCTGGGGAAGGGCTTTCTAACAACCCCCAACCCTTCTACTGAGGACGTTGGTCTGCCCGGAGCCAGCTTCCACTTTCAGTTTTCTTGGGGAAGCCAAGGGCCGACTGGAGGCAGAAAGTTGTTGTCGCAAACTCCCGGCAGTAGCCGGTTGAGATCGTGGCGCAGCCAGAAGTCTCTACTCAGCAGTCACCCATGCGTGCGCCCCTACCTTTCCTTCTGAACCATACCTCCTGGGTCCTGACTGCGACTTTCTTGAAAGTGTAGCCCCAAAATTCTCCTTGCCTCTGAATCTACTTCCTCTGATCCCTGCCTCCTAGGTACTAATGGTTCAGACTTTCATTTCCTCTAGCAAGTGGTATCTCCAAAGGGATCTAAGGAGGCTCTACGCTGCGTCCTTAGGCACCTAGGCTATAACCCAGGGAGTCTTATCCCTGGTATCCCTCCTGATTTAGGTACACAGCTCTCGACGTGGGCAGTTACGTGGGACCTGTTCCCCACCACCCTTGCCAGGGCCCCAAGTTTGTAATGGCTGAGAGAGAGGCGGAGAGAGAGAGAGAGACGGAGAGAGAGAGAGACGGATAGAGAGACAAAGAGGGAGTCAAAGAGAAAAAGAAAGAAAAAGATAGAAATAGTAAAAAAAAAAAAAAAGTGTGCCCTATTCCTTTAAAAGCCAGGGTAAATTTAAAACCTGTACTTGATAATTGCCACTTTGTTGTCAGTGTAAATAAGGGAATAGCAAGTCCTTAACCCAGTAACCCGTGGATGGACCAAATGCATTCAGTCGGTAGCACAACTGCTTTGCTAAATGTAGAAAAGTAACTTTTAGAGGAAACCTCGTTATGAGCACACCTCACCAGTTCAGAGTTATTCTAAGCCAAAAAAAGCAAAAAGGTAGCTTACTAACTCAAAAATCTTAAAGTATGGGGCTATTATGTTAGAAAAGGGTAATGTAACTCCAACCACTGATAATTCCCTTAACCCAGCAGATTTCCTAACAAAGGATTTAAATCTTAATTACCACACAAAGGTCCTACCAGACCTAGGAGGAACTCCCTTCAGCACAGACAGTAGATGGTTCCTCCCAGGTGATTGAGGAAAAAACCCCAATGGGTATTCAGTAATTGATAAGGAGACTCTTGTGGAAGCAGAGTTAAAAAATTGCCTAATAATTGGTCTCTTCAAATGTGCGAGCTGTTTGTACTCAGCCAAGCCTTAAGGTACTTACAGAATCAAAAGACTATCTCAATCCTGAATCAAAAGGTTCCTACACCCTCTCTGAAATGAATTTGCATAAGAACTGTTGTTTATGGGAATGCATCTTGATGGGGCAGCTGGGTTGTTATGAAATACTCAGGAACCCAGCCCAGCTCTAGGACTCACCCCTGAGTGCAAAGGCAATGTTGTACACACTGGTAAAGGACCACTAGAATCCAGCAGCCGGGACTGCTTTCTTTGTGGTCAGGAAAGGCGGGAAAACAGGTGCAGGACTGCTACATTGGTGAGCATAACTAATCCGATAAGCAGAGGTCCATGGGTGGTTACGCACCCTGGAAAGGAACTCACCTCTGAGCACAAAGGCAATGTTGGGCACGCTGGTAAAGGACGACTAGAATCCAGCAGCCCAGGCCCCTTTCTTTGTGGTCAAGAAAGGCAGGAAAAGGAGTGCAGGAGTGCTACCTCGGTGAGCGTAACTAATCCGATAAGCAGATGTCCGTGGGTGGTTACGCACCTGACTCTCTAGGACTAATGCTCATCGGAAAATAACCAGGGGTGCTGGCATCCCTATGTTCTTTTTTCAGATCGGAAACATTCCCCCCAAGGCAAAAATGCCCCTAAGATGTATTCTGCAGAATTAGGACCAATGTGACCCTCAGATTCCAAGAAAGAAACGACTTATATTCTTCTGCAGTAGTGCCTGGCCACAATATCCTCTTCAAGGGGGAGAAACCTGGCCTCCTGAGGGAAGTACAAATTATAACACCATCTTACAGCTAGACCACTTTTGTAGAAAAGAAGGCAAATGGAGTGAAGTGCCATATGTGCAAACTTTCTTTTCATTAAGAGACAACTCGCAATTATGGTGTATGCCCTACAGGAAGCCCTCAGAGTCTACCTCCCTATCCCAGCATGCCCCCGACTCCTTCCCCAACTAATAAGGACCCCCCTTTAACCCAAACAGTCCAAAAGGAGATAGACAAAAGGGCAAACAATTAACCAAAGAGTGCCAGTATTCCCCGATTATGCCCCTTCCAAGCAGTGGGAGGAGGAGAATTCAGCCCAGCCAGAGTGCATGTATCTTTTTCTCTCTCATACTTAAAGCAAATTAAAATAGACCTAGGTAAATTCTCAGATAACCCTGATGGCTATATTGATGTTTTACAAGGGCTAGGGCAATCCTTTAATCTGACATGGAGAGATATAATGTTACTGCTAGATCAGACACTAATCCCAAATGAGAGAAGTGCCGCCATAACTGCAGCCTGAGAGTTTGGCGATCTCTGGTATCTCAGTCAGGTCAATCATAGGATGACAACAGAGGAAAGAGAATGATTCCCCACAGGCCAGCAGGCAGTTCCCAGTGTGGACCCTCATTAGGACACAGAATCAGAACATGGAGATTGGTGCTGCAGACATTTGCTAACTTGCGTGCTAGAAGGACTAAAGAAAATTAGGAAGAAGCCTATGAATTATTCAGTGATGTCCACTATAACACAAGGAAAGGAAGAAAATCCTACTGCCTTTCTGGAAAGACTAAGGGAGGCATTAACGAAGCATACCTCCCTGTCACCTGACTCTAGGTCCACCAATCTTAAAGGATAAGTTTATCATTCAGTTAGCTGCAGACATGAGAAAAAAAACTTCAAAAGTCTGCCTTAGGCCTGGAGCAAAACTTAGAAACCTATTGAACTTGGCAACCTTGGTTTTTTATAATAGAGATCAGGAGGAGCAGGCAAAATAGGACCACTTTAGTCATGGCCCTCAGGCAAGAGGACTTTGGAGGCTCTGGAAAAGGGAAAAGCTGGGCAAATCCAATGCCTAAAAGGGCTTGCTTCCAGTGTAGTCTTCAAGGACACTTTAAAAAAGATTGTCCAAGTAGAAATAAGCCGCCCCCTCATCCATGCCCCTTATGTCAAGGGAATCACTGGAAGGCCCATTGCCCCAGGGGATGAAGGTCCTCTGAGTCAGAAGCCACTTACCAGATGATCCAGCAGCAGGACTGAGGGTGCCTGGGGCAAGCCCCAGCCCATGCCATCACCCTCACAGAGCCCCGGGTATGCTTGACCATTGAGGGCCAGGAGGTTAACTGTCTCCTGGACAGTGGTCTGGCCTTCTCAGTCTTACTCTCCTGTCCCGGACATCTGTCCTCCAGATCTGTCACTCTCTGAGGGTTCCTAGGACAGCCAGTCACTAGATACTTCTCCCAGCCACTAAGTTGTGACTGGGGAACTTTACTCTTTTCACATGCTTTTCTAGTTATGCCTGAAAGCCCCACTCTTTTGTTAGGGAGAGACATTCTAGCAAAAGCAGGGACCATTATACATCTGAACATAGGAGAAGGAACACCCGTTTGTTGGCCTCTGCTTGAGGAAGGAATTAATCCTGAAGCCTGGGCAACAGAAGGACTATATGGATGAGCAAAGAATGCCTGTCCTGTTCAAGTTAAACTAAAGTATTCCGCCTCCTTTCCCTACCAAAGGCAGTACCCCCCAGACCTGAGGCCCAACAAGGACTCCAAAAGATTGTTAAGGACCTAAAAGCCCAGGGCCTAGTAAAACCGTGCAATAGCCCCTGGAATACTCCAATTTTAGGAGTACAGAAACAACAGATAGTAGAGATTAGTGCAAGATCTCAGGATTATCAATGAGGCTGTTGTTCTTCTATGCCCAGCTGTACCTAGCCCTTGTACTCTGCTTTCCCAAATACCAGAGGAAGCAGAGTGGTTTACAGTCCTGGACCTTAAGGATGCCTTTTTCTGCATCCCTGTACATGCTGACTCTCAATTCTTTTTGCGTTTAAAGATCCTTCGAACCCAACGTCTCAACTCACCTGGACTGTTTTACCCCAAGGGTTCAAGGTTAGCCCCCATCTATTTGGACAGGCATTAGCCCAAGACTTGAGACAATTCTCATACCTGGACACTCTTGTCCTTTGGTACAGGGATGATTTAATTTTAGCCACCTGTTCAGAAACCTTGTGCCATCAAGCCACCCAAGAGCTCTTAAATTTCCTTGCTACCTGTGTCTACAGGTTTCCAAACCAAAGGCTCAGCTCTGCTCACAGCAGGTTAAATACCTAGGGTTAAAATTATCCAAAGGCACCAGGGCACTCAGTGAGGAATGTATCCAACCTATACTGGCTTATCCTTATCCCAAAACCCTAAAGCAACTAAGAAGTTTCCTTGGCAAAACAGGTTTCTGCTGAATATGGATTCCCAGGTACCACGAAATACCCAGACCATTATATACACTGATTAAAGAAACTCAGAAAGCCAATACCCATTTAGTAAGATGGACACCTGAAGCAGAAGCAGCTTTCCAGGCCCTAAAGAAGGCCCTAACCCAAGCCTCAGTGTTAAGCTTGCCAACGGGGCAAGGCTTTTCTTTATATGTCACAGAAAAAACAGGAATAGCTCTAGGAGTCCTTACACAGGTCCAAAGGATGACCTTGCAACCTGTGGCATACCTGAGTAAGAAAATTGATGTAGTGGCAAAGGGTTGACCTCATTGTTTACACGTAGTGGTGGCAGTAGCAGTCTTAGTATCTGAAGCAGTTAAAATGATACAGGGAAGAGATCTTACTGTGTAGACATCTCATGATGTGAACGGCATACTCACTGCTAAAGGAGACTTGTGGCTGTCAGACAACCATTTATTTAAACATCAGGCTGTATTACTTGAAGGGCCAGTGCTGCAACTGCACACTTGTGCAACTCTTAACCCAGCCACATTTCTTCCAGACAATGAAGATAGAACATAACTGTCAACAAGTAATTGCTCAAACCTACGCCACGTGAAGGGACCTTTTAGAGGTTCCCTCGAGTGATCCCGACCTCAACTCGTATCCTGATGGAAGTTCTTTTGTAGAAAAAGGACTTTGAAAAGTGGGGTATGCAGTGGTCAGTGACAATGGAATACTTGAAAGTAATCCCCTCGCTCCAGGAACTGGTGCTCAGCTGGCAGAACTAATAGCCCTCACTCAGGCACTAGAATTAGGAGAAGGAAAATGGGTAAATATATATACAGACTCTAAGTATGCTTACCTAGTCCTTCATGCCCATGCAGCAATGTGGAGAGAAGGGGAATTCCTAACTTTTAAGGAACACCTATCAAACATCAGGAAGCCATTAGGAAATTATTATTGGCTGTACAGAAATCTAAAGAGGTGGCAGTCTTAAACTGCTGGGGTCATCAGAAAGGAAAGGAAAGGGAAATAGAAGGGAACCGCCAAGCGGTTATTGAATCCAGAAGAGCTGCAAGGCAGGACCCTCCATTAGAAATGCTTGTAGAAGTACCCCTAGTATGCGGTAATCCTCTCTGGAAAACAAAGCCCCAGTACTCAGCAGGAAAAACAGAATAGGGAACCTCATGAGGACATACTTCCCTCCCCTCCAGATGGCTAGTCACTGAAGAAGGAAAAATATTTTTGCCTGCAGCTAACCAATAAAAATTACTTAAAACCCTTCACCAAACCTTCCACTTAGGCATTGATAGCACCCATCAGATGGTCACATTATTATTTACTGGACCAGTCCTTTTCAAAACTATCAAGCCGGTAGTCAGGGCCTGTGAAGTGTGCCAAAGAAATAATCCCCTACACTGCAGGCCATACATTTCAATCCCTGTATCTTTAACCTCCTTGTTAAGTTTGTCTCTTCCAGAATTGAAACTGTAAAACTACAAATTGTTCTTCAAATGGAGCCCCAGATGCAGTCCATGACTAAGATCCACTGCGGACCCTTGGAATGGCCTGCTAGCCCATGCTCTGATGTTAATGACATCAAAGGCACCCCTCCCGAGGAAATCTCAACTGCACAACCTCTACTATGCCCCAGTTCAGCAGGAAGCAGTTAGAGTGGTCATTGGCCAACCTCCCCAACAGCACTTGGGTTTTCCTGTTTGAGAGGGGGCACTGAGAGACAGGACTAGCTGGATTTCCTAGGCCAACTAAGAATCCCTGAGTCTAGCTGGGAAGGTGACTGCATCCACCTTTAAACACGGGGCTTGCAACTTAGCTCACACCCAGCCAATAAGAGAGCTCACTAAAATGCTAATTAGGCAAAAACAGGAGGTAAAGAAATAGCCAATCATCTATCGCTTGAGAACACAGTGGGAGGGACAAGGATCAGGATATAAACCCAGGCATTCGAGCCGGCAATGGCAAACCCCTTTGGGTCCCCTCCCTTTGTATGGGAGCTACGTTTTCACTCTATTAAATCTTGCAACTGCAAAAAAAAAAAAAAAAAAAGAAAATATGGATACATGGAAATAGTCTGTTCTCTAAAATCAGATTTTTGCCTCAGCTGCTTTTTGCTGGGTCATGGCAACCTGCCATTAGCTCAGGTCGCTGCCATCCACAGAGTATACCTAGTGCTCTAGCTGCAATTTACAGTTAAGTTGCAGCAGGCCAGCACCCAGAGGTCTCCTCTGCCTGTTACAGGCCTGCTGGCTGGCAGTGGCTGCTAGATGTCTGCCTGAGAACTTCACCAAAGCCCTCTTGGATCTTTATGAAGGTTGTCTTTCCTAATGTCTGAGCAATTGGTAGCTTTCCAGTTTATCTTTCATTAAGACCAGCATCTCTGCTGTTTGCTTGTTGTTATTTACATACACCGTCCTGTTACGGAAGAAGCAGCCTTTAATGTGTGAACCTAGCTGCCATAAGCCACAGTCATCCTTGAGCAGGGCTCCGCAAAAAGCCAGTGGTCTGTGAAACCAGATGCATTGCACCACATAGACTACTGAAAAAAAAGAGTTTTATGTCTGAACATGGTGCTAAGGATGTTGAAAGATGCATGATGTTAGCAACTTTTTTTTCACATAGAATATCAACATCTTGTCATTTACAATTCTTACCTTTGGCTGTGTTAAAGTGTGAAGAACTGTAATTTCAATCAAGTTTCATGCTTCAGTGATTTCTAACTCATCATTTAGTTTTTTTCTATTTGCTGTGATACCTCCTTCCCAAATTGTATTACATCATATACATAATGTTGATTTCTTGATTCCCATTTGCAAAAGTTGTTGTTCCTAGCATGATGCAGTCTTTCAGCCCTCATACTTTACTTAGTCAAATTGCAAAGTGCTTAGTAATTATGGATCACAAATCAGACCCCTCCTGAGAAGCAAACTGAGAGCATTTTGAGTAATAAATTTGTCATTCACTGCACTTATGACCTTATAAAGACATCTAATCTTATAAAGCTGTTGCTTTTATATTTATAAAATGGAGATAATGGCTGCCTTTTCAACTTGTAAGTTTATTTCAATGGTTATGGAGATAATGGATATATAAGTACCTAGCACCAGTTTAGCTTAGTAAATATTAATCAAGGCTCCTAGTTCAGGTCTCAGCTCATCTCATCCACTTCTAAGTAACAGTGTTTCTCCATCTATTTATATCATCATTATATTGACCTTTTCTTGTTTTTTTTTCTCATCTCCATAATTCCTGTTTTTCTTAATTGGTTGTCCTTTGTTGATTTTGATAGATTTGACAATTCCCATTGGCTTATTGCTATCATGGCATTTCTATCACTTGTTTCAGGCTTTAAGCACAGCCTCTCATTCTATTTTTTTTTTTTTAAGCATGCACACAATCTGCTGGGATTTTTATTGTGATTGCATTGAATCTAAAGATCAATTTGGGGAATTTTACTTTTTTTTTTTTTAACAATGTTTTGACTTCCAAACACTAAATATGGTACATGTATACATTTATTTAGCTTTTCTTTATTACTTTTTAGTTTTTCATGTTGAGATATTGTACCGCTTGCATTAGATTTATTCCTAGGTATGTTTTTGATGTTGTGATAAATTTAAAAATTGTGTATCAATTTTTAAATAGGGCTATTGAGGTATTATCTATACACAGTAAAAAGCACCCTTTTTAGTGTGCAATTCTATGAGTGTTGACAAATCATATAGGTTGTGTAACTACCATCACAAACAAAATATATAACTATTCCATCACTCTCTAAAATTCTCTTGTGCCTTTTTGTAGTAAATCTCTTCTTCCCAATCTCAGCCCCTCATAACCACTGATCTGTTTTCTGTTCCTATTGTTTTGCCTTAAAAAGAAGCTCATATAAATGGAACCATGGAGTGTGTAGCCTTTTGAGACCGGCTTCTTTCACTCAGTACATGTTTTCAAGATCCATCATGTTATTGCCTGGGTTAGTAATACATTCTTTTTATTGCTGAGTAGTATTCCACTGCATAGATATACTACAATTTGTTCATCTACTTACCATTTAAAGATGTTTGGGTTGTTTCCAGTTTTGGGGAATTCTGAATAAAGCAGCTATAAACTCTTATGTATATGTTTTGTATGACCATAACTTTTCATTTCTTTTGAAAAAATATCTATTGGGTAGGATTGCTGGGCTATATGTTAACTTTATAAGAAATTAGAAAACTGTTTTCCAAAACAGCTGCATCATTTTGCATTTTCACCAGCAATTCATGAGTATTGCAGTACATCCTTGCCAGAATGTGGTATTGTCACATATGGTCAGTTAAGAAAATGTTTTAAGCCATTCTATAGGTATGCAATAATAGCACATAGTAGTTTTAATGTGCATTTCTGTAATGACTAATGATGTTGAATGTCTCTTCATAAGCTTATTGGCTATGCACGTGTCTTCTTTGGTAAAGTTTCTATCTTAGTATTTTGCCAATTTTTAAAATTGGCTTTTTTTCCCTATTACTGAGTTTTGAGAGATATTTCTGTATTCTGGATACAAGTCATTTATCAGATATGTGTTTGTAGATATTTTCTCCTGTCTTTAGCTTGGATTTTTATTTTCCTAACAGTGTCTTTCAAAGAATAGAAGTTTTAAATTTTGATGAAGCCCAATTTTTCATTATTTTCATTAATGGATCATGCTTTTGGTGTCTTCTCTATGAAAGATTAGCTTACTTCAAAATCTCGTAGTTTTTTTTGTGAATGTTGAGTTATTTTAGCACTATTTTTTGAAACAGTTATTCTTACATTGAATTAATTGCCTTTGTACCTAGGCCATAAATCAATTGGCTATATTTGTATGAGCCTATTTATAGACTCACTATTTTGTTGTATTTATTTATGTGTTTACACTTTCACCAATACCACACTGTCTTCATTACTATAGCTTTAGAATATGTCTTAGAATCAGCGTGAATCCTCTTTGTTCTTTATTTGGAATTATTTTGGTTGTTCTAGTTACTTTGCTTTTATTAGTTTTAGAATCAGTTTATTTATGGCTGGGTGTGGTGCCTCAAGCCTGTAATCCCAGCACTTTGGGAGGCTGAGGGGGGCAGATCACAAGGTCAGGAGATAGAGACCGTCCTGGCTAACACGGTGAAACCCCGTCTCTACTAAAAAATACAAAAAATTAGCTGAGCGTGGTGGTGGGCACCTGTAGTTCCAGCTACTCGGGAGGCTGAGGCAGGAGAATGGTGTGAACCCGGGAGGCAGAGCTTGCAGTGAGCTGAGATTGCACCACCGCACTCCAGCCTGGGCGGCAGAGCAAGATTCCATCTCAAAAAAAAAAAAAAAAAAAAGAATCAGCTTATTTATTTGTATAAAAATCTTTCCTGGATTTTTATTGGGATTGTGTTACATTTATAGATCACTTTTGGGAGAACTGACATCTTATCTTCTACATTAAGCATAGCTCTAACCCCAGCTTCAAGTCACCATTTCCTTGTTCTGCCTTCCACTGTACCTATTCAATTTCTGGAACATCTGTAATTTGTCACCATCTCTCCATTAACAGGCGTTCTCCTTGTTTGATAGTGCTTCACCTATGCTTTGATGATTTTTTTCTACTTATAGGCCCTTCTCCTTCTATTCCAGCCTTTACAATCTTGCCACTACTCTACCTTAAAACTTTCAACAGTTTTCCCATTTTGTAGAAAATGTACATTCTTAGCCTAGCAACGTAAGGCCCTACAGTGTTTTCCTCTAATACTTCTTTTTGACCTCATTTCATATCGTTCCATTTCATTTATTCTTTCCTTCTGCAAGAACTGAGCTACATGAAGTTTCTGTGACTGCTATCCACTACACTCATATCTTCCCCTGGAAATACTTCCATCCTCTTTTCCCCACTTTCTACATGCCTATATTCTACATCTTCTTTAAGGAATAGTTCAAAGTTTACTATTGTTACAAAAATTCTTGGAATCATTCTCTGGCTACAAAGAATCTGTCTTTCCTTTGAACTTGCTTAGTCCTCTGTGCCTTTGTGAGACAACAATTACTTTGTATTTTGTCTGATAATTACCTATATACTTGCCTCTTCTATTTAATTTATAGTATATGTTTTCTGAGGACATAATCCAAATTGATAAGTTTCTAGATACACATTACCTGGCATGCAGTAGTGCTCCATAAATCTTTGGGGAACTAATGAAAAAGATATACAGACTAAACAGGGACAATAGTATGGAATCACTCACAGAGTGTTGACAGAATAAAGATTAATCCATCAATACCAAGTCCTGACTTAAGCCATCTATCACCTATGTAAAACTTAGATGAGAAGGTTAAGCCCCACTCTTTCATTTGCACTGGAATCTGGGAGTGGTTCTGCACTCTTAATATTTTTGGGGTCATTAATTCAACAGACGTTTATGGAGCACTTATTCAAGTGAAGAGGTATTTTAAGAAGGAGGGAGAAATCAACTGACAATGCTATTTGGAGGTAAAGATGAAGCCTGAGAATTGACCATGAAGTTTGACAATTGGATGTTACCGGCAACCTTGACAGGAGCTCTTTTGATGCCAGTAGTGGAGTCACAGTTTCATGAAAATGGGTTCACAAAAGTTTAGGAGGTAAGTAGTGCGTATGATGAACTCTTTCACACTCTGCTGTAAAGAGGGCAGAGAGGGCCGGGTGTGGTGGCTCATGCCTGTAATCCCAGCACTTTGGGAGGCTGAGGAGGGAGGATTGCTGGAGCCCAGGAGTTTGAGACAAGCCTGGCCAACATGGCAAAACCCCGTCTCTACTAAAAATACAAAAATTAGCCAGGTGTGGTGATGCTTACCTGTAGTCCCACCTACTGAGGGGGCTGAGGCATGAGAATTGCTTGAACCTGGAAGGTGGAGGTTTGCAGTGAGCCTAGTTTGTGCCACTGCACTCCAGCCTGGGCAACAGAGTAAGACACTGTTTTTTTTTTTTTTTTAAAAAAGGGCAGAGAAAAGATGCTTTTTAAAAATATGAGATTTTATAGCACAATTCATGTTGATAGGAATTGTATAGTTGAGGAGAATAAAGGAGTGAGAGGGAGTAATTACAGGAGCAAAGTTCTTGAGTTGCGAAAGGGGTTGGGATACAGTGTAGAAATGGAGGGATTTCCTTGGAACAGCTGTCAGTTGTATAAGAGGACAGCAGGATGGCAAGTTGTATACATAAAAAAGGGTTATCAGCTGAGAGTAAGAAAGGAGGAGGCTATGTTGAGGGCTGGAGGAAAGGTGAGAATGGAGAATTGATTTAGAGAGTGAGGCAGTGAGTTGACTAGAAAACATAGTACGATTGCAAGCCCTCTTGAATTTTTTAATTATAAATTTAAAAAGAGATTGGTCACTTGGTTTTGTGTTTTTCTTCGGTCAGTTTTTTTTCTTATGCAACTACTGGACTTTGGATTTGGAATAAATGGAGATTTATATTTGACTAGGGCTGGAATTTTACCTGCTGAATAAAATGGTGGGAGGGAGGCACAAATTTGAATTTATGCAAGGAAATAGTTCTAGTGACCTGATATGGAGACTAAGATCTGTCAGGAAGAAGTTCAGAAATGAGAGGGTACTGAAAAAATGGCAGGGATAATGAACTGGGCCTTTCCTATGGGTCAACATTTTAGAGGAATACTATAAAAAATAAGCTAGAAAAATAAGAGTTGGTGATCAGAGTGGAATGCCTGCAAATGAGATTCTGCAGGTGGTAGAGATGTTGGTAATAAAATTTAGGGTGTGATAATGGGCCTGAGTGACTAAAGTAGGTGGAGAACTAGTTCATTAAGAAAGGGAGGTCAAGAAATGAGAAGTCTGATGTTAAGTAGATGAATCACCTACAGGGACACTGATATCACCAAGAAAGATGACAGGGAAGATAGCGGAGAGAGAGTGACCCAGGTTATATATACCTTTGAAATAATTATGAAAGCTATACACACTATTATTTTAGAAAAACTCATATACACATATACTTTTGACCATGTGATATTCAGTCACCCTATCTCCCATAGATAGATCTCTAGACCAGATGAATACTCAAGTAGCTTCTAACTCCAAAATTTCAGATTTATCCTCAGGTAGATTTACTACCTGCCTCTGTCTCCCATCCATCCATCCATCCATCGATCCATCCATCCATCCATCCATCGGGGTGACTCATTGTCACTTATCTGTGCTTTGGTTAAGTACCCTTTTTGGGAGAATATTCTTTGAATGGCGTAGCTAAGAAACATGATTTCCCATTTTAACGGTAGGGGGCACCCTAGCATTTGCAAACTTAGTGATGAACCTTAGCCAACTGTGTGGAATAGCAGCAGTTGAAAAGAGGATGTTAAGCTGGAGGAAGAAGTCTACCACCACACTTTGCAAAATCCGGGATGATCTATGCACTTTCTTTTTTTAAATTATTATTTGGTGGCAGAAATTAGGCTGAAAAGGCACATTTAAAATAGTACTAGCAACCTAGAGAGGAGGTTTGCTTCGATCATAAAGTGTCACCTGTTAGAGAAGCAAGTAAAACAATGTGAAATACTCAGATGAGATATAAATAAATATTCAAATATATCACCATGTTCTCACCTAAACTATGTTTCCATAGTGTTCAGGATAGTCTCGTTAATAGTAGAATATATTGAACCTATGAAAAGTTTTAAAGACTCCTGTTTCCTAGCTCAGGCAAATAAACAGAATACATTTTGTTCATAACATGGTTAACCAATGAACTTGTTGGAAATATTATATGGGCCAATAAAGGGTAATTTTATTTTATGTAATAACCACTTATGAAAGCTCACCATGGCTTGATGTGAAGAGCTGGGCTAGTTAGAGGTTAACACCCCAATCATAAACCAACAATGAGGAGAGACTTGAAAGGCATTTCTTCTATTATAAAACATTTACAGTAATAACCTTGTAAAAAATAATGGGATCTATTTAAAGCTCATTTATTTCCCAGCTAAGTGGCAATTTCCCATCACTCAAAATGCTAATACGTTCCCCTAAAACCCTAGGGATAATCCAATTCATGTGTGTTCATTAAAAAAACCTGGTTAAAATAAGCAGGTGATTTTGTTTTAATAATATCTGTCCTGCCAGCAATAAGACAGTCTCAGTTGCAAATAAATATATCAACAAACAGATTTTCTTTAAAGCACATGGATCCTCATATCATTCCCAAATTAGCCAATTAGCATGATGCTATTGGAAGAGCTAATTAAAAAGTGCATTTAGACTAAGAAATGTTTCCTGAGAGTAATCTGGAGCTTATAGCTCTTATTCCACCTGTAATTCCTCTGCCAGATTTTCTACTCTGTAAATACAGGTGAACACACCTTCACCTGAGCAGAGGAAAAGTCTTTTTCATTCTCTTGGAGTAAATTATATATATTAGTACCTTGAAGTGATTAACATACGCTTATCTTTTTAAAAAGGCACTCCCCATGCCTAGTCTCTCAGTTGTTAGGTGGTGGTGAACTAGTAATTTAGACCGACTAAGAATGATCTCTTTGTCCAGAGATCCAGCCTGTAGTTTGCCCTGTTAGAAATATTTTCATGATTAGAATTTTTGGTCAGCGGTAAATTAATCAACTTCTGCAGTAAATATACCTATCTGAATTACTGACATTTACAGATAGACTAGCACTTCCGTTAATGAAAAAGAGTAACAAAAACTAAAAAAAGATTTACGGATATAAAAATTTTGCTAGGAGGAAGTGTGAATTGGAGACAATAGGGAATGAATAAATTTATGTTTGATATCTTCTAAGTTAGTGTGTTTTAACTTTTAATGTGCATATAAATCACCTGTAGATCTTGTTAAAATGTAGATTCCGATTCAGTATGTCCAGGGTGGAGCCTGAGTTTATGCATTTCCAAAGCTTCCAGGTGATATGATGCAGCTGCTCCCGGATCTCACTTTGAGCGACAAGGCTTTAAGCTTTGTGACATTTATGTGACTAAGCTCACAATTATTCACACTTTTGTTGGTTACTAGTGAGTGTCAACTTGATTGGATTGAAGGATACAAAGTATTGATCCTGGGTGTGTTTGTAAAGGTGTTGCCAAAAGATTAACATTTGAGTCAGTGGGCTGGGAAAGGCAGATCCACCCTTAATCTGGTGGGCACAATCAAATCAGCTGCCAGCAAATGTAAAGCAGGCAGAAAAACATGAAAAGGAGAGACGGGCCTAGCCTCCCAGCCTACATCTTTCTCCCGTGCTGGATGTTTCCTGAGCTCGAACATCGGACTCCACGTTCTTCAGTTTTGGGACTTGGACTGGCTCTCCTTGCTCCTCAGCTTGCAGACAGCTTATTGTGGGACCTTGTGATCATGTAAGCTAATGCTTAATAAACTCCTATTTATCATCTATTCTATTAATTCTGTCCCTCTAAGAGAACCTTAACTAATACAGATATTGGTACCAGTAGAGTGGGGCATTGCTGAAAAGATACCCAAAAATGTGGAAGTGACTTTGGAAGTGGGTAACAAACAGGCAGTTATTGGAACAGTTTGGAGGGCTCAGAAGAAGATAGGAAAATGTGGGAAACTGTGGAACTTTCTAGAGACTTGTTGAATGGCTTTGCCCAAAATGCTGATAGTGATATGGACAATAAGGTTCAGGCTGAGGTGGTCTCAGATGGAGATAAGGAACTTGTTGGGAACTGGAGCAAAGGTGATTCTTGTTATGTTTTAGCAAAGAGATTGGCGGCATTTTGCCCCTGCCCTAGAGATTTGTGGAACTTTGAACTTGAGAAAGATGATTTAGGATATCTGGTTGAAGAAATTTCTAAGCAGCAAAGCATTCAAGAGGTGACTTGGGTGTGTTAAAGACATTAGTTTTAATGAGGAAATAAGTCCATAAAAACCCAGAAAATTTGCAGCCTGTCTATGCTATAGAAAAGAAAATCCCATTTTCTGGGGAGAAATTCAAGCCGGCTGCAGAAATTTGCATAAGTAGCAGGGATCCTAATTTTATTATTATTATTATTATTATTATTATTATACTTTAAATTCTAGGGTACATGTGCACAACGTGCAGGTTTGCTACATATGTATACATGTGCCATGTTGGTGTGCTGCATTTACATTAACTTGTCATTTACATTAGGTATATCTCCTAATGCTATCCCTCCCCCCTCCCCCCACCCCATGACAGGCCTGGGTGTGTGATGTTCCCCTTCCTATGTCCAAGTGTTCTCATTGTTCAGTTCCCACCTGTGAGTGAGAACATGTGGTGTTTGGTTTTCTGTCCTTGCGATAGTTTGCTCAGAATGATGGTTTCCAGCTTCATCCATGTCCCTACAAAGGACATGAATTCATCCTTTTTTATGGCTGCATAGTAGTCCATGGTGTGTATGTGCCACATTTTCTTAATCCAGTCTATCATTGATGGACATTTGGGTTGGTTCCAAGTGTTTGCTATTGTGAATAGTGCTGCAATAAACATACGTGTGCATGTGTCTTTATAGCAGCATGATTTATAAACCTTTGGGTATATGCCCAGTAATGGGATGGCTGAGTCAAATGGCATTTCTAGTTCTAGATCCCTGAGGAATTGCCACACTGTCTTCCACAATGGTCGAACTAGTTTACAGTCCCACCAACAGTGTAAAAGCGTTCCTATTTCAAGGAGCCTAATGTTAATCCCCAAGACCATGGAGAAAATGTTTCCAGGCATGTCAGAGAGCTTCACGACAGCCCCTCCTATCATGGGCCTGGCTGCCTGGAAGAAAAGTGGTTTTGTGAGCCGGGCCCAAGGTCCCCGTGCTGTGTGTAGCCTAAGGACTTGGTGCCCTGTGTCCCAGCTGCTCCAGCCATGACTGGGAGGGACCAACATACAGCCTAGGCTGTGGCTTCAGAGGGTGGACGCCCAAGCTGTGACAGCTTCCACATGGAGTTGAGCCTGCGGGTGCACAGAAGTCAAGAATTGAGATTTGGGAACCTCCACCTGGATTTCAGAATATTCATGGAAGCACGTGGATGCCCAGGCAAAAGTTTGCTGCAGGGGCGGGGCCCTCATGGAGAACCTCTGCTAGGGTAGTGCAGAAGGGAATTGTGGGGTTGGAGTCCCCACACAAAGTCCCTACTGGGCACTGCCTAGTGGAGCTGTGAGAAGAAGGTCACCGTCCTCCAGACCCCAGAATGGTAGATCTACTGACAGCTTGCACCGTGCACCTGGAAAAGCCACAGACACTCAATGCCAGCCTGTGAAAGCAGCCGGGAGGGAGGGGCTGTACCCTGCAAAGCCACAGGGCAGAGCTGCCCAAAACCATGAGAACACACCTCTTGCATTAGCATGACCTGGATGTGAGACATGGAGTCAAAGGAGGTCATTTTGGAGCTTTAAAATTTGACTACCTTGCTGGATTTCAGACTTGCATGGGCCCTGTAACTCCTTTGTTTTGCCCAATTTCTCCCATTTGGAACAGTTGTATTTATCCAATACCGGTACCCCCATTGTATCTAGGAGGAAGTAACTAGCTTGCTTTTGATTTTACAGACTTACAGGTGGAAGGAACTTGCCTTGTCTCAGATGAGACTTTGACTATGGACTTTTGGGTTAATGCTGAAATGAGTTAAGACTTTGGAGGACTGTTGGGAAGGCATGACTGGTTTTGAATTGTGAGGACGTGAGATCTGGGGGGGGGCCTGGGGCAGAATGACATGGCTTGGCTCTGTCCCCACCCAAATTTCAGCTTGAATTGTATCTCCCAAAATTCCCATGTGTTGTGCAAAGGACCTAGGGGGAGGTCACTGCATCATGCGGGCCAGTCTTTTCCACGTTATTCTCATGATAGTGAATATGTCTCACGAGATCTGATGAGTTTATCAGGGGTTTCTGCTTTTGCTTCTTTCTCATTTTTCTCTTGCCACTGCAGTGTTAGAAGTGCCTTTTGTCTCCCGCCATGATTCTGAGGACTCCCCAGCGATGTGGAACTATAAGTCCAATTAAACCTCTTTTTCTTCCCAGTCTCGAGTATGTCTATCGGCAGCATGAAAATGGACTAATACAATACTCATAGTTTATATAGATGTTTTTCTATTTACACTCCAGGTGTGTGCACATGTGTTCTCTCCTACTCTGTCTCTCGGTAGTATTCACTTTGTTTTAAAAAATAAACTTTTAACTTTAGAACAGCTTTAGGTTTACAGAAAATAGTGCCCTGCACCCAGTTTCCCCAATTACCAACTTCTTACTTTAGTAAAGTACATTGGTTACAATTAATAAACCAATACTGAAATATTATTCTTAACTAAAGTCTGTACTTTATTTACATTTTCTTCCTTTTTGTTTTTAAAGTTTTATTTAAATAAAAAATGGATGACCTTTATAGAGTGATCGATCGATTGTTAATTCAATGGGTGCACCACTTTGTCAGATTCAGGACAGTAATTGGGGTTAGGGGAGAAAAATCTAATGGAGAAGGCAGTCAATCCTGAGAACTAGTGGTTGGGAGGAGTCAGAGGAAAACCTTTCAGAGGGCGGAAAGTACATAAAGTTAAGGCTGGAGATAACACAACGTAATACTACTATCTACCCTATTTTTCCTAGTTCATCTGTCTCCCATTACCTCAGAAGCAACAACACCTTTACCATGTACTTAAAACTCCTTTCCCAACCAATCCCCCTAATCCACTCACTGAAAGATGTTGTTTCCTACATGATGATAAAAATGGAAATCATCACATGGAAACACCTTCAAATCCTGGGATCTGCCCTACAAATATATCGGCTCTAGGGCAACCCTCGCTCCCTCCTTTATGTCACAGAGGAAGTTTCTCCCTTCCTATGTGGGGAAGGAGATAGGGAAGCTGTGTTCTAAATCAATCCACTCTCGCATCTTCAGAAATCTTGTCACTTTAGGAAAAGACTTCATGACCAAGAACCCAAAAGCAAATGGGTTATCTCCGAATTGTATATTTTAAATTTAGGTTTAAAATTTTTTTTATTTCAATAGTTTTTGGGAAACAGGTGGTTTTTGGTTACATGGATAAATTCTCTAGTGGTGATTTTTGAGATTTTGGTGTACCCATCACCAAAGCAGTGTATCCGTCACCTGATGTGTAGTCTTTTATCCCCCACTCCCACTCTTCCATCCAAGTCGCCCAACTCCATTATATAATTCTTATGCCTTTGCATCCTCACAGCTTAGCTCCCACTTATATGTGAGAACATACAATGTTTGCTTTTCCATTTCTGAGTTACTTCATTTATAATAAGGGTCTCCAGCGTAATCCACGTAGCTGCAAATGCCATTAGTTTGTTTCTTTTTATGGCTGAGTAGTATTCCATGTTGTATGTATATCACATTTTCTTCATTCACTTGTTGCTTGCTGGGCATTTAGGTTGGTTTCATATTTTTGCTATTGTGAATTGTACTGCTACACGTGTGCATGTGCAAGTGTCTTTTTCATATAATGATTCTTTTCCTTTTTCTTCTTATTTTCACTACTTATAAATATAACCTTTTTTATTATTGTACTTTAAGTTCTAGGGTACATGTGCACAATGTGCAGGTTTGTTACATGTGTGTACATGCACCATGTTGGTGTGCTGCACCCATTAACTCATCATTTACATTAGGTATATCTCCTAATGCTATCCCTCCCCCCTTCCCCCACCCCATGACAGGCCCTGGTGTGTAATGTTCCCCTTCCTGTGTCCAAGTGTTCTCATTGTTCAATTCCCACCTATGAGTGAGAACATGCGGTGTTTGGTTTTTTGTCCTTGCGATAGTTTGCTCAGAATGATGGTTTCCAGCTTCATCCATGTGCCTACAGAGGACATGAACTCATCATTTTTTATGGCTGCATAGTATTCCATGGTGTATATGTGCCACATTTTCTTAATCCAGTCTATCTTTGGTGGACATTTGGGTTGGTTCCAAGTGTTTGCTATTGTGAATAGTGCCACAATAAACATACATGTGCATGTGTCTTTATAGCAGCATGATTTATAGTCCTTTGGGTATATACCCAGTAATGGAATGGCTGGGTCAAATGGTATTTCTAGTTCTAGATCCCCAAGGAATTGCCACACTGACTTCCACAATGGCTGAACTAGTTTACAGTCCCACCAACAGTGTAAAAGTGTTCCTATTTCTCCACATCCTCTCCAGCACTTGTTGTTTCCTGACTTTTTAATGATTTCCATTCTAACTGGTGTGAGATGGTATCTCATTGTGGTTTTGATTTGCATTTCTCTGATGGCCAGTGATGATGAGCATTTTTTCATGTGTTTTTCGGCTGCATAAATGTCTTCTTTTGAGAAGTGTCTGTTCATGTCCTTCGCCCACTTTTTTTTTTTTGAGACGGAGTCTCGCTCTGTCGCCCAGGCTGGAGTGCAGTGGCGCAATCTCGGCTCACTGCAAGCTCTGCCTCCCGGGTTCACGCCATTCTCCTGCCTCAGCCTCTCCGAGTAGCTGGGACTACAGGCGCCCGCCACCACGCCCGGCTAATTTTTTTGTATTTTTACTAGAGACGGGGTTTCACCGTGGTCTCGATCTCCTGACCTCATGATCCACCTGCCTCGGCCTCCCAAAGTGCTGGGATTACAAGCGTGAGCCACCGCGCCCGGCCCCTAGCTATTAAAAATACAAAAATTCTCTCTCTCTCTTTTCTTTCCTTCCCTCCTTCCCTCCCTCCCTCTTGCCTTCCCAGACACACATAGGATCAAAATAAAGGGATAGAGGAATATTTACCAAGCAAATGGAAAGCAAAAAAAAGCAAGGGTTGCAATCCTAGTCACTGATAAAACAGACTTTAAACCATCAAAGATCAAAAAAGACAAAGAAGGGTATTACATAATGGTAAAAGGATCAATGCAACAAGAAGAGCTAACTATCCTAAATATATATGCACCCAATACAGATTCATAAAGAAAGATCTTAGAGACTACAAAGAGACTTAGACTCCCACACAATAATAGCGGGAGACTTTGACACCCCACTATCAATATTAGACAGATCAACAGGACAGGACAGAAAATTAACAAAATTAATATTCAGGCCTTGAACTCAGCTCTGGACCAAGCAGACCTAATAGACATCTGCAGAACTCTCCACCCCAAACCAACAGAATATACATTTTTCTCAGCACCGCATAGCACTTATTCTAAAATTGACCAAATAATTTGAAGTAAAACACTCCTCAACAAATGCAAAAGAATGGAAATCATAACAAACAGTTTCTCAGACCACAGTGCAATAAATTAGACCTGAGGATTAAGAAACTCACTCAAAACCACGCAACTAAATGGAAATTGAACAACCTGCTTCTGAATGACTACTGGGTAAATAACAAAATTAAGGCAGCAATAAATAAGTTCCTTGAAACCCATGAGAACAAAGACACAATGTACCAGAATCTCTGGGACATAACTAAGATCAGAGCAGGGCTGAAGGAGATAGAGACACAAAAAACACTTCAAAAAATCAATGAATCCTGGAGCTGTTTTTTTTTTTTGAAAATATTAATAAAATAGACTACTATCTAGACTAATAAAGAAGAAAAGAGAGAAAAATCAAATAGACACAATGAAAATAATAAAGGGAATATCACCATTGATCCCACAGAAATACAAACTACCATCAGAGAATACTATAAACACCTGTACACAAAAAAACTAGAAAATTTAGAAGAAATGGATAAATTCCTGGACAAATACACCCTCCCAAGACTAAACCAGGAAGAAGTCAAATCCCTGAATAGACCAATAACAAGTTTTGAAATTGAGGCGGTAATTCATGCCCTGCCAACCAAAAAAAAAGCCCAGGACCAGATGGATTCACAGCCAAATTCTACCAGAGGTACAAAGAGGAGCTGGTGCCATTCCTTCTAAAACTATTCCAAACAATAGAAAAAGAGAGACTCCTCCCTAACTCAGGTTATGAGGCCAGTATCATCCTGATACCAAAACTTGGCAGAGACACAACAAAAAAAAGTGGGAGTATAAATTAGTTAAATCATTGTGGAAGACGGTGTGATTCCTCAAATAGCTAGAACTAGAAATACCATTTGACCTAGCAATCACATTACTGTGTATATACCCAAAGGATTAGAAATCATTCTATTATAAAGACACATGCACATGTATGTTTTTTGTGGCACTGTTCACAATAGCAAAGACTTGGAACCAACCCAAATGCCCAGCAATGATAGATTGGATAAAGAAAATGTGGCACGTATACACCATGGAATACTATGCAGCCCTAAAAAAGGACGAGTTCATGTCTTTTGCAAGGACATGGATGAAGCTGGAAACCGTCACTCTCAGTAAACTAACACAAGAACAGAAAACCAAGCAGCACGTGTTCTCACTCATAAGTGGGAGTTGAATAACAAGAACACATGGGCACAGGGAGGGGAACATCACACACTGGGGCCTGTCAGGGGTTGGGGGGCTAGGGGAGGGATAACATTAGGAGAAATACCTAACGTAGATGACAGGTTGATGGGTACAGCAAACTACCATGGCACATGTATACCTATGTAACAAATCTGCACGTTCTGCACATATACCCCAGAATTTAAGGTATAATCAAAAAAAGAAAAGGAAAAGAAAAAGAAAAAAGAAAAATTTCAGGCCAATATTCCTGATCAACATGGATGTGAAAATCCTCAATAAAATACTTGCAAACCAAATCCAGCAGCACATCAAAAAGCTTATGCACGACAATCAAGTCAGCTTCATCCCCAAGATGCAAGGGTGGTTCACCATACACAAATCAATGAATGTAATCCATCACATAAACAGAACCAATGACAAAAAGCATGTGATTCTCTCAATAGATGCCAAAAAAGCCTTCAAGAAAATTCAACACCCCTTCATGCTAAAAACACTCAATAAACTAGGTATTGGTGGAATGTATCTCAAAATAATAAGAGTTATTTATAACAAACCCATAGCCAATATCATACTGAATGGGCAAAAGCTGGAAGCATTTCCTTTGGAAACTGGCAGAAGACAAGGATGACCTCTCTCACCACTCCTATTGACATAGTGTTGGAAGTTCTGGCCAGGGCAATCAGGCAAGTGAAAGAAATAAAGGGTATTCAAATTGGAAAAGAGGAAGTGAAATTACCTCTGTTTGCAGATGACATGACTGTATATTTAGAAAACCCCATCGTCTCAGCCCCAAATCTCCTTAAGCTGATAAGCAACTTCAGCAAAGTCTCAGGATCCAAAATCAATGTGAAAAAATGACAAACATTCCTATACACCAGTAATAGACAGAGAGCCAAATCAAAAGTGAACTCCATTCACAATTGCTACAAAGAGAATTAAGTACCTAGGAATACAATTTACAAGGGATGTGAAGGACCTCTTCAATGAGAACTACAAACCTGCTCAAGGAAGTAAGAGAGGACACAAACAAATGGAAAAAACATTCCATGCTTATGAATAGGAGGAATCAATATCGTGAAAATGGCCATACTGCCCAAGTAATTTATAGATTCAATGCTATTCCCATCAAGCTACTATGGACTTTCTTCACAGAATTAGAAAAAATTACTTTAAACTTCATGTGGAACCAAAAAAGAGCCCATATAGCCAAGACAATCCTAAGCAAAAAGAACAAAGCTGGAGGCATCACACTACCTAAGTTCAAACTATACTACAAGTCTACAGTAACCAAAACAGCATGGTGCTGGTACCAAAACACATATATAGACCAGTGACAGAACAGAGACCACAGAAATAACACCACACATCTACAACCATCTGATCTTTGACAAATCTGACAAAACAAGCAATGGGGAAAGAATTCCCTATTTAATAAATGGTGTTGGGAAAACTGTTTAGCTAGATGCAGAAATCTGAAACTGGACCCCTTCCTTACACCTTATACAAAAAATAACTCAAGATGAATCAAAGATTTAAACCTAACACCTAAAACCATAAAAACCCTAGAAGAAAACCTAGGCAATACCATTCAGGACATAGACATGGGCAAAGACTTCCTGACTAAAACAATAAAAGCAATGGCAACAAAAGCCAAAATTGACAAATGGGATTTAATTAAACCAAAGAGCCCCTGCACAGCAAAAGAAACATCATCAGAGTGAACAGGCAACCTACAGAATGGGAGAAAATTTTTGCAATCTATCCATCTGACAAAAGGCTAATATCCAGAATCTACAAGGAACTTAAACAAATTTACAAGAAAAAAACCATCAAAAAGTGGGCAAAGGATATGGACAGAACCTGCTCAAAGGAAGACATTTATGCAGCCAACAAACATGAAAAAAAGCTCATCATCACTGGTCATTAGAGAAATGCAAATCAAAACCACAATGAGATATCATCTCATGCCAGTTAGAATGGCGATCATTAAAAAGTCAGGAAACAACAGATGCTGGAGAGGATGTGGAGAAATAGGAATGCTTTTACACTATTGCTGGGAGTGTAAATTAGTTCAACCATTGTGGAAGACAGGGTGGTGATTCCTCAAGGATCTAGAACTAGAAATACCAGCAATCCCATTACTGGGAATATACCCAAAGGATTATAAATCATCCTATTATAAAGACATGCTCACGTGTGTTTATTGTGGCACTATTACAATAGCAAAGACTTGAAACCAACCCAAATGCCCATCAAGGATAGACTGGATAAAGAAAATGTGGCACAGATACACCATGGAATACTATGCAGCCATGAAAGAGAATGAGTTCATGCCCTTTGCAGAAACATGGATGAAGCTGGAAACCATCATTCTCAGCAAACTAATACAGGAATAGAAAACCAAACACTAGATGTTCTCAATCAGAAGTGGGAGTTGAACAATGAGAATATATGGGCACACTGAGGGGAACATCACACACCAGGGGCTGTTGAGGGGTGGAGGGCAAAGGGAGGGATAGCATTAGGAGAAATACCTAATGTAGATTATGAGTTGATAGGTGCATCAAACCACCATGGCACATGTTTACTTATACAAGAAACCTGGATGTTCTTCACATGTATCCCAGAACTTAATGAACAATAATAAAAAAAGAAGAAAACTAGCTAGAAAAATAGGAGTATAATAGGATATACAAAAAAAAAATACAAATCAAGCCTAAATTGATATCATATCTTGGCCTTTTCTGTATTTATTAAGACAATCATTTGGTTTTTGTCTTTAGTTGGGTTTATTTGATGAATCACATTTATTGCTTTTTGTATGTTGAACCACCCTTACATCCCAGAGATGAAGCCTAGCTAATCATGGTGGATTAGCTTTTTGATGTGCTGCTGGATTTGGTTTACAAGTATTTTGTTGAGGATTTTTGCATTCATATTCATCAAGGATATTTTTGTTTTTTTAATTTAAAAGTAAACTTTAATGTCAAAAATGCAAACTTGGGGAGGGCAGAAAGATCACACACAAGGCTGCTACTTCATACTTGGAGGGTTGCACAGCAGCCGGGCAGAGGCGCTCCTCACTTCCCAGATTGTGGGGCAGCCAGGCAGAGGTGCTCCTCATTTCCCAGGCGGTGGGACGGCTGGTTAGAGGCGCTTCTCACTTCCTAGATGGTGCAGTGGCCGGGCAAAGGCGCTCTTCACTTCCCAGATGGTGAGTTGCAGGGCAGGGGTGCTCCACACTTCCCAGACTTTGGGGCGCCTAGGGAGAAAGATTCCTCACTTCCCAGACGGTGTGGTGGCCAGGCGGAGGCACTCCTCATTTCCCAGATGGGGCGGCGGCCGGGCAGAGGCACTCTTTACTTCCCAGACAGTGGGGTGCCCTGGCCTGACATTTTGTTTTTTTGTTGTTTCTCTGCCAGGTTTTGATATCAAGATGATGCTGGCCTCAGAATGTGTTGCAGAGAAATCCTTCCACTTCAGTTATTTGGAGTAGTTTCTGTAGGAATGGTAATAGTTCTTCCTACATCTGGTAGAATTTGACTATGAATCAGGTCCTGGGCTTTTATTTGGTTGCTAGGCTATTTATTATTACTGATTCAATTTCAGAGCTCATTATTGGTCTGTTCAGGGAGTCAGTTTCTCCCTGGCTCAGTGTTGGGAAGATATATGTGTCCAGGAATTCATCCATTT
Source organism: Hylobates moloch (assembly GCF_009828535.3). Lineage (NCBI taxonomy): Eukaryota > Metazoa > Chordata > Mammalia > Primates > Hylobatidae > Hylobates > Hylobates moloch. The sequence goes on from NW_026652283.1 coordinate 109,394,941, forward strand.
CTTCTAGGTTTTCTAGTTTGTGTTTGTAGAGTTGCTCGTAGTAGTTTCTGGTGGTTGTTTTTATTTCTGTGGGGTCAGTAGTAACATTCCCATCATCATGTCTAATTGTGTTTGTCTCTTTTCTCTTTTTTTCTTGATTAGTCTAGCTAGTGGCCTATTTTATTAATTTTTTCAAAAAACCAACTCCTGGATTTATTTATTTATTTATTTACTTATTTATTTATTTTGTCTCCAGGCTGGAATGCAGTGGTGCAATCTTGGCTCACTGCAACCTCCGCCTCCCGGGTTCAACTGATTCTCCTGCCTCAGCCTCCTGAGTAGCTGCGACTACAGGCACATGCCACCATGCCCAGCTAATTTTTGTATATATTTTTTTTATTTGAGGCAGAGTTTCACTCTTGTCCCCCAGGCCGGAGTGCAATGGTGCGATCTTGACTCACTGCAACCTCCACCTCCCAGGTTCAAGCGATTCTCCTGTCTTAGCCTCCCGAGTAGCTGGGATTACAGGCATGCGCCACCATGCCCGGCTAATTTTATATTTTTAGTGGAGACAGGGTTTCTCCATGTTGGTCAGGCTGGTCTCAAACTCCTGACCTCAAGTGATCTACCTGCCTCAGCCTCCCAAATTACTGGGATTACAGGCATGAGCCACTGCACCTGGCCAAGCAATTCTTTATCTTTTGGAGTCTTAATGTATTCCTAGCCCTAGGAGTGATTTAGAGTGGGTATTTTTAATAGAGACAGCTTTCACTGTGTTGATCAGGATGATCTCGATCTCTTGTCCTCATGATTCACTTGTCTTGGCCTTATTGGTCTTTTGAATGGTTTTTTGTGTCTCAGTTTCCTTCAGTTTTGCTTTAATAATTGTTACTTTTTGTCTTATGCTAGCTTTGGGTTTGATTTGTTTTTGGTTCTCTAATTCTTTCAATTGTGAAGTTAGGTTGTTAATTTGAGATATTTCTAACTTTTTGATATGGGCATTTTAGTGTGTGAATTTCCCTCTTAACACTGGCTTACCTGTGTCCCGGAAATTCTGGTATGTTGTATCTTTGTTCTCATTATTTTCAAAGAACTTCTGGTTTCTGCCTTAATTTCATTATCTACCTAAATGTCATTCAGGAGCATGTTGTTTAATTTCCATGTAATTGTATAGTTTTGAGCAATTTTCATTGTGTTGACTTCCTTTTTTATTGTGCTATGATCTGAGAGTGTGTTTGCTATGATTTTGGTTCTTTCACATTTGTTGAGGGTTGTTTTATGCCTAATTATGTGTCAGTTTTACAGTATGTGCTATGTGGCAACAAAAGAAACATATATTCTGTTGTTTTTGGGTGGAGACTTCTCTAAAGGTCTATCAGATCCATTTGGTCCAATGCTGGGTTTAGGTCCTGAATATCCGTTAATTCTCTGCCTTGATGACCTGTCTAATATTGTCAGTGGAATGGTGAAGTCTCCCACTATTATTGTGTGGGAGTCTATGTCCCTTTGTAGGTGTCTAAGAACTTGCTTTATGAATCTGGCTGCTTCTGTGTTGGGTGCACATATATTTAGAATAGTTAAGTCTTCTGTTTGAATTCAACCCTTTACTATTATGTGATGCCCTTCCTTGTCTTTTTTTTTTTTTAACTTTGTTGGTTTGAAACCTATTTTGACTGAAATTAGGATTGCAACCCCTGCTTTTGTCTGTTTTCTATTTGCTTAGTAGATTTTTCTCCATCTTTTTATTTTGAGCCTTTGTGTGTCATTATGTGTGAACTGGGTGTCTTGAAGACAGCATATCACTGGGTCTTGGTTTTTTATCTGGCTTGCTACTCTATGCCTGTTAAGTGAGGGCATTTAGCTCATTTACATTTAAGGTTAGTATTGATATTTGTGGGTTTAATCTTGTCATTGTGCTGTTAGCTGGTTATTAGTTTGTCTTGTTTGTGTGGTTGTTTTACAGTGACATTTCTCTATGTGTTCAAGTGTGTGTTTGTAATACTAATATCAGGTAGTGGTCTTTCCTTTCTCTATTTACTGCTCCTTTCAAGATCTCTTATAAGTCAGGTCTGTTGGTAATGAAGTCCCTCAACATTTGCTTATCTGAAAAGGATCTTATTTCTCCTTCACTTAAGAATCTTAGTTTGGCTGGGTATTAAACTTTTGATAGAAATTTTTTTCTTTAAGAATGTTGAATATAAACGCCAATCTCTTCTGGCTTGTAGGGTTTCAGCTGAGTGGTCTGCCCTTAGCCTGATAGAAATTCCTTTGTAGGTGACCTACCCTTTCTCTCTAGCTGTCTTTAACATTCTTTCATTCATTTTGACCTTAGAAAATCTGATGATTATGTGTCTTGGGGTTGATCTTCTTATATAAATCTTGCAAGAGTTCTCTGTATTTTCTGAATTTGACTCTTGGCCCCTCCAGCAATGTTGGGGAACTTTCCATGGGCTGTATCTTGAAATACATTTTCCAAGTTGTTTGCTTTCTCCCTTTCCCCTTCCTGGATGCCAAAGATTCCTAGATTTGACCTCTTTATATAATCCCATAGTTCTCAGAGGTTTTGTTCATTCTTTTTTTTAATTTATTTTTCGTCTGACTGTCTTATTTCAGAGAACCAGTCTTCAAGTTCTGATATTCTTTCTTCAGCTTGGTTTATTCTGCTGTTAATACTTGATTACATTGTGAAGTTCTTGTATTATGTTATTCAGCTCTGTCAGACCCATTAGGTTATTTTTTGTACCAACTATTTCATCCTTCAGTTCCTGTGTCACTTTATTGTGATTCTTGTTTTTCTTGGATTGGGTTTGCAATCCTCCTGAATCTCAGTGATCTTCATCTCTATCCATACTCTGAATTCTTTTTCTGTCATTCCAGCCAGTTTGACCTGGTTAAGAACTCTTGTTAGAGAACTTGTGCAGTCATTTAGAGGACATATGACATTTTGGCCATTTGAGTTAACCAGAGTTCTTGTGCGGGTTCTTTCTCATCTATGTCTGTGGTTGTTCGTTTAACTGCAGTGCAGGTTGAATACAGTCAATAGACTTATTTTCTGGAGGTTTTCACTGGGCCAAAACTTTTGTAGGGTTTTATTTGTAGTTGACTTCTTGTCTCTGGTTTTAGATGAGGGTACGTTAGTGAGGTATTTTTGGTGTTGAAGCTTTGGGGTGTGGTCCAGCAGGTAACACTTCAGCTGTTGGCCAGTTGGTAGACTCTTGTTTGGTTGTGTGGCTTCCATATGTTTCCTCACAGTTGCAGCCATGTTCCTTCTCAGTGCTCTGAAAGTGTGGCCCCCTCTTCTCCTTGAGTACTGGCTGTAGTTCACAACTTGGCACTCTTGGGCTGCCTACTGCAGCTCTAGGGTGAACTCAGTGTTTATGTTCTTTCCCCAGCTTAGCAGCAGCAGAGAAAGAGATCTTAGTAGTGATTGTGGCTGAGGATTGTTTGCCTGACTGCTGGGGGCTCCATCCCAGAGAGATGCAGGTTAACAATCACTCAGTGCTGTCAGCTCAAGATGAAGAGTTTGTACTGTGGGCCCAAGCCAGGAGTTCCCTGTCTGGTGATAAACCATGGGGGGTGTGTGGGACCCATGTGAGATGGATTGGTCTCCTCTCCTTGAGCTGACTGCAACTTGTTGGAGGTGTGGATAAAGTACTTATGATGTTTGTTCCTTTGTTAGTTTAAGGGTAGCAAGGGCAGTTTGACTGCAGAGGCAGTGGTAGAGAGGCTTCCAGTTGCCCCTGGAGGCTCTGTCCAGAAAGTTGCTGAGTTGGTACTGGCTCTATAGCTCTTGTGGTGGATGGCTGGAGGCCCAGGCCTGGAGGACCTGCCCAGTGAGAAGATATGGGAACAGCCACTCATGTCACAGTCTAGCCAATTTTCATAGGGCTGCTGTGGTATGCCTGGGGCCCTCTCCAGTCGCAAATCACCTTGGATTTTCCAGAACCTGGTGGTGTCACCAGTGAAGGCTACAAAACAGCACAAGTGGCAGCCTGTCTCTTTCTCTGGGAGCTTTGTCCCGGGGAGGTACGGACCTGTTGCTGGCCCCATTGCTGGCTTCCAAAATCTTGCTAGAATAATTTGACTTTGATCTAGGCTAACAGTGACTGTGAGACTCCATTTACTTAGAAGACACGTTGTAATTCCAAAGCTCCTAAAGTATGAAGAAACTTGCATCATTGACAGCATAAAATGTGATAACCAGGAAGGTGACACAGTGATGCTTGGATTTAGGTTGAGATCTGAAAGACGCTGGCCTTACCTTAATGAAGAGGGTGGGAAGAACATTCCAGCCAAGGCATAAACACATGCAAAGGGCCTCAGAAGGGGGAAACACAAAGCAAAGGGTACTGCAGGCACCGGCATAGCTGGAACATAGAAGAAGTGAGCCTGGTGGTGGGTGAAACTGAGGAGGTGGGCCAAGGAGAGCCCTCACAGGGTCTTGTAGGTCATGTGAGATAGTTTTGTCCAGATTCTAACAGAAACGAGTAGCCTCATATGTTTGAGGATGGGGAAGGAGTTTGAGAGAATCACATTTGAGTTTAGAAATAATGATTTTGGGTACAGTAAGGAAAAGAGATTGAAAGTGAATGGAAGTTTAGTGTGTGATGCTTACATTTAACCCTTAGTGAAGGCTCTCTTCTTTGCAATAAGGATATCCCAGAAAGACTGAGGCCCACTTTGGACCTGACTATTTGAAAGGGAATAGTCCTCAGGTATTGAAAGAACAGAGTGTCAATGTGCCAGGAGGTCACTGGTGGATCCTAAAAGTAGCATTTTGGCATTTTTACGATATATTTCGTAAGACATTGCTTGCCACTTTTTTCCTCCTTAAGTGAGCACTAAAAAGCCATGTTTTTGAATGACATTTTTATAGCACAGATGATAATGCTTTCTTTAAATTCCCACCTGCCTTATTTTAAAATAAAAACCTACTGAAATTCAATGACTAGGTCTGGTTTTACAGTAAGAGAAAGGTAGGATGCTGTGTCAGTGATTGAATTTTCTATGGTTGATCTTTTTGCAGATGCCCTGTATCTGGCTTTTAAAATTTCTCAGGAGTATTTTATTTTTAAACTCTAAATATAGTGTCAAAAAGAGTGACTTACAAATGGACCTAACAGACATTTATAGAATATTTCATCCAGCAGCTGCAGAATACACATTCTTTTCATCAGCACATGGAACATGGAACACTCTCCAGGATAGACTATATGTTAGGCCACAAAGTGGTCTCAACAAGTTAAAAAATGTCAAAATTATATCCAGAATCTTTTCTGATCACAGTGGAATAAGACTAGAAATCAATAACAAAATAAACTTTGGAAACTTTAATTTCCATATACAAATACATGGAAATTAAACAATATGCTGCTGAACAACCAATGGATCGATAAATAAGTAGAAAATTTAGACATGTCTTGAAGCAAATGAAAATGGGACACAATATACCATGACCTATGTGATACAGCAAAAGTGGTACTAAGAGGGAAGAATTTTATAGCAACAAATGCCTACATAAAAAAGCAGACTTGAAATAAACAATCTAACAACGTACAAAGAAATAAAAAAGCAAGAACAAACCAAACCTCAAATTAGTAGGAATAATAAAAGTCAGAGTAGAAGTAGATGAGATTGAGATAAAAAGTACAAAGGTTTAAGAAAATGAAAAATTGGAGGGTGGAGCCAAGATGGCCGAATAGGAACAGCTCCGGTCTCCAGCTCCCAGCCCCAGCGACACAGAAGTTGGGTGATTTCTGCATTTCTGCTTGAGGCACCGGTTTCATCTCATTAGGGAGTGCCTAACAGTGGGTGCAGGACAGTCGGTGAAGCGCACTGTGCGCGAGCCGAAGCAGGGCGAGGCATTGCCTCACTCGGGAAGCGCAAGGGGTCAGAGAGTTCCCTTTCCTAGTCAAAGAAAGGGGAAACAGACGGCACCTGGAATATCGGGTCAGTTCCATCCTAATACTGCGCTTTTCCAACGGGCCTGGAAAACGGCACACTAGGAGATTGTGTCCCGCACCTGGCTCGGAGGGTCCTATGCCCAGGGAGTCTCACTGATTGCTAGCACAGCAGTCTGAGATCAAGCTGCAAGGCGGCAGCGAGGCTGGGGGAGGGGCGCCCGCCATTGCCCAGGCTTGCTTAGATAAACAAAGCAGCCAGGAAGCTCGAACTGGGTGGAGCCCACCACAGCTCAAGGAGGCCTGCCTGCCTCTATAGGCTCCACCTCTGGGGGCAGGGCACAGACAAACAAAAACTCAGCAAGAACCTCCACAGACTTAAATGTCCCTGTCTGACTGACAGCTTTGAAGAGAGTAGTGGTTCTCCCAGCACGCAGCTGGAGATCTGAGAACGGACAGACTGCCTCCTAAAGTGGGTCCCTCACCCCTGAGCAGCCTAACTGGGAGGCACCCCCCCAATAGGGACAGACTGACACCTCATTCAGCCGGGTACTCCTCTGAGACAAAACTTTCAGAGGAACTATCAGACAGCTGAATCTGTGGTCTCACGAAAATCCACTGTTCTGCAGCCACCGCTGCTGACATCCAGCCAAACAGGGTCTGGAGTGGACCTCTAGTAAACTCCAAAAGACCTGCAGCTGAGGGTCCTGTCTGGTAGAAGGAAAACTAACAAACAGAAAGGACATCAACACCAAAAACCCATCTGTACATCACCATCATCAAAGACCAAAAGTAGATAAAACCACAAAGATGGGGAAAAAACAGAGCAAAAAAACTGGAAACTCTAAAAAGCAGAGCACCTCTCCTCCTCCAAAGGAACGCAGTTCCTCACCAGCAATGGAACAAAGCTGGATGGAGGATGACTTTGATGAGTTGAGAGAAGAAGGCTTCAGACGATCAAACTACTCTGATCTACGAGAGGAAATTCAAAACAATAGCAAAGAAGTTAAAAACTTTGAAAAAAAATTAGAAGAATGGATAAGTAGAATAACCAATGGAGAGAAGGGCTTAAAGGAGCTGATGGAGCTGAAAGCCAAGTTTCAAGAACTACGCAAAGATTGCAGAAGCCTCAGTAGCAGATGCGATCAACTGGAAGAAAGGGTATCGCTGATGGAAGATGAAATGAATGAAATGAAGAGAGAAGGGAAGTTTAGAGAAAAAAGAATAAAAAGAAATGAACAAAGCCTCCAAGAAATTTGGGACTATGTGAAACGACCAAACCTACATCTGATTGGTGTACCTGAAAATGATGGGGAGAATGGAACCAAGTTGGAAAACACTCTGCAAGATATTATCCAGGAGAACTTCCCCAATCTAGCAAGGCAGGCCAGCATTCAGATTCAGGAAATACGGAGAACGCCACAAAGATACTCCTCGAGAAGAGCAACTCCAAGACACATAATTGTCAGATTCACCAAAGTTGAAATGAAGGAAAAAATGTTAAGGGCAGCCAGAGAGAAAGGTCGGGTTACCCACAAAGGGAAGCCCATCAGACTAACAGCTGATCTCTCAGCAGAAATTCTACAAGCCAGAAGAGAGTGGGGGCCGATATTCAACATTCTTAAAGAAAAGAATTTTCAACCCAGAATTTCCTATCCCGCCAAACTAAGCTTCATAAGTGAAGGAGAAATAAAATACTTTACAGACAAGCAAACGCTGAGTGATTTTGTCACCACCAGGCCTGCCCTAAAAGAGCTCCTGAAGGAAGCACTAAACATGGAAAGGAACAACCGGTTCCAGCCACTGCAAAAACATGCCAAATTGTAAAGACCATCGAGGCTAGGAAGAAACTATAGCAACTAACGAGCAAAATAACCAACTAACATCATAATGACAGGATCAGATTCACACATAACAATATTAACGTTAAATGTAAATGGGCTAAATGCTCCAATCAAAAGACACAGACTGGCAAACTGGGTAAGGAGTCAGGACCCATCAGTGTGCTGTATTCAGGAAACCCATCTCACGTGCAGAGACACACATAGACTCAAAATAAAGGGATGGAGGAAGATCTATCAAGCAACTGGAAAACAAAAAAAGGCAGGGGTTGCAATCCTAGTCTCTGATAAAATAGACTTTAAACCAACAAAGATCAAAAGAGACAAAGAAGGCCATTACATAATGGTAAAGGGATCAATTCAACAAGAAGAGCTAACTATCCTAAATATATATGCACCCAACACAGGAGCACCCAGATTCATAAAGCAAGTCCTCAGTGACCTACAAAGGGACTTAAACTCCCACACAATAATAATGGGAGATTTTAACACCCCACTGTCAGCATTAGACAGATGAACGAGACAGAAAGTTAACAATGATATCCAGGAATTGAACTCAGCTCTACATAAAGTGGACCTAATAGACATCTACAGAACTCTCCACCCCAAGTCAACAGAATATACATTTTTTTCAGCACCACACCACACCTATTCCAAAACTGACCACATAGTTGGAAGTAAAGCTCTCCTCAGCAAATGTCAAAGAACAGAAATTATAACAAACTGTCTCTCAGACCACAGTGCAATCAAATTAGAACTCAGGATTAAGAAACTCACTCAAAACCGCTCAACTATATGGAAACTGAACAACCTGCTCCTGAATGACTATTGGGTACATAATGAAATGAAGGCAGAAATAAAGATGTTCCTTGAAACCAGCGAGAACAAAGACACAACATACCAGAATCTCTGGGACACATTCAAAGCAATGTGTAGAGGGAAATTTATAGCACTAAATGCCCACAAGAGAAAGCAGGAAAGATCCAAAATTGACACACTAACATCACAATTAAAAGAACTAGAAAAGCAAGAGCAAACACATTCAAAAGCTAGCAGAAGGCTAGAAATAACTAAAATCAGAGCAGAACTGAAGGAAATAGAGACACAAAAAACCCTTCAAAAAATCAATGAATCCAGGAGCTGGTTTTTTGAAAAGATCAACAAAATTGATGGACCGCTAGCAAGACTAATAAAGAAGAAAAGAGAGAAGAATCAAATAGATGCAATAAAAAACGAAAAAGGGGATATCACCACCAATCCCACAGAAATACAATCTACCATCAGAGAATACTACAAACACCTCTATGCAAATAAACTAGAAAATCTAGAAGAAATGGATAAATTCCTTGACAAATACACCCTCCCAAGACTAAACCAGGAAGAAGTTGAATCTCTGAATAGACCAATAACAGGTTCTGAAATTGTGGTAATAATCAATAGCTTACCAACCAAAAACAGTCCAGGACCTGACGGATTCACAGCTGAATTCTACCAGAGGTACAAGGAGGAACTGGTACCATTCCTTCTGAAACTATTGCAATCGATAGAAAAAGAGGGAATCCTCCCTAACACATTTTATGAAGCCAGCATCGTCCTGATACCAAAACCTGGCAGAGACATAACCAAAAAAGAGAATTTCAGACCAACATCCTTGATGAACATTGATGCAAAAATCCTCAATAAAATACTGGCAAACCGAATCCAGCAGCACATCAAAAAGCTTATCCACCATGATCAAGTGGGCTTCATCCCTGGGATGCAAGGCTGGTTCAACATATGCAAATCAATAAATGTAATCCAGCATATAAACAGAACCAAAGACAAAAACCACATAATTATCTCAATAGATGCAGAAAAGGCCTTTGACAAAATTCAACAACCGTTCATGCTAAAAACTCTCAATAAATTAGGTATTGATGGGATGTATCTCCAAATAATAAGAGCTATCTACGACAAACCCACAGCCAATATCATACTGAATGGGCAAAAATGGGAAGCATTCCCTTTGAAAACTGGCACAAGACAGGGATGCCCTCTCTCACCACTCCTATTCAACATAGTGCTGGAAGTTCTGGCCAGGGCAATCAGGCAGGAGAAGGAAATAAAGGGTATTCAATTAGGAAAAGAGGAAGTCAAATTGTCCCTGTTTGCAGATGACATGATTGTATATCTAGAAAACCCCATTGTCTCAGCCCAAAATCTCCTTAAGCTGATAAGCAACTTCAGCAAAGTCTCAGGATACAAAATCAATGTACAAAAATCACAAGCATTCTTGTACACCAATAACAGACAAATAGAGAGCCAAATCATGAGTGAACTCCCATTCACAATTGCTTCAAAGAGAATAACATACCTAGGAATCCAGCTTACAAGGGATGTGAAGGACCTCTTCAAGGAGAACTACAAACCACTGCTCAATGAAATCAAAGAGGATACAAACAAATGGAAGAACATTCCATGCTCATGGGTTGGAAGAATCAATATCATGAAAATGGCCATGCTGCCCAAGGTAATTTATAGATTCAATGCCATCCCCATCAAGCTACCAATGACTTTCTTCACAGAATTGGAAAAAACTACTTTAAAGTTCATATGGAACCAAAAAAGAGCCCGCATCACCAAGTCAATCCTAAGCCAAAAGAACAAAGCTGGAGGCATCACGCTACCTGACTTTAAACTATACTACAAGGCTACAGTAACCAAAACAGCATGGTACTGGTACCACAACAGAGACATAGATCAATGGAACAGAACAGAGCCCTCAGAAATGATGCCGCATAGCTACAACTATCTGATCTTTGACAAACCTGACAAAAACAAGAAATGGGGAAAGGATTCCCTATTTAATAAATGGTGCTGGGAAAACTGGCTAGCCATATGTAGAAAGCTGCAACTGGATCCCTTCCTTACACCTTATACAAAAATTAATTCAAGATGGATTAAAGACTTATATGTTAGACCTGAAACCATTAAAATCCTACCAGAAAACCTAGGCAATACCATTCAGGACATAGGCGTGGGCAAGGACTTCATGTCTAAAACACCAAAAGCAATGGCAACAAAAGCCAAAATCGACAAATGGGATCTCATTAAACTAAAGAGCTTCTGCACAGCAAAAGAAACTATCATCAGAGTGAACAGGCAACCTACAGAATGGGAGAAAATTTTTGCAACCTACTCATCTGACAAAGGGCTAATATCCAGAATCTACAATGAACTCAAACAAATTTACAAGAGAAAAACAAACAACCCCATCAAAAAGTGGGCAGAGGACATGAACAGACACTTCTCAAAAGAAGACATTTATGCAGCCAAAAAACACTTGAAGAAATGCTCATCATCACTGGCCATCAGAGAAATGCAAATCAAAACCACAGTGAGATGCCATCTCACACCAGTTAGAATGGCCATCATTAAAAAATCAGGAAACAACAGGTGCTGGAGAGGATGTGGAGAAATAGGAACACTTTTACACTGTTGGTGGGACTGTAAACTAGTTCAACCATTGTGGAAGTCAGTGTGGCGATTCCTCAGGGATCTCGGACTAGAAATACCATTTGACCCAGCCATCCCATTACTGGGTATATACCCAAAGGACTATAAATCATGCTGCTATAAAGACACATGCACACGTATGTTTATTGCGGCACTATTCACAATAGCAAAGAGTTGGAACCAACCCAAATGTCCAACAACGATAGACTGGATTAAGAAAATGTGGCACATATACACCATGGAATACTATGCAGCCATAAAAAATGATGAGTTCATGTCCTTTGTAGGGACATGGATGAAACTGGAAAGCATCATTCTCAGTAAACTATCGCAAGGACAAAAAACCAAACACCGCATGTTCTCACTCATAGGTGGGAATTGAACAATGAGAACTCATGGACACAGGAAGGGGACCATCACACTCTGGGGACTGTTGTGGGGTGGGGAGAGGGGGGAGGGACAGCATTAGGAGATACACCTAATGCTAAATGTCGAGTTAATGGGTGCAGGAAATCAACATGGCACATGGATACATATGTAACAAACCTGCACATTGTGCACATGTACCCTAAAACCCTAAAGTATAATAATAATAAAAAAAAATTACTGAGATACTAAGAAATTCCTGTGGAAAAAAAAAAAAGAAAATGAAAAATTGTTTTTTGAAAAGATAAAATTGACAAACCATTAGCTAGACTAAGAAAATAGGGGAGAAGATCAAATAAATAAATAAATCAGAAATGAAAAAGGAAACATTACAACTGATACCACAGAAATACAAAGGATCATTAGAGACTATTATGAATAACTACATGCCAAAAATTTGAAAACCTAGAAGAAATGAATAAATTCCTGGACCCATAGAGCCTACCAAGATTGAACCATGAAGATATAGCAAACCTGAGCAGATCAATATTGAAAAATAGATCAGGGTAGTAATAAAAAGCCTCCCATTAAAGAAAAGCCTACGACCTGATGGAGTCACTGCTGAATTCTACCAAACATTTGAAGAGGAAATAATACTAATTCTTCTCAAACAATTTACAAAATTGAAGAAGAGGTAACACTTCCAAATTTATTCTATGAAGCCAATATTACCCTGATACCAAAACCAGACAAAGACACCATAAAAAAAAACGAAACTCTAGGCCAACATACCTGATGAAATATTGATGCAAATATCCTCAACAAAATACTAGCAAACCAAATTAAATAACAAATTAAAAAGATCATTCACCATGATCAAGTGGGATTCATCCTCAGGATGCAAAAATAATTCAACGTATGCAAATTAACAAATACAATACAACATATGAGCAGAATCAAGGATAAAAATCAGATGACTGTTTCAATAGATGCAGAAAAAGCATTCAATAAAATTTAACATCCCCTCATGATAAAAAACCCTCAACAAATTCGGGATATAAAGAACACACCTCAATACAACAAAGGTCATATGTGACAAACTGATAGCTAACATCATACTGAATGGGGAAAAGTCAAAAGCTCTTCTAAGAACTGAAACAAATCAAGGATGCCCACTGTCACCACTCTTATTCAGCATAGTACTGGAAGTCTTAGCCAGAGCAATTAGATGAAAGAAATAAATAAAAGTATCCAAATTGGAAAGGAAGAAGTCAAATTATCCTTGTTTGTTTGCAGATGACATGATCTTATATTTAGAAAAACCTAAGGACTCCACCAAAAAACTTTTAGAACTGATAAATGAATTAGTAAAGCTGCAGGATACAAAATCAACACACAAAATCAGCAGTGGTAACTCACAAAATCTATATGCTTACAGCAATCAATGTGAAAGAGATATCAAGAAAGCAATCCCATTTGCTGCAGCTACAAAAAATACAACATGGGAATATATTTAACAAAAGAAGTAAAAGATCTCTTCAAGGAAAACTCTAAAATACTGATGAAAGAATTTGAAGAGGATACAAAAAATGAAAAAAAAAAACCTATTGGAAGAATTGTCATTAAAATATCTGTAGTACCACAAGTGATCTACAGACTCAAAATGATTCCTACCAAACTACCAACATCATTCTTCACAGAAATAGGAAGAGCAATCCTAAAATTCGTGTGGACTCACAAAAGACCCCAAATAGCCAAAGCAATCTTAAGCAAAAAGAACAAAGCTGGAGGCATCACACTACCAGATTTCAAATTACACTACAAAACGATTGTGACTGAAACAGCATGGTACTGGCATAAAAACAGAGACATAGACCAATGGAACAGGATAGAGAACCCAAAAATAAATCCATGTACTTACAGCCAACTTATTTTTGACAAAGTTGCCAACAACGTACATTGGAGAAAAGACAGTCTCTTTAATGAATCTAGGACAGTCTCTTTAATGAATGCTGGGAAAATGGGATATCCATATGCAGAATAATGAAACTAGATCTCCATCTTTCATCATATACATCATATACAAAAATCAACTCAAAATTGATTAAAGACCTGAAACTATGAAACTATTGAAAGAAAACTTTGGGGAAATGCTGCAGGACATTGGTCTGAGCAAAGAGTTTTTTTGGATAAGACTTCAAAAGCATAGGCAAGAATAACAAAAGTAGACAAATAGGTTTATAGCAAACTAGAAAAGCTTCCGCTTAGCAAAGGAAACAATTAACAAAGTGAAGATAAAACAGACCAAATGGGAGGAATTATTTACAAACTATCCATCTGACAAACTAACAGCGACATTATATAAGGAACTCAAATAACTCAGCAGGAAAAACAAAAATATAATGGAATATTATTCAGCCATAAGAAGAATGAAATCCTGTCATCTGCCACAACCGGGATGGAACTGGAGGTCCCAGTTTAAGTAAAATAAGCCAGGAACAGAAAGACAAATATTACATGTTCTCACTCATATGTGGGAGCTAAACAAGTAGATCTCATGGCAATAGAGAGTAGAATGGTGGTTACCAGAAGGCAATGTAAGGGGATGAAGAGAAGTTGATTAATGGGTGCAAAAATCCTGTTAGATAGAAGAAATAAGTTCTAGTATTTGAAATTAGGGAAATTATAGTAAACAATAGCATGATTTATAACATAAATTTTAAATTTACTTATCAATTTATAACACATTTATTTAAAAATTTATAACAATTTATTGTATATTTTAAAATAGCTAGAAGATAAAAATGTAATGTTCCCAACACAAAGAAAAGATAAATATTTGAGGTGATTGATATCACAATTGCCCTGTTTTTTTTTTTTTTTTTTTTTTTTTCAGTGGTGTCTCGTTCTGTCTCTCAGGCTGGAGTGCAGTGACTTGATCTCGGCTCACTGCAACTTCCACCTCCCGGGTTCAAGCAGTTCTCCTGTCTCAGCCTCCTGAATAGCTGGGACTACAGGTGCATGCCACCACACCCGGCAAATTTTTGTATTTTTAGTAGAGATGGGGTTTCATCGTATTGGACAGGCTGGTCTCGAACTCCTGACCTCAGGTGATCCACCTGCCTCAGCCTCCCAAAGTGCTGGGATTACAGGCGTGAGCCACCGTGCTTGGCCCAGTTACCCTGACTTGATTGTTACACGTTGTATACATGTATCAAAATATCACATATACCATTCAAAATATGTACAACTATGATATATTAATAAAAATACAAAAAAGAGTGACTTCTAATATCTACCAGAGATTTAGAAAATTTGCTTTCTAATTTTATTTTTATTTTATTTTATTTTATTATTTTTTGAGACAGGATCTTGCTCTGTTGCTGAGGGTGGAGTGCAGTAGTGTGATCTTGGCTCGCTGCATACTGAAATTCCTGGGCTTAAGCAATCCTCCCACCTCAGCCTTCAGAGTAGCTGGTACCACAGGTGTGAGCCTCCATGTTCATTCTAATTTTAGTTATATTTTTTGTAGAGACAGGGTCCCACTATGTTGCCCAGGCTGGTCTCAAACTCCTGGGCTCAAGTGGTTCTCCCGCCTTGGCCTCCCAAAGTTCTGGGATTACAGGCATGAATCTCCATGACTGCCCCTCTTTTGCTTTTTAAATTGGCTTTAAAATTAGCATAAAACAATATAAAATTGATTAATGGCACTGTATCATCCATAATAAGGTTTTATTCAGTGAATTTTTTTTCTATTGTTAAAGCTTACTTCCCTCCATCACCTATCCTTCCTAGTCCATGATGCCATATCTGCTCTGTCAGCCCAGTAACCCATTTAATTTATTTTTATATATTTAGTTAAAACTTATATAGTGCTATACGAGCTAGGCACTATTCTAAGCCATTGGCAAACTTTAGAAATCTGGTGAATACTGTAGATTTCTTCTGAAAATAATGTTTTTAAATGTGTAAAATAGAATATATAGGTTTATAAAGTAAAGCAAATATGTTGAAATAAATTTATTAGATCTCAAGGTATTGTGATATAAAGTATATGATTTTTAATAACACATTAAATAAAAACTGTTAGGTTAAATAACTGTCATATTTTAAAGTAAAGATGAAGATAGATGATATTTTGAGATACTGAAACACCTCTAATGTGATGTGAAAATATCTATGTTTCTATTTGTAGCAGTCTTAGGTACTGCAAATGATATTGATGTGTGTTGCCTGTA
This sequence comes from Hylobates moloch, assembly GCF_009828535.3. NCBI lineage: Eukaryota > Metazoa > Chordata > Mammalia > Primates > Hylobatidae > Hylobates > Hylobates moloch. The sequence continues at coordinate 109,410,760 of NW_026652283.1, forward strand.
TTCATAATTGAAGGAAGTGTTAAACTTCAGTTAATTGTAAAAATAAAAGCATGTTTTTTTCTATTTAATTTGTGGACCAACTCTAGGTTAAAAACCTTTTGGTGGAAGAATTCCATTTCTGCTAAATGAACAGTGTCTATGTATGCAAAGTTCAAAGGAACGTGTATGTAGTTTGGCTGTTGGGTACTAGGCTTAGTGTCACCAATACCTGGGTGAAAAAATAATTCATACAACAAACCCTCGTGACAGAAGTTTGCCTATATAACAAATCTACACATGTACACCTGAATTTAAAATAAGTTTTCTTTTTTAAAAAGGATTATAGTTTGGTATTAAGGGGAATCAAAGTGTATGTTTACCATGTTAGTAACAAACAGAAGTTGCAACGAGTACAGGGAGGATGTATTTTTCTACAGAGAACATATTATAATAGGACATAGTGGGACCTCAAAATCATGCTAACTTGACTCTGGGTAGCAGGGTTGATTTAAACTAATAAGAAATCTAAGAAAAGAATCCTGAAAAATATTGGTTGAATTAATTTTAACTACTAGAGAAGAGGACAAATTGAGTATTCATAGATAGCAAGCACTTTTTCATTTACTTTGAAAAATTTGAAGAAATCAGTGTCTTTATATTATACATTTTGTTTTTAATGAAATGCTCTGGGACGCTTGGATTCCAATCTTGATGAGATATACAGGTTTTGCTTACTGTCGGACAAAATGTTGATGTTAGTGGTGGAAAGAGCAAAGATACCTTCTTGGTAGGGCAGCTTAATTTCATGATCCTATTGATAGAGAGAGCTTCACATCCCTTGATTCTATTGTAAGGAATAATTGATGGCTTTAGATCACTCACTTGAAGTTTCAGACGTAGAGCTTGCTGCTTAGTGGCTGGAGAAGCCCTACAACTGTGCTTTAAACAATCCTTTCAACTTTTTAAATTGTGATGCTGAAGAACAAAATACACTTTATATTGAGAGGCAGTATACACACCCATATGAATGATGCAAAGATTTCAGAAAGCAATACTAACCTTTAACGATTTGGAATGCACTGATATTTTCTATTTTTGTTCATTTTGTTCCATTTCTTTTTTTCGATTTATTCCAGGTATGTCATATAGTTAAAGTTCCTGCTTGGTACCAAAGGGCTCCCGTTAAAATGTAATGGCTTTTAAGGGGCTATTTGCTGTTGAGTATTTTCCTGAGGATGTTTTAGAGCAGTGATTTCCAAGTCAAGGGTTACAGTAAAAATTATCTATATATAATATATATATATACACATATATATACATAAATATATATACACATAAATGCATTTAATATATTCTCTATTACACATATATGTGTGTGTATATGTATAGACTTTTTTTTTTTTGCTATTGATCTCAACCAAGAATTGAAAGCCACTGTTTGAGACTAATTGCAGAGCTTCTCGAATCATTTAGAAGTATAAAGCAGCAAAATGTGGCCCTGTTCTTTTCCTCACATTTCTAGCAGGCTGGCTTTGTGGCTTAATCCATCATGCCAATGTAATGAAGCCTCCATAAAAACCCAAGGGGACAGGGTTTGCAGAGCTTCTGGATGGCTAAACACGTGGAGGTTCCTGGAGGGCGGTACACCCAGCGGGGGCATGGAAGCCCTGAGCCGCTTCCCCCGTACTCTCCCTGTGCATCTCTTCATCTGTATCTTTTGCAATATCCTTTATAATAAACTGGTAAACATAAATAAGTGTTTCCCTGAGTTCTGTGAGCCACTCCAGCAAGTTAATCAAGCCCAAAGAAGGGGATGGGGAGCCCCCAATTTAAAGCCGGTCAGAAGTTCTGGAGTCCCGGACTTGTGACTGGTGTCTGGGGGTGTAGGGTGCAGTCCTGGGGACTGAGCCCTCACCTTGTGGGATATGACCCTCTCTCTAGGTAGATAGTGTTGAAATTAATTTGAAGGACACTCAGCTGATGTCCACTGCTTGGTGTTTGAGGAAATCCCCCCACACATATGGTGACAGAAGTCTTCTTTTGCGTTAGTAATGGTTGTAATGGTGTTAGAGTTTAGGAAAAACCTGGTTTGCGTTTATCAGAAACACGGGAATAGAGGAATGGAGGAAGGGGGTACCTTAAGGACTTGTAGGCAACTGGGACATTTGAAGTTGTAGCAGGATGAGATTTCAAGTTTGTGGGTTAGGCACACTTTTCTGTAATGTGTTACCCCTGACAGCCTGATCTCTGTAGCTGAACAGCATCATTTGGCTCCTTTCTCTGCTAAAAATACTTGATATTCGTTTAGTTTTACTTTTTTTGAGATAGGGTCTTGCTCTTCACTCAGGCTGCAGGGCAGTGGTGAGATCTCGGCTTACTGCAACCTTTGCCTCCCAGGCTCCCAAGTAGCTGGGACCGCAGGTGCTTGCCACCACGCCCGGCTAATTTTTTTTTATTTTCGTAGAGATGGGCTTTCACCGTGTTGGCCAGGCTGATTTCAGAGCACTCTTGAGCTCAAGCGATCTGCCCACCTTGGCCTTGCAAAGTGCTGGGATTACAGGGGTGAGCAACCAGCCTGGCCCCTACTTAATATTTAAATAGATAGTTTAAACACCCGCTGCATATTTCCTTCATTCCTTTATTTTGTCCAATCACGTTATCAGCATATCTCTTTCTTTACTATCACTGTGCTCCTTTTTTCAAGAGATCTGCATTCATTGCTCCTTTCTCATCACACGTCCTCCTGTAATCCTGCTTCGAAGACAATTTCTCTACTGAAACTGTTCTTTCAGAAGTTACTAATACTTTACAAAGAACTAAATTTAATGTCTTAAAAACATTTTATTATGGAAAACTTCAAAATGTACAGAAGTAACAATAGAATAATGAGCAGCAATAAATCCATCAACCAACTCTGACAATAATCAATATATTACCATTTTTTTTTTTGAGATGGAGTTTCACTCTTGTTGCGTAGGCTGGAGTGCAATGGCACGACCTTGGCTCACCGCAACCTGCACCTCCTAGGTTCAAGGGATTCTCCTGCCTCAGCCTCCTGAGTAGCTGGGACTACAGGCGCCCACCACCATGCCCAGCTAATTTTGTATTTTTAGTAGAGATGGGGTTTCTCCATCTTGGTCAGGCTGGTCTCGAACTCCCTACCACAGGTGATCTGCCTGCCCTGGCCTCCTAAAGTGCTGAGATCACAGGCATGAGCCACGGCGCCCGGCCCATTCTTTTATTGTATTCATCCTCTCTACTCCCGTGACATTTTCCTTAATTCACCTCGTCTTTGAACTTCTTTGAAGTGTTTAATTCAAGTAAATAACCTTTCTTTCTTGAAGTTCCTTCCTAGATTAACTTCTAAGACTTGCCTGTCCTGGACCTTTTCTTATATTTTGAATTAATTCTTCTTGACTGGAAAATGGCAAAATGTGGGAGGATGAATTTGAAACCATCCTGGGTAAGATCCTGTCTCTTAAAAAAAAAAAAAGCAAGCAATAAACATCAGGGGGTCATAAAATCTTTATTCAAAATTGCTAAAAACTTAACCTAAATGTCTGTCAACAGAAGAATAGAAAAACAAAATGTAGTATATTCATATAGTGGAATTTTATACAGCATAAAAAGAACTACTGGGCTGGGCGCAGTGGCTCATGCTTGTAATACCAGCACTTTGGGAGGCCAAGGTGGGCAGATCACGAGGTCAGGAGTTTGAGACCAGCCTGACCAACATGGTGAAACCCCATCTCTACTAAAAATACAAAAATTAGCCAGGTGTGGTGGCAGGTGCCTGTAATCCCAGCTCCGCAGGAGGCTGAGGCAGGAGAATCGCTTGAACCCAGGAGGTGGAGGTTGCAGTGAGCCGAGATCAGGCCATTGCACTCCAGTCTGGGTGACAGAGCAAGACTCCATCTCAAAGAAAAAAACAAAAAGAACTACTGATGCATGCAACAGCACAAATGAATCATAGCCACAAACGGTTCATACTGTATGATTCCATTTATATGAATTTCGATACTAGGCAAAAGCAATCTATGGAGTTAGAATCACAGTTACCTCTAAGAGACAGTATTAACTAGGATGGTGCAAGAGGGAGTCATCTAAGATGTTGGAAATGTTCTCTATTTTGATCTGGATGGTGATTATATGAGTGTATTAAGTTTCTTCTGTTCTTTCACATTGTTTAAATGGAATCCAAAGTGTGGATTCTTTGGCCATAGAAATCAGAACTTTACCTGGGTGGTGGTTATGCAGGTGGATACGTATGTGAAAAATCATCAGGTGGTACACTTCAGATGAGATCTGGTGCACTTACGGTGCTATGGCTGTAGACAAGGTTGTATACTTCAGATCTTTACACTTTATGTATCTTGTAATTTTTTTGAAGATTCCCTTGTCAGAGAAGACTGTGGCAGGTGATTAATGTTATAGTCAACATCTGAAGATAAGGCCTTAGGCTCCAAATTCCCAGGAGCAACTGGAAGTTTGCAACCTCAAGTGTTTTTTTTTCCTTTGATGAATCTATCTCATCTGAAATGATAATTTACAGAAAATAATAAACATAGGATTATAATACCAGAATTGGAAGAGTATGATTAATTCTTAAAATAAGACTAAAGGCCATGCAAAATGATTTGTATTAAGCACTCAGTAAACATCAGGGGTGAGGAGAAGAAATTGAGATCTTTGCAACAGTTTTTTCCTTAGGCTGGGAGAGGTTGGGATTCTGTGTCCCAGGTGGGAAGAGGGCATTGGTGTCATAGAACTAGTTCTCTATTGGAAGTCTTGACATTTCTGTTCATTTGAAGTCTTTCTTGATGGCCTCAGTGATGACTGCTTTGAGGCATCTCATGTAGACTTTAATCACCACCTTCACAAGAGCCAAAACCGCAGAAGCTGCAGGCAGAACAGCACACAGATAGTCACTGCCCATTTAATGGCCTCCCAAAGGCAAACACTCTTTTACCACCCCTGGAAGCCAATTTCAGTGCTCAATCTTCTATTTTTATTCTGCTATTCTCACCTCTACTGGCATTATCCTGGAGGTTTTCACTTATTTCCACTCACAAACTAGCATTTGAATAAAATATACCATCTCTTTGCGCAGAATACTCTTTTTTATATTGAAGTGGCTGGTTTGTAAGCTAGCATCTTCTCATGTGCACATGGCAGAAAGGATATTGTAGAAACATACTAGAAGTATCCTGAATATTAGTCCAGATATTTTGTTTGTCCAACTTGTTATACTAGATAAGATAAAACAGTAGCTGTATTTACATATGTAGAAGCTAGAATTCTTCCCTGAAAGATCATTGGATGAAACAATGACCCATTTTCTTCTCTGGAATGGCTCTCCATCTGCCTAGCTGCTTTATAGAATTGTTAATACTTATGAAAATATTTATATTTGTTTCAAATTATATATATAATAATTTGTTTGAACAGATAATACATGAATATGGCTTAAAACATCACATAAGTCAGTGAAAAGTTTATTTCTTTCCTGTTCCTGATCTCTGTGCCTGTCTTTTTTTCTTAGACGCAACCGTGGTGACTGGTTTCCTATGCGGCCTTCCATAAACATATCCAGCATATTCAAGAATCTGTATATACCTGTCCTTAGTGGTGCTCATTTTTGTAATCTAAAATTATAAACTTAATTGAAGTATTTACATAGAGATACTTTGTCAGTGAATTTAAGCCAGCATTTGAAAATCTGCTAAAGCATTTTCTAAACTTCAGTTGTGTTGGATTTTTCTAGCTATCTTTATTCTTCTAGGTGTTCTAATAAATGCCATTGAGTAGCAGGTAATTGCCTAATTACCTGGAAATTCTTTACCAGTCTTTAAATAATCTAAACCTCCATTCTAGACCCTACAGAGAGAATATGCCCAGTATGGAAATTAGCACAATATGTATTTCTTGGGGTGTAAACATTACTGCCATAGGAAGCCTTAGTTGTAGCTAAACATAGGAATGAATGGTTAAAAGTGGAAGAAAAGTCTTGTTATAGTCTTCTTCTAAATTATAGAACACTAGTTTGTTGAAAGACTCTTGTAACTAACTGGGCAATCACTTATTGAGAGTGTTCATTACGAATTAAGCAACCTTTTTAGTTTCTTACACGTATCATGTCTCCTCTGTGTATAATAACTCTGCTGAGTAGTTTTTGTCATCTCCAATTTATAGACAAGGGATTTCATACAAAGACTATTTGTTAAGTCACAGAACAGGAATATAGTTTAGGTTCATTAAGATTGGAATCCTAGTTGGCTTTATTCCAAAGTTCTTACTTTTTGTTTTTTTCTCTCCTAATTCATTCTAACATTCAATTCCTAACTTTACTAGTTTCCAAAGCAGCTAAGGACTAGCATATTTCATGTAGGAGAATGAACTCGGACTAGGTTCTGAGTTACTTAGAATATATATTTTTAAATTTATATTTTCAAACAACTTGAGACTTATAAAATGTTATAAAAATAGTTCAGAGAGAGAAAGGTGGCAGATTAGGAAATCCCAGCCCTCAGTCCGCCACAAAAACAATTATCAAATCAACTACCCAGAGATGAGGATAGCTTTGTGAGAGCCTAGAAGTGCAGTTAGGGGGCTGCAGTAGACCAGAGGAGCACAGATAATGGGGATGGCCACAGAGAAAGGGTAAGGAAGAATTCTGCCTGTGTTGCCCATCTCCTGGGCCAGCATGATATCAAAAGGAATTCCCTTGGCCATGAGTAATTCATGTAGGGTAAGAAGGATAGTAGGGTACCTCAGCAGCCTATGCCACTGAGGAACCCAGCAGCCCTAGCCACTGCTGCAGAGGACTGTTTGGGTTTCTGCTGATGTGGACCCCAGCTGTTGGAGCTGTCCAGAGCCAGAGCTGCTGTGTGCTGTGAAATCAGAGCCTTCAAGTGCTGCCACTTCTGACCTCTGGAGTCAGAGCTGCTACTTCACCCTTATCCCTGGTCAGGCTATGCATGCCTGCACCTGAGGATGGGCACTTACCACCAAGCACATTCCTGTGCACTGGTCCTGGTGCCCACCAGTGCCACCATGCATGTGTCCATATGCCCCCTGGACTAGGTGCCTACCATAGTTGTGCATGCACAACTACAGGACCAGGCACCTGCCAAAGCTGAGTATGTATACCTATAGAATCAGGGATATGCTGTAGCTGTACCTGCTACCCAGCAGACTGAACCCTTGTGCCCCAACTGCCACAGAGTGCATGCACACCTGTGAACCTACTGGACAAGGCTTCTGCTACAACCATGTTTGTGCCCATGAGCCCCGCAGACCCAAGCCCTGCATGTCCCTGGAACTGATGTCTCCAGACACAGATCCAGACCTGGAGCCACTGTGCACTTTGCCTAGCTGGCACTCTCACAGCTACCCGTGGGAAGAAGTCTTTCCCTACCTAGGCCAGTCCTTGAAGTTTGGAAGGGGTGATCCCTTCTTTGAATCAAAGGTGACAACATAAGACTATAGCAACATAAAAAACTAGAGAAACATGACACCACCAAAGGAACATCTCTCCAGTAACCACCCCAAATAAATGGAGATCTGTGAATTGCCAAACAAAGAATTCAAAATAATTGTATTAAACACTCAGCAGGCTACAACAGAACATAGATGGCTCAATGAGATCAGGAAGACAATACAAGAACAAAATGAGAAGTTTAACAAACAGATAAAAATCGTAAAAAAGAACCAAACAGGAATTCTGGAGCTGAAGAATACAATGACTAAAACGAAAAAACGCAACAAAGAGCTTCAGCAGCAGACTTGATTAAGCAGAAGAAAGAATATGTAAACTTGAAGACAGGTAATTTGAAACTGTCCAGACTGAGGAGAAAAGGAGAAAATATAATAAAAGAATGAAGAAAACCTGTAGGATTTATGTGACCCCATAAAGCCTTAAAAAAGAAGAAAAATCCTGCCATTTACAACACAGATGAACTTGGAAGACATGACACTGAGTGAAATAAGCCAGACACAGAAAGAAAAATAAATGGTCTTACTTATATATGGAATCTAAAAAGTTGAATTTGTAGAAGAAGAGAGTAGAATGGAGGTTACCAGAGGTGGGTAGGGGAAATGGGGAGATGTTGGACAAAGGGTACAAAGTTTTAATTACATAGGGTAAATAAGTTCTAGAGAGCTAATGTACAGCACAGTGACTATAGTTAATCATGCTGTAGAGTATACTTGTAATTTGCTAAGAGTAGATCTGTAGTGTTGTCTTTATTTTTAGTTTTTGAGACAGGGTCTCACTTTGTTGCCGAGGCCGGAGTGCAGTGGTGTGATCTCAGCTCACTGCAACCTCCTCCTCCCAGGATCAAACAATCCTCCCACTTCAGTCACCCAAGTAGCTGGGCTATAGGTGTGCTCCAGCTAATTTTGTATTTTTTGTAGGGATGGGATTTCACCATGTTGCCCAGGCTGGTCTCCAACTCCTGGGCTCAAGTGACTCGCTGGCCCTGGCCTTCCAAAGTGCTGGAATTATAAGCATGAGCCACTGTGTCTGGCCTAGATCTCCAGTGTTTTCACTACAACTGCCCTCCCACCCAAAAAAACAAGGCAACTATGTAAGATGATGAGTATGTTAATTAGCTTGACTATAGCAATCATTTCACCATATATGTAATCAAAACATCACATTGTACAACTTTAAGCATGTATAATTTTTATTTAATTTTTTTTAGGAAGTTCAGAAAGTTTTTTCTGCTCTTCATTGTGATTTTCCTGTTAATATGTTGCATAACCACAGTGCAATGCTCTAGATCAGGAAAATCACACAGTTGCAATATTAACTAACTTATAGACTTTACTTGAATTTGTCTCTTGTTCCACCAATGTCCTTTTTCTGGTCCAGAATCCAATTCAGGTTTCCAAGTTACGTTTAATTTGTTTTATCTCCTTGATCTCTCCAATCTCTGACAATTCCTTAGTCTCTTTTTGTATTGTATGACCTTGCACTTTTGTGGATTCCTGGTCAGTTATTTCATAAAATATCTGTCACTGGGTGCTTGTTTCATGTTTTCTTATGTTTTAATTAGGTTATACATTTTTATCAGGTAAACCACAGAGGCTATGTATTTTTCTCAGCACATCATATCAGGAGATTATATAATATTAATATTTTATTTTTGCGATGTTAACTTTGACCAGTTGGTTGAAGTCATGCTTGCTAGATTTCAACACTGAAAAGTGACTATTTTCCATTTTATAGTTAGTAAGTGTCTCATGGGGAGACATTTTGAGACTAGAAGCTTAGCCAACTTTGGTTCTAGACTTGTGGCTACCAAAATCTCAGCCAAAATATTTCTGCATTGGGTATTGGGGGCCAAGGCCTAAGAATAACCACTGGTTATTCTATGTTGATACATTTTCCTAAGGTACTTTGATGGAAAGAATTAGTTGGTCTAAGACAGGATTTGATTGTTTCCAAGTCCCTTGACTTAACACTGTCATCTTATAACCCTTTCCAATTCCCAAATACCTTTAAGGTTTAGTCAAAATAATAGGCCTTCCACAAGTCATTTGATTTTCGTGGGCCTTAGTTTATCGACCTATTTGGATAGATGGGATGAAAAACCTTAGAGCCATCTTTCCTTACTCATTCCCCCTGCTAGTGAGAGAGAATTCAGTGGAATCAGAAACAGAATGAAGCATATACTTGGAGAAGTAAAAGAAATTTCCCAGAACAAAAGACAGAAAGGGCCCAGTGAGCAATATAAATATGTATTGTATGTCCATATTTAGGCATATTGCAATTAAAGTTCAAAATAACAAAGATGATTTGAAAATATTATGTATCAAACACGGTTTTACTTACTGGGCAGTATGTAGTATAGGTTGTGCATTCACTTAACACAACTTTTAAGCATTTCTTGGGGGCCAGGCATTGTGTCAGATGACTAGGGATTTAGAAACATATAAGAGATGATTGGCATAGTCAGCTTTGGCTGCCATAACAAGATGCTATAGACTTGAGGCTTAAGCAACAGAAATTTATTTCTTACAGTTCTAGAGGCTAGGAAGTCTAAGATCAAGGAGCAAGCAAGGTATATTTTATTCTGTGGTCTCTTCTCTTGGCTTACAGGCAGCTGCCATCTTGCTGTGTGCGCACATTACAGACCTCTTCTTCATGCATCGGGGGGGAGAGAGAGACAGATAGAGAGAGCAAGCACTTTTGTGTCTCTTCTTGTAAGGGCACTAATTCAATCATAAGGGCTCCAACTCATTTACCTCAAATTACCCCCCATCTCCAGGTATTGTCATCTTGGGGTTTACAGGCTCAATATATGAATTTTGGGGAGACACAGCAATAATCCTTTCCTTAAACTCTTTGGGGGCAGCAATAGATATGTCAGTGAATAACTGCAACTACAGGCTAACAAATGAGACAATAGAGTATACACTTAAAAAGATGGGGCAGCACAAGAGGGCAATTAGCCTGGTCAGGAGAGACCAATGCAAACATTTCCCATCCAGCTGAATCCAGAAATTCAGAAATAAAAAATAATAGGAAGATTTTTTTTTTCTTTTCAGAATGCAGTTCTTTAAATTGCTCTGGTAATAAGCTGTGAGCGTGAAAAGACTGGCGGCAGGGAAAACACAGGTGTGAGGTATGTTACTGAAGTCTAGTTACTTGGGTTAATGTGTGGTTACTGGAGTGATGCACAGAAGCCCAAATGATTTCTGGAAAGCTTTCAATCACAAGCAAGTCGTGAAATCACAGGCTAGGGAAATAGACCTAACTATCTATGTTTCGGTTGTATCTCCAAGGAAAAAAAAGAAGCAAAAAATTTATGTAGAATTTTAAGGGAAGAATACATTGTTTGTTTTACCTTTTTTATTTTTTTGAGTCAGAGTCTTGCTCTGTCGCCTAGGCTGGAGTGCAATGGCGTGATCTTGGCTCACTGCAACCTCCGCCTTCCAGGTTCAAGCAATTCTCCTGCCTCAGTCTCCCGAGTAGCTGGGATTACAGGCACCCACCACCATGCCTGGCTAATTTTTGTATTTTTAGTAGAGACAGAGTTTCGTCATATTGGCCAGGCTGGTCTCTTGGCCAGGCTGGTCTCGAGCTCCTGACCTCAGGATCCACCCACCTCAGCCTCCCATAATGCTGGGATTACAGGCATAAGCCACGGTGCCTGGCCCACATTGTTTCCTAATAGAGTGCTTTGAGTTGACCTTACGTGGCTTCTATCTACAAAGGGGCTAGGCAATGGGGTAAGTTGAGTTAGTAATAAACACAGTGAACCCTTTTGTTGTTGAAATCTGTAATTAAGATGGTATTTCGTTAAAACTTTTTTGTTATTTAACTGTTGATTATTAAAAGAAAGGTATCACCAGTACTGGAAATAAAGTGTTTTTTTTTTTTTGGCAGGGTGTCACTCTGTCACCCAGGCTGGAGTGCAGTGGTGCAAACTTGGCTCACTGCTGCCTTGACCTCCCTGGGCTCAGGTGATCCTCCCATCTCAGCCTCTGGAGTAGCTTGGACCATAGGCATATGCCACCATGCCCAGCTAATTTTTGTATTTTTAGTAGAGACAGGGTTTTGCCATGTTGCTCAGGTTGGTCTCGAATTCCTCAGCTCAAGTGATCCACTCATCTCCCTCAGCTCAAGTGATCCACTCATCTCGGCCTCCCAAAGTGCAGAGATTATAGATGTGAGCCACCATGCCTGGCTAATTTAAGGTTTTATAAAATAACTTAGCTGGAGACTAATAGCCCAACCAATTTATACAGGGAACTAATGATAATAATTAAATAAATTGCAAATATGTAGATAATTGAAATAATGAGACTGTTCTATTACCTGCAGCTCTACGTAAGTCCTAACATACTGGTTCTATTACCACTCATGTTGGTGAGAAAATGCTAAAGGGAACTGGATGTATTCAATTCCACATTGTTAGAATAGATTTCCATGATGGTTATAAAAAGACAATTTGACATGGTGGAATGAAGGGGTAAAATTAGCTGATGAGGGGTTGTGCCTTCACAGTCCAATCTAATTTCAACAAACAAATGCATAAGTGATTGTTAATAGCATAAACAAAATTCTAGCATTGCATCATGTGGTGCTTACGGTGAGAGGGTCATTTGTTTTCTATCTTTTCTTGGGTTCTTTGATTCTAAGGTCTATGTTTGTTTGTTTCTGGGTACCACAAATGTGTTCCTAGGAGGTAGTCATGTTTGGATATAAACTGTTAGCCATTTCCACCTTTTCAAGAATAAGTTGCTCCAGTTATCTAGCTTAGAAAACAGAGTGAGCTATTATGCATGTGACAGTGGACAGGCAAATCTTGCTAAGAAGGAGTGAGGGATATGGACATCAGACAATTCTTTGGGAAACAGCGGAGCAAAATTGCAAACTTTGGCTTTGATGCCACTTCCTCTTTCTGAACGTACCTCCTCTCCACAGTCATCACATCCTGGAATCTCATGCTACTTAATTCACGATCAATTAATTGACACATATGGGTGACAATGTGTTTTTCTTCCTAAAAGCATATATGCCTTTTAATAATAAAGCTATTGTAACTCAAAAATGCATTGTTAATAGACTTTAAGGAAAGGGTCTTGAATAGAAAATCTTCAGGAGATCTAAGGAAGGCCAGTCATAGAAACTTCAGCTGGAATCCCTTGGCAGGCATAAGGAAATTCAAAGGACAGGGAAGTTGTGTGTGCTGGAAAGAGAGGCTGATAACAAAAATGGTAATATTGAAAAGATAAATATGGTAGGCTTCACCAGTGGATGGAGGTAGAGAGAAGGGAAACCAAGGTAATTGCATTCAAAAAATAATTAGCTTTAGTTCTAGAGATTGCATGGTAACTCTTATTTTCAAACTTTTGAAGAACAGGGTAACAGTCACCTCTTTGAAATTTTATGTGATACACAGCTTGGATTCAAGAAAGTAATCATTCCAGGCCTCCATCCCCTGAGGCCTTCTGAGGAGATACTAGGCTAACTAGGATTCAGTCTTTTCTTCTTCTCAGTCTTTAGTTCTGGCATTTTTCATCAACATATGTGTCCTTTGGGTATTCTAACCACGAGCATTAGAAAAAAGTTTTAATTGTGGAAAATTTCAAATGTACACCAAAGTAAAGAGAATTGCCTAATGAACCCCATGTACCAGCTTCACCTGGTTTCAACAATCATCAGCATTTGTTAGTCTTATTTCCTTATTCCCACATAATGCTCTTCTCACCTCCTTTTTCAGCTAAAATATTTTGAAGCAAATCCAAGACAGGATGTCATTTTACCTGTAAATATTTCAGTAAAACAATGGCCATCTTGACTTAATAAACATAGGTATAGAAATTGGAATAAAAATATATTTAAGTTCTACTGTGTTCAGAACTCTGTGCTAAGCACTTTGCCTGTGTTATGTTGTCCTTTCACCATCCAGTGAGCCAGGCTTGATTGTTCTCACTTTTCTAATGGGGAAAGTGAAGCCCCAAGAGGTCAAGTAAATTGCCAAAGATCACACACATAACTAGGAAGTGATGCAACCGGGATTCAAATTTGCTTTAACTCTCAAGAGCTTGTGCCCTTAACCATTGTATACAAATGTCTCAGCAGTACAACATACCTGTCTTCTGAAAACAGGCCCACAAGGAACACTCTTGCATAGGTGAAAGAATGACTTTGCATAACACAATTTATTCTATTGCTTAGTGTCCTTAAATAAATCTCTTCTTGACTGAGAATTGTTGAGCAGAAAGAATATTGGGTTTGGAGTCAAATGGTTTTAGGTTGGGCACATTTTTCCATCACTTTGTGGAGGCGAGACTTTGGGCAAGTTACCCAGGATCTGAGTCTCAGTTTTCTCATCAATTACTGTGAAGATTAAATGAGATACTAGAAGTCCTAGAATAGTTCATTGTATGTAGACTGGAATCAAGTATATGTTGGTACTCTCCCTCTACTTTCTTTTCCTTTCATCTATTCCCTACACTTCACTATGAGTGTGCTTTTCCCTCCCCTCCTATGACCTTTCCTCCATCCTATGTTGTGAGGACTATATTTATATTCATATGTCCTAAATTTCCTCATTTAGCATGATTTTGGCTTAATTTCCACTCCTTCATTAGTTTCCAAACACATCTTGAAATGGCTGAGCTTGGCTATTACCTTGTGTTAATTTTACACATTCTTCTCATTGCATTTTTAAATGTAAGCTGCCTAAAACACTTTCAGGAAGTCAGCAGGGTATAAATGACCAGTCTCATTTTTTATTGCCACATTCTGTAAAGGATTATAAGGTAGTATGTGCTGCTTAAGCCATGGCACATATTTGTCATCATTGTGTTGTCAATTTCAGTTAAGCTGAGGTTATCTGACGAATAGATTGGGTTGGCCAGGGGAGGGGAGGGTCATATAGGCTGATGGTTGTTTTGTCAGCCTGGCATATTCTTCAAACCAATTTACAAGGCTGCTTTAATTACCTTGGCAGCTTTCCTTGGAACGCTCTCCAAGTTCCTCACATTAAAAAGTTTTCTCATCAGTACAACCAAAATTATCAATGATTAAAATGTCATAAACCTCCCAGCTCTCTGCTTGGCTCATGATACGGATGAACGCTAAGGTTTTATTGTCTGAGATGTCAAGCTGATTCTCTGGTTGCCATTGGAAACAGTTTAAATCTCTTAAAAACATGAAATAAGCTCTTCAGGTCAATACAGCATATTCATCTTGTGACTACTGAATTAATAAAATTAGATTAATGAATCTTTTTAGAGAGTTACAGGGGCTTTTTTTTGGAAATTGATGCATTATTTGTTGGCATTGGGAAACTTGCATAAAGAGATTAGACATCCATGTATGTTGCATGACTCAAACACATGTAGAATTAAGTGTAATTTTGACTTTGTTGAGATTTAGGGAATAGAAATAAAAATGAGTACATGTGCACTAATACATACACATACACAAATGCACACACACACAGACACACATTTATAGATCTTCCTCACACTTAAGAATAGCCACAGGAAAATTGTAGTTTTATTAATTTAATTTATTTATTTAACATTTTTTTTAAAAAATAGAGGCAAGTTCTCTTTATGTTGCCCAGGCTGGTTTTGAACTCTTGGGCTTAAGTGATCCTCCCTCCTTGACCTCCCAAACTGGTGGGATTACAGGCATGACCTTTCCAGCCGGAAAAGTGTAGTGTTAGAGTCTGAGGGAAGGTCTAAAGTGGGCGTGGTAGTGGCCTTGGAATTACAGGACAGAGGTGTAGATATAATAAAGGAGAAATGGGGAAATTTCTATAATTTCATGTGAGGCAAAGCAAAATGGGAATGGGGCAAGGCTGGCATGGGAAATGTTGACAGGAGGAGGAAACAAGCCTGCTGGCTTGTTCGGGCTCCAAGGCAGTGTTTCCTGCCTGGCCATCATTCCCTGGCTTTCTTAAAGACCCAGAGAGATGAGCCCCGGAGTGTGGTAGAGATAAGGGAGTAGGGAAAAAGATAGTGCATCAGTTAACTATCGCTGTGTTACTAACCTCTCCAAAGTTCAGTGTCTTAAAACAACACCCACTGATTATTCACAATTCTGTGGGTCAGGAAATCTGGGCAGGACCCAGCAGAGTTAGCCTGGCTCCCCATATTGACTGAGCTCACTCATGCAGCACTGTTCATCTGAGGGTTGGGAGAGGCTGTACGTCTAAGATGGTCTCACATACCAGGGTGTGGTGTTGCCTCCTATCCTCTGGGTTGCTTTAATCCATCTCCACCTGGCATTTCTATTCATGCAGTCCTTCTTTCTATTAGGATAGCCCAGAGTTGTTGTTGTTGGTTTTTTGGTTTTTTTTTTTTTTTTGAGACAAACTCATGCTCTGACACGTAGGCTGGAGTGTAGTGGTGCAATCACAGTGCAATGAAGCCTTGACCTTCTGGGATCAAGCGATCCTCCCTCCTTAGCCTCCCCAGTAGCTGAGACTACATGGACATGCCTGGCTAACTGAAATTTTTTTTTTTTTGGTAGAGATGGAGTCTCACCGTGTTGCCCAGGCTAGAGTTCTTTACTTGTGGGTTAGGGCAGTAAGCAAGCAGAAGAGGAGTTGCCAGTTATTTTTTTTGTCCTCCCCGAGACGGAGTCTTGTTCTGTCACCCAAGCTGGAGTGCAGTGGTGTGATCTCGGCTCACTACAACCTCTGCCTCCTGAGTTCAAGCAATTCTCCTGCCTCAGCCTCCTGAGTAGCTGGGATTACAGGTGTCTGCCACCATGCCCAGCTAATTTTTGTGTTTTTTGGTAGAGACAGGGTTTCATCATGTTGGCAAGCTGGTCTCGAACTCCTGACCTTGTGAATTGCCCACCTTGGCCTCCCAAAATGCTGGGATTACAGGCGTGAGCCACCGTGCCTGGTTTGTTGCCAGGTTTCTTAAGGCCTAGGCCTGGAACTGGCACAGTGTCATTTTTGCTGTGTTCCATTGGTGAAAGCCAGTCACAGTGCCAGCCCAGATTTAAGGGAAAGGAAAAAGACTTCACTTCTAGATAGGAGATATGGCATGGGGCTACAGAAATTATGGGTGATCATCTTTGCAGATAATTTTCCACAGATGGCTGCCCAAATACATTACAGTAAATGTCTGGTGTCTTTGGCTCTTGGTAGGGAGCAATGGCAAACTTTTCAAATCTCACAGTGGTAGACGGTGATATTCTGATTCAGTTTCCTTTTGTTGGGAAGGTGGTCTAGGAGGAAGAGCACTGGTTTTGACTTTAGCTCTGGTCCTTAATTAGCCATTCATAAGTTGTATGCCCATGGTCCCACTTCATACTCTGTGAACATTACTTTCCTAATCTTTAGTTAGTAATAAACGTTACCTGCCTCCTAGGGTTGTGCTAAGATGTACTGAAATTATTACACAGTATCTAGCCCAGTGCTTAGTCAAAATAAACCCTCCGTAATACTAATCTCCTTCCCTCCGCATTTGATCCAGGAGAGGCATAACTGAGTGCTCATACAGAAGGTGACCATATAGTTTATCTAAACCAGGACACTTTTGGAGTGCTATGAATAATTATGGAGGTGCTAATAATAATTATGCCAGATAAGAGATGTAAGCCAGGAGCGTCCCAGGTAAACTGGGTCCTCCTGGTCATAAGGAACTGCTGGATTGGGGCAAGGATAGGGCAGTAGCGGTTGCCTTCAGTGAGAACTTGGCAAGGTCTATATGTATTAAATATGTTCTATATTAAAGGCCTCATAAAACAGACAAGAAATCTCACAAGAGGAAATCAGAACTCAGAGTAACTGCAGAACAATAGTGGCTCACGCCTGTAATCCCAGCACTTTGGAGGCTGAGATGGATGGATCACTTGAGGTCTGGAGTTTGAGACCAGCCTGGCGACCATAGTGAAACCTCATCTCTACTAAAAATACAAAAATTCGGTGGGCGCGGTGGCTTGTGCTTATAATCCCTGCTACTCGGGAGGCTGAGGCAGGAGAATCGCTTGAACCTGGGAGACGGAGCTTGCAGTGAGCTGAGATCGCGCCACTGCACTCCAGCCTGGGTGACAGAGCGAGACTCCATCTCAAAGAAAAAAAAAAAAGAAATAGTTTGCCTTCTATTACCCTGAGTTTCTTTGTCAGCAAAGATGTATCTTGTGACAAATTTATCTTCTGTGTGAGGGTTACAAAAAACTTACAAGAAAATCCACTTGAAAGCACCCTCTACCTCCTTCCTACTCTCCACTATTTCTCTTTCTGGATCCCCTTTCAGTCTCTGCATTACTACATGTATAATTCCAAGAAAGAACAATTGAGAGTAAGGCCACGAGAATTCATGTTGTCAGTCTGGTACAATGGGAATGAAGCAGCAAAGAGAAAAAATTCCACCATACAGAACCACTTAAAATATGGTTGGTAAAGAAAAAAATCAGACTCATGATGTTAATAGGGAATTGTTTGCTTTGAGAAGTCTGTAGGAATGACAGGATCTTGTGAGTCAATTATAGAGATGTAGACATGAGAAGCAGAATAAAATAAGTTGGAACTGAATAAAAATGATCATGATTGCATGTTATCATGATTTTATGTCCAGATGGTTATAATGTTAAATATTGATGCAGGATTTTTTGCTCCTTAGTTCAGCTAGGTCTGGGTTCTTGTCACAAGACCAGGAAGAAGTAGGCACCTGGACCCCCAAAGAATGAGTGGAATAGAATTTATTAAGTGAAAGGAAAGCTCTCAGCAAAGAAAGGGGTCCTGAAAGCGGGCTCCCGGTTGTCTCCTTCACAGTTGAATACCAGGGGTTTTATATAAAAACTGATGGGGCTGGGTATAAGGCATGAATTCCTGGTGGCTCCACTCCCTCCCCAGAGTGCACATGCGGTCACTTAGTCTGCTGTCGGGATGTTCAGGCAAGCCCCATGTGCAAGTTCCCTTATCTGCACAAAACATCTGGTGCAAGCACTTGTGGGGTGGGTCGGAGATTCTCTGAGGGCACTTCCCTTACTGTCTGACTAAAGCAAGCTGGCTAACTCTTTCAATATTGTTCCGTATCTCTCTACTATAATTAATATCAAGTGTTAATGTCCTTTTGTACTTGTACAAAACATAATGGGCTCAATCCTAGATTAATTTTTGCAGCACTGTTTTCCAAATTTAAGAAAAACAAGAAAAATATAATTCCCTTGGTGATGGATGTAGAAATTATATAGTAAGGTCCCACTGTGTTAGGCTGTCACCAGTGCATCCTCATGCATAGTAAACTATGTTTTTATGATGAAGTCTAAAAAGTAATCAATTTATTTATCTCCTTTATGAACAACACAAAAGTTTTGGCATATTAAACATCCCTCCAACATCCCTTCATTATTGTTTTCTCCCATATTATTGGTGCCGAATATTTTGATTCCACATGGCTTTTAAATATAAATTATTTACACTTTTTGCAGTTAATTGTAATCATGATAATAGTGATTTATATTTAAGAATATAGTTTGCTGATTTTCTTTACTCCTTACTTCTGGGTTTATTTTTCTTTCTATCCAAGTATATGTAGCTTTCAGTATTTTGTTTGGCATAGGTCTGTGGATTCAAATTTTTTTAGTTTCAGGTAGGTTGGAAATGTTTTTATTTTTCGTCTCAGTCTCAAAGGATGTTTTGGCTTGGTATAGAATACTAGGTTGAGAGCTACTTTTCATCAAGTATTTTAGAGATTTTTATTGTCTCTGGCATTTATTCAGTGATGTGCTGGTAAATGTTTTCTGGAAGCTGGAGAAAGAACTCTGGTTTGTAGCATTTATCAATTTCTATGGTATAAATACTCCCACCGTAGCTGATTTTAAACTACTGACATTTTAATGACTGGTTCACAAAATTCCTGGAAATTTCTCAGTCAGCTCTTGTGAGTTGGTGCAGGCTGTCTCCAGTATGCCACAGCATTTATTGTTGCTGATTCATTGATGTTAGTCTGTTCATCTTTCTACTTTAGGTAATAGTCTTTCTTCCTGGTAGCTTGTCAGGCTTTCTTTTACTATTGATGTTTTGTAGCCTTAAAATGATGTTTAGGTGTGGGTTTATTGTTATTTATACCACTTGGGACCCAGTGTGCTTTCTTCATCTAAGGACCCAAGTCTTTCGCCAGCTCTTCAAAAATCCCAGCATAGGCTAGGTGTGACGGCTGACACCTGTAATCCCAGAACTTTGGGAGGCTGAGGCAGGAGGATTGCTTGAGCTCAGGAGTTTGAGACCAGCCTGGGCAACATAGCAAGAACACATCTCTACTAAAATTTTAAAAAGTTTATCCCTGCATGGTGGTGCATGCCTGTAGTCACAGATACTTGGGAGGCTGAGGTAGGAGGATGACTTGAGCTGGAAAGATGAGGCTGCAGTCAGGTATGATCATTCTACTATCCTCTAAACCGGGTAACAGAGCGAGACCCTGTCTAAAAAAACCCCAGATCCCAACATAATGAAACAGTCATTGCCCCTTCCCTCTTCTTTCCCTCAGGAGTTCTGATTTGATGTAATTTGGAGTATCTAAGTCTAGCCTCCATGACTTTTGTTCATATTTTCTATGTATTATTCTTATGTGTTTATTTTGGGTTTTCGTTCAGTTTATTCTTTAAAATTTACTAATTGTCTTTTCACTTTTGATGAATTTACTATTTAACATGCTTACTAAATTTTTTATTTTAATGATTATACTTCTCATTTTAAGATTTTATAATCTACTACTTTTAAAAAAATCCATATTTCTTTCATAAATTACTGTTCTTATGATCTGAAAGCTTTTAATTATACTTATTTTAAAGTCACTTCCAGATTTCTCAATTAACTCTGCTCGTCTAGTTTGACTTCCACTTTTTAGGTCTGTGGATTATCTCTTGGCTATGGAATAAAATAGTTAATACTTATTGAGTGTTCATTGTGGACTTTATGTGTATTAACTCTCTTAATCTTCTCCACAAAGGTGGATGCTATCATCCTCATTCTGTAGTAAAGAATACTGAAATGTTGAGAAGTTGAGTAACTTGTATAAGATCTTGTATAAGTAACTTGTATGGGAGAGGCAAAACCAAGAATAAGTCAAGATTCAGAGTGTCCACTCATGATCACGATTGAAGGCAGGCTCCCACGTGTCTTTTTTTCTTAACGATCTTTCTAATAAAGCATGAACATACATATATAAAAGTGCAAAAATTGTAATGGAAGATCTTGGTGAATTTTCACAAAATAAACTCACCCACATGCAGACCGAAAAACCAAACAACATACTTCCAGCATCCTGGAAACTCCCTTTGTATATATTTTTCAGGTGTTTTCAGCCTTGGATTCACTTATTAATCCTAGTAATTTGTCTCTAGATTCTCTGAGAATAATTGCATTTTCTCTTTTTAAAATTGTTAGCCCTCCCCCCTCCGCTTTTTAACCCCGTCTTATGGCTCGGGACTCCTGTACTAATGTTGGATAAATAATTCTTGCAGGCAACCTTGTCTCATTCCCCAATCTAAGGAAAAAGGTTTTAACATTTCATTATTAAATATGTGGCCTCTTGTGAATTTTGGGTGGATACTTTTGGGGCTCAGAAAACAATATCCTGAAATGTGCCACTTTGTAATTTACACTGAGAACGCTGGGGGAGCAGCAAATGAAGGGAAGGCCTTTTACTGAACTTTGCTTATCTACCTAAAGGCCAGATCCTCCAAAAGACTTTCACCTGTTGTGAATCTCTTCCCCAGATATCTCACTAACCATGGGAAATTGATGCATATCGCAGGAACGAAGGTGACACCACACCCAGAGCCCAGAGGAGCGTTGTCCCAGGCTATTGTTTATACTTTGGGCTCATTCATCTCCCCTAAAAAATCATTTACTCTTCCTCTAAAATTGCCTACATCCCTCACTTTCCTCTCCCCTTTCGAGAGAGTATTTAAGCTTCAGCTATCTGGTGCTTCTTTGAGTTTCTATACTTTGTGTGACTCCGTGTGCTCACATATTAATACATTTATATGCCTTTTCTCTTACTCATCTGTTATCAGTTTGTTTTATAGACTCAAATTCTTGAATATTCAGGGTATGAAAGAACACCTGTTATGAATGTCGACAACACTCTCAAATTAGGGAATTTCATTCCTATTCCCTGTTTGGTAAAAGTTTTATCGTCAATGGGTTCTATTACATGTCTGTTACTGCTGTAAGAAATTAATACTGATTTAGTGGATTCAGCCAACACAAACTTATGATCCTACAATTCTTTAGGTAAAAAGCCTGACACAGGTCTCATGGACTGAAAATCAAGGTTTTTTTTTTTTGAGACGGAGTCTCGCTCTGTCGCCCAGGACGGAGTGCAGTGGCGCAATCTCGGCTCACTGCAAGCTCCGCCTCCCGGGTTCACGCCATTCTCCTGCCTCAGCCTCTCCGAGTAGCTGGGACTACAGGCGCCCGCCAACACGTCCGGCTAATTTTTTATATTTTTAGTAGAGACGCGGTTTCACCATGGTCTCGATCTCCTGACCTCGTGATTCGCCTGCCTCGGCCTCCCAAAGTGCTGGGATTACAAGTGTGAGCCACCGCGCCCGGCCCGAAAATCAAGGTTTTGACAGAGATGTATTCCATCTGGAGGCTCTAGGAGAGAATCTGTGTCTTTTTTCCAGCTTTTACAGGTCACTAATATTGTTTGGCTTGTTGTCTGTCTCCTCCATCTTCAGAGCCAGCAATGTTGAATCTGTCACTATTCTCCCATAGTCACATTGTCTCTAACTATAGTCAGGAAAGGTTCTTATTTTAATTAGCCACATAATTAGGTTACCACATAATTAGGCTGGATAATCCAGGGTGCTCTCACTATCTCAAGGCCTTTAACTTATTTGCATCTGCAAAGTCCCTTTTGTCATGTCAGGTTTTGGAGATTAGGATGTGAACATATTTGTGGGGGCATTATTCTACCTGTCATATGGATGTTGCATTTTTTTATATTTATAAGCTGATAAACTAATTTTCTCCTTTATTCTGTTATGTAGTGAATTACATTGACTGATTATTACATATTAGACCAGGCTAGATTACTATTCCAATTTTGTTAGAATAAATGAAAACTTGATAGTTATATGTAATCTATTTTATATTATTGTATTTGATTTGGTAATACTTTATTTAGGATTTTTATATCTATATTATGTGAGAGATAGCCAGTAATTTTCCTGTCTTAAAATTTCTTTGCCAGGTTTTTTAGTATTAAGATTTGCAGAACTCAAAAAAATGATTCGGAAAATGTTATTTTTTTCCCTAGAATATGGGTGAGTTTTTTAAAATTATTGCTATTTCTTTTTTAAATGTTTAGAAGAATTCACTAGTAAAGATATCTGGGCCTGGAAGTTTTTTTTTTTTTTAATTTCAACTTTTTTAGATTTAGAGGGTACATGTGCAGGTTTGTTATATTGGTATATTGTGTGATGCTGAGGTTTGGGATACAATTGATCCGGTCACCCAGGAAGTGAGCCTAGTACCTAATAGTTAGTTTTTCAATCCTTTCTCTACTCCCTCTTTCTCCTCTCTAGTAGTCCCCAGTGTCCATTGTTGCCATCTTTATGTCCAGGAGTACCCAATATCTAGCTCCCACTTAAAAGTGAGAACATACAGTATTTGGTTTTCTGTTCTTGCATTAATGTGCATAGGTTAATGGCCTTCAGCTGCATCCATGTTGGTGCAAAGGACATAATTTTTTTTATGGCCGTGTAGTATTCTGTAATATGTATGTACCACATTTTCTTTATCCAGTCTACCACTGATGGACGCCTAGGTTGATTCCATGTTGCTGCTATTGTGAATAGTGCTGTGATGAACATATGAGTGCATGTGTCTTTTTGGTAGAATGGTTTATTTTCTTTTGGATATATACCCAGTAATGAGATTGCAGGCTTGAACAATAGTTCTAAGTTTTTTGAGAAATATTTAAACTGCTTTCCACAGTGGTTGAACTAATTTACATTCCCACCAAAAATGCATAAATGTTCCCTTTTCTCTGCAGCTTTGCCAGCATTTGTTATGTTTTGATTTTTTAATAATAGCATTCTGACTGCTCAGAGATGTTGTCTCATTGTAGTTTTGATTCACATTTCTCTGAAGATCAGTGATGTGGAATACTTTTTCATATGTTTTTTGATTGCCCGTATGTCTTCACCTTCTTCTTCTTCTTTTTTTTTTTGAGATGGAGTCTCACTCTGTTGCCCAGGCTGGAGTGCAGTGGCAGGATCTCAGCTCACAGAAACCTCTCTTTTCTGGATTCAGTCAATTCTCCTGCCTCAGCCTCTGGAGTGGCTGAGACTACAGGCA
The DNA here is from genome assembly GCF_009828535.3 of Hylobates moloch. NCBI lineage: Eukaryota > Metazoa > Chordata > Mammalia > Primates > Hylobatidae > Hylobates > Hylobates moloch. The sequence goes on from NW_026652283.1 coordinate 109,434,540, forward strand.
CTCACCACCACGCCAGGAAGATTTTTTCTATTTTAGTAGAGACAGGGTTTCACCATGTTGCCCAGGCTGGTCTCGAACTCCTGAGCTCTGGCAATACACCTGCCTCAGCCTCCCAAACTGCTAAGATTACTGGCGTGAGCCACCATGCCTGGCCTTGCTCGCTTTTTAAAGGGGTGATTTGTTTTTTTCTTATTGAATTGTTTATATTCCTTAAAGATTCTGGATAGTAGACCTTTGACGAATGCATACTTAGTGAATATTTTCTCCCATTCTGTAGGTTGTCTGTTTACTCTGTTGATGGTTTCTTTTGCTGTGCAGAAGCTCTTTAGTTTAATTAGGTCCCACTTATCAATTTTTGTTTTTGTTACAGTTGCTTTTAAGGGCTTAGTTATAAATTTTTTTCCCAAGGCTGATGTTTAAAATGGTATTTCCTAAGTTTTCTTCTAGAATTCTTACAGTTTGAGGTCTTACATTTAAATCTGTAGTTTATCTTGAGTTAACTTTTATACATGGTGAAAGGCAAGGGTCCAGTTTCATCCTTTGGCGTATGGCTAGGCAGTTACCCCAGCACCTATTGAATAGAAAGTCCTTTCCCCATTGCTTATTTTTGTCAGCCTTCTCCAAGATCACATGGTTGTAGGAATGCAGCTTCATTTCTGGGTTCTCTATTCTGTTCCATTGGTCTATGGTCAATTTTTTTTTTATAGTATAGGTTGAATTCAGGTAATGTGATGCCTCTGGCTTTGTTCTTTTTGCTTCAGATTGCTTTGGCTTTTCAGGCTCTTTTTTGGTTCCATATGAATTTAAATTTTTTTTCTAATTCTGTGAAAAATTGCAATGGTAGTTTGAAAGGAATAGCATTGAATCTGTAGATTGCATTGGACAGTGTGGCCATTTTTAACAATGTTGATTCTTCTAATCCATGAGCATGGAGTGTTTTTCCATTTGTTTGTGTCATCTATGATTTCTTTTAGCAGTATTTTGTAATTCTTGCAGATATCTTTCTCCTCCTTGGTTAGAGGAGGAGAAAATGCCTAGGCGTATTCCTAGGTATTTTTTTTTTTTTTTTTGTGGCTACTGTAAATGGGGTTGCATTCTGGATTTGGCTGTCAGCTTGAATGTTATTGGTGTATAGAAATCCTACTGATTTTTGTTCATTGATTTTGCATTTTGAAACTTTACTGAAGTTGTTTATCAGTCCCAGGAACCATTTGGTGGAGTCTTTAGAGTTTTCTAGGTGCAGAATCGTATTGTCAGTGGAGGTAGTTTGACATTTTCTTTTCCTATTTGCATGCCTTTCTTTCTCTTGCCTGATTGCTCTGGCAAGGACGTCCAATTCTATGTTAAATAGGAGTGGAGAGTTGGCATCCTTGTTCTAGTTCTCAAGAGGAATACTTCCAGCTTTTCTGTGTTCAGTATGATGGCGGCTGTGGGTTTGTCATAGCTTGCTTTTATTATTTTGAAGTATCTTTCTTTGATGCCTAGTTTTTTGAGGGTTCTTACCATGAATGAATGTTGCATTTTATCGAGGTTTTTTCCATGTCTATTGAGATGATCATATGGTTTTTGTGTAAAATTCTCTTTAAGTGGTGAATCACATTTTTTGATCCATGTATGTTGAACCAACCTTACATCCTAGAAATGAAGCCTATTTGATTAAGGTGAATTAACTTTTTGCTGTGCTGCTAGGTTTAGTTTGCTAGTATTTTGTTGAGGTTTTTGCATCTATATTTATCTGGGATATTAGCCTGAAGTTTTCTTTTTTCATTGTGTCTTTGCCAGGTTTTGGTATCAGGGTGATGACGCTGGATTCACCTTTGGTTAAGGACCATTGCTGGAGAGCTAGTGTGAACCTTTGGTGGTGTCACTACATTCGATTTTTTATTACACCAAAAATCTTACATTGGTTCCTTCTCATCTAGAGACACAGGCACTTCTAATTCTTGAATCTATTTTCTTATGGATAGAATTTTTTCTTTTTCTTTCTTTCCCTATAATAATATTAGTTTGTAAAATTTCCCTTTCCCTGCCCCCTCCTCCCTCCTCCTCCCTCCTCCTCCCTCCTCCCCTTTCCCCCTTCCTAGGAGGGTGTGACTGTAGAGAATGCTGAGTAGGGTCCTTTGATTTTGTTACTACAGCACTATGCACTTCTGTTCACAGGTTTTATATTGGGCTGTGTGGTTGGACCTACAAGCCAGTGGATGGTGCTTAGAGGTAAGAGCTTATAGGTCAATTGTTGGGTATATACTTGACCCTTGTTTACTGGGAGAAGCTCTCTGTTGCTTCAGGCAATGGGCTGATCTATGGAGGGAACAATGGTCTGAACTCCCTGCTCAGTCCCAGGGGTTGGTTGGGAGCAAGACGGGCTGGGCTAGACTGGGCAGGCTAACCTACAGGTCCCCCAGTTGCAGGCACAAGCACTAGCACTGAAGGAGAATCTAGTGGCCAGCCACCGAGCACCCAGAGGTGTGCCTAGGCATGGAGCTGGGAATCATCCTCAGCCCGAAGTTCTCGGCGCAGGTGGTGTGGGTTGAGAAGATGCAGGTGGTGTGGTTTGGGGAGGCTAAACTCTTAATCCAGGAGAGTCGGAGCTCCAGATGCCTGGAAATATGCCTGGATGTGGAGGGTAGAGGGCTCTGCTGAACCACAATCTCTGTACAGAGAGGGTGGGGCAGATGAGGCTGCTGATCCAAGTGAGTGGGGGCTTCAATTGCATAGACATCTGCCTGGGCATGGAGCACAGATGGGCCCCCCATGCACCTAGGTCTTTGCACCGGAAGGGTGGGGTGGTCAGGCTGACAATCCTGGTGAGCAGGTGCTCCAGATGCCTGGAGATCTGCCTGGATGTGAAGCGGAGAGTGCTCTCCTGCAGCAGGATCTCCTCATAGGAAGGGCAGGGTGACTCAGGGTGGTAGTCTATGTAAGTGGATGCTCCTGATGTTTGCAGATCTGCCTGGTTGTGGAGTGGAGAGGACTCCACTGCACAATGATCTATGCACAGGAAGGGTGGGATGGCTCAGGTTGCTCATCCAAGCATGTGGGTGCTCTAAATGCCTGGAGTTATGCCTAGGGGTGGAGTGGAGAGGGCCCTGCTGCACCACAATCTCAGGCAAGTAGGTTGAGGCACCCAGCGATGACATATACAGACCAGTTCCAGGTCACCAAGCTGGCCCAGGCTGCAATTCTTATCACCTAGGAGAAATCACAGCTGTGGCAGATATCCTGCCCCAAGCATTCCATGGCAGAGAGCACAATTCCAGTGCCTACTGCTGAGGGGGCTTTCCACAATTCTGATTATAGAGGCCCCTACTCTATTCCAGGGCAGATGCTCCAATCTCCAGCTCAAGACTAAAATGCCTGTGCAGCCATGGGGCCCAGTTGCCAAAGAATGGCTGGTTTGTATGCACTCAGATTAAAAATGGTGTCCTGTTCTGTCCTGGGACTGGGAAAATGTCTGCAGTTTTTCCCACTATTTTTCCCTCATAACATCTCCAAGACTCTCCCCAAGTTAACTGCAGGGCTTGGGAGAAACAAAGTGCTCTCTCTCAGCCTTGGACCCCCAGTGGAAAGGTGAGTCACAGAGGGAGAGTCTCCTCGTCTCTCGTGTACTGGGGCTTCATTCACTTTTATCAGTTGGACACCTGTCATGGCAGCTGTTTGCCCGTGTTCTCTTTCCTATGATCTGGGGTGTCCTTTGTGATTTTGGTGCGTTCCCATTTTCCTTCTTGCATGAAAGCTCACATAGTTGATTCTTATGTGTGATCTTGCTACGTTCAAGGCACTGAGTCGTGCTAAAATCCCCTAATCCACCATCTTGGGAAAACTGGAGATTTCTTTTGGGAATGTTTATATAATCAGCTTAATTTCTTTTATAGATACAGGCTATTCGAATATTGTATTTCTTCCTATGTCAATTTTTTAAATTGTGTTTTTCTAGGAACTTTATTACTTCATTAAAAATTAAACATTTATTTGGTTCAATTTGTTTATGATAGCCTCTTCAGTTTTTAAAGTCTGTGTGTTTCATTCCTGACTACTGTAATTTGCACTTTCACATTTTCCTTTATTAATTTCCTCAGAGGCTTTTCGCTTTCATTGATCTTTTCAGCGAACTAACCAAGGTTTGACTTTGTTTATTTTCTCTAATATACATATGTTTTCTGTTTCCTTTATTTTGGCTCTTATATTAACTATTTCTTTTCTTCTATTTTCAGTTTGATTTTCTGCTCTCTCCCCCTTTTTTAACTTTATGAGAAGGATACTTAAGTAGTTGACTTTCTTCTTTTCCAAGTTACGCATTTGTAACTGAAGTTTTTTCTCTCAACAAAAAAATTACCTGAATTCTATATGTTTTTACATGTTATACTGAGACAGCCAGGTGGCAGATGGGAAGGGGTCCCTGGAGAAACTCCAACCAGCCTGCCCACTGGGGTGGAGCCTAGGGAAGTTCACACCGTTTGCAGTGGGAGGAGCCTGGCCCCTCCTCTTCCTGTGTGGAACCTGGGATTCTATCAGCTGGGCGGGAAGTGCTTTAGCGGAGAGACTCAGGCCTTGTGAGAATCCCTGTTTCCTCCGTTTTTTCCCTTTTCACCCAATAGAACCCTGCTTTACTCACTCTTTAAACCATCTGCGAGCCTAAATTTTCATGGCTGTGGGACGGGCAAAAACCCCGTCTTTAGCTGAACTAAGGAAAAGCTCTGAAACAATATTTTCATTATCATTTGGTTAAATATGTTTTATAATTTCTATTATATATATTTTTTATTCATGTGTTATTTAGGATAACTTTTAAATATTTTGAGATTTTCTTTTTTCTTTGTTATTGATTTATAGGTTAATTTTATACATAGATTCTGATATCAATCCTTTGTCAGTTGCTGAGAGTTGCTTTATGAACTAGCCTATTGTTTATTGGAGTAATTATTCCATTTTACTGAAACATTCCACTTATGTTTGAGTGCAGCATTTGTTCTAGCTATATGTTGCTGAATAACATCAACAACTTTAGTGATTTAAGACATTTATTTTGAATGCAAATCTGAAATTTAGGAAGAGTTCAGTAGGGACAGTTTGTCTCTTCTCCACATGGTATCAGCTGGAATGGCTTAAAGGCTGGAAGCTAGTGTATGTCATTCATGAAATTTATTCGTTTTGGGCAAGGACTTCATGTCTAAAACACCAAAAGCAATGGCAACAAAAGCCAAAATTGACAAATGGGATCTCATTAAACTAAAGAGCTTCTGCACAGCAAAAGAAACTACCATCAGAGTGAACAGGCAACCTACAGAATGGGAGAAAATTTTTGCAACTTACTCATCTGACAAAGGGCTAATATCTAGAATCTACAATGAACTCAAACAAATTTACAAGAAAAAAACAAACAACCCCATCAAAAAGTGGGCAAAGGACATGAACAGACACTTCTCAAAAGAAGACATTTATGCAGCCAGAAAACACGTGAAGAAATGCTCATCATCACTGGCCATCAGAGAAATGCAAATCAAAACCACAGTGAGATACCATCTCACACCAGTTAGAATGGCCATCATTAAAAAATCAGGAAACAACAGGTGCTGGAGAGGATGTGGAGAAATAGGAACACTTTTACACTGTTGGTGGGACTGTAAACTAGTTCAACCATTGTGGAAGTCAGTGTGGCGATTCCTCAGGGATCTAGAACTAGAAATACCATTTGACCCAGCCATCCCATTACTGGGTATATACCCAAAGGAGTCTAAATCATGCTGCTATAAAGACACATGCACACGTATGTTTATTGGGGCACTATTCACAATAGCAAAGAGTTGGAACCAACCCAAATGTCCAACAACGATAGACTGGATTAAGAAAATGTGGCACATATACACCATGGAATACTATGCAGCCATAAAAAATGATGAGTTCGTGTCCTTTGTAGGGACATGGATGAAACTGGAAAACATCATTCTCAGTAAACTATCGCAAGGACAAAAAACCAAACACCGCATGTTCTCACTCATAGGTGGGAATCGAACAATGAGAACTCATGGACACAGGAAGGGGAACATCACATTCCGGGTACTGTTGTGGGGTGGGGGGGGGGGGGGGCGGGGACAGCATTAGGAGATATACCTGATGCTAAATGACGAGCTAATGGGTGTAGGAAATCAACATGGCACATGGATACATATGTAACAAACCTGCACATTGTGCACATGTACCCTAAAACCTAAAGTATAATTAAAAAAAAAAAAAAGAAAGAAATTTATTCGTTTTATCTAAGTAGTTGAATTTATTGACAAAAATTTATCTATGTGTTTTCTTTATTAACCTTTTAATATCAGTGTGACTGTAGTAATGTACCCTGTTTAATTCCTGAAATTATTTTTGTGTCTCTTTCTTTGTTGGTCTAACTGACTAGAGCTTTTGCAATACTTTTGGGGTTTTCAGAGAATTATATTTTTGTTTTACTGATTTTTTTCTATTTTATGTTTTCAATTTTATTGATTTTGGTTTTTAACTTTATTATTTTTTTCCTTCCATTTGATTTCATTTGGATGTAATTCTGTCTCCTCATTCCTTAAGGTGGAAATGTAGATTATTTGTATTGAGACATTTCTTCTTTTTTAATACAAGAATTGTAATGCTGTACATTTCCTTCTAAGCACTGTTTTTTTTTTTTGCATCTCATAAATTTTGATATGACATATTCTCATTTTTACTCAATTAAAATATATGCTAATTTTCATTGTGGCTTTTCTTCAAACCATAGTTTTATTAGAAGTGTGTTGTTTATTTTCCAGATGTTTGAGGATTTTTCAGATATCTTTACTAATTGATTTGTAGTTCAATTCCACTGTGGCCAGAGATATTTTGTATAATTTTATTTGTTTTGTTGTCCAATGTCTTGGTCCATTTGGGCTGCTACAACAAAATACCAAAAAACTGAGTGGCTTGTAAATCAACATAAATTTATTTTTCATAGTTCTAGAGGTTGGAAAATACAAGATCAAGGCACCAGCAAATATGGTGTTTAGTGTGGGCTACTTTCTGATTCATAGACAGCCATCTTTGCCTGTGCCTTACATGGCAGATGGGGTGAAGGAGCTCTCTGGAGCCTCTTTTATGAGGGAACCAATTTCATTCATAAGTCCCCTACTCTCATGACTTCATCTAATTTTAATTACTACCTAAAAGTCCCACCTCCAAATTCCATCACACTGGGGCTTATATTTCAACATGTAAATTTTGGGGGACATACATTCAGTTTATAACACCCAGAATATGGTGAATGTTCCATGTGCACTTGAAAAGAAAGTGTATTGTGTTAAGTTGGGTAGAGTGCTCCCTAAATGTAATTATGTCACATTGGTTGGTAGTGCTAGTCAAATTTTTCTATAAACTTGCTAATTTTTCAGTCTACTTATTTTGCTGATTACTGAGAGACTACTGTCAAAGTCTTCAATATAATTGTGTTTGTCTATTTTTTAGTTACATTAGTTTTGTTTTTGCATTTTGAAACTTTGTTGCTAAATGCATATAGATTTAGGATTTTTATGTCTTCTTAGTTGATCCCTTTATTATTATATAACATCCTTCTTCTCTGATAATATTCCTTGTTCTAAAGTCTACTTTGATATTTTTAGTCACTCTAGCTTTGTTGTGGTTAGTATTTTTGGGATATATATTTTTACATCTTTTTAACTGCAATCTTCCATTGTCTTTATATTTAAAATGAATTTCTTGAAACAACATGTAGTAAAACTTTTGTTTTTTCCATTTTGGTAACATTGCCTTATAATTGGAGTATTTAGTCCATTTACATTTAGTGTAAATAATGATATATTTGGATTTACAAATATACATCTCTTTTTACAATTTATTTTTATTTGTTCCTCCTATTTTATGTTCCCCTCCATTTTCTTCTTTTGCCCTAATCTAGTAATTTTTTTTATTGGCTTGTTCATTGAACCTTATTTTGCTAACATTTTAGCAGTTACCCTAGTAAGTCCTTGACTTAATCTTATTTCATATATAAGTACTTTTGTCACTAACCTGACAATGCTAGGAGTTAAGAATAGTGTAACTCCATTTGTTTTTGTGTTATTCTTGTCATGCATTTAAAATTTATATATATTTTAATTTTTAAAAGAAAGTTATTCTTTGGGAAACTGAGGTGGGAAGATCCCTTGAGGTCAGGAGTTTAAAACCAGCCTAGTGAGACTATGTGTCACAAAAAATAAAAAAATTAGCCAGGCATGGTGGCCCATGCCTGTAGTCCCAGCTACTTGGGAGGCTGAACTGGGAGGATCGCCTGAGCCCAGGAGGTCAAGGCTGCAGTGAGCCATGATGCCTTCACTGCACTTCAGCCTAGGTGACAAAGTTAGACCCTGTCTCAAAACAAACAAACAAATGGTTATAATAATCTTTTTGTTCACTCAATTTACTCCTATATTTACTCTTTCATTTATTCTTTATTTTTCTTTTATTTTATGTTTCTATCTGCAATAATTTTCTTTTCTTTGTTTTGCTGGCAAGTTTGTAGAACAATGAAGTCATTTTCCTTCTGTCTAAAAAACTCTTTAGCATGAAGCATGAATGTGCCGACAATAGATTTTTTTGTTTTTGATTTTTTGTTTCACTTTTGAAGGATATTTCACTGGGTTTAGAATTCTGTTGTTGGAAGTTATATTCTTTTAGAACATTAAAGATTTTATGATTGTCTTTTTGCTTTCAGTCTTATTTTCTACTTTGAAGGTAGTATGCCTTTTTTTCATGGTTGCTTTTATCCAAGGTAATTTATTGTGGAAAATTTCAAGCAACTATGAAGTTTTACAGAATATTATACGAACCCCATTTATCAATCATTCAGCTTAAAAAATTATGAATTTGTGCTTAATCTTCTTTAATCTCTATTCCCAACTACTTATTATTGTGAGGCAATTTCTCATCAACTTATCATTTAGTATTTCAGTATGTGTCTCCATTTACTAAGAGCTCATTTTATCTTTAAAAAAAGACATAACCACAATACTATTATCATGCCTAAAATTAAGAATTCCTTAATACAATCCGATATTCAATTATTTAAATTATTTGAACACAGCAAAAAAAAAATATGAAATCCACACACATATATTTAACATTCTGAACAGATATTCAACATGTGTGAGTGCATGTGTGTGTTTGACTATCTTTTGGTTTGAATATGAAATCAAATAAGTCTGTTGTTCGGATTGGTTGAGGTATCTTTTAAGTCTCCTAATAGACTTCCCTCTCTCTTTTCTTTTCCTTCCTTCTTGCCTGCCTACCTGCCTGCCTGCCTGCCTGCCTTCCTGCCTGCCTCCCTGCCTCCCTGCCTCCCTGCCTCCCTGCCTTCCTGCCTTCCTCCCTTCCTGCCTTCCTTTCTCCTTTCCTCCTTCCCTCCCTCTGTCCCTCCTTTCCTCTTTCCCTCCCTTCCTCCCTCACTTCCATCCTCTTTCTTTCTGTAGTTTGTTTGTTGAAAAAACTGGATTATTTGTTTTGTTGAGTTTCCTACATTCCATAGTTTGCTGAATGCATCCTTTTCTTTCTTTAACAGTTTCATTGTTCTGTGTATTTCCTGTAATGTGGTAGTTGGATGTAGATTCAAGCTTTTTGCTTTGGGCAAGAATACTCCAATGATGGAGGTGGGTTCTCTCATCAGGAGTTACAGAATCTCTGGTCATCTTTTTTGTGATGTTAGCAACCATAGAGAGCATATAATTAATTAAAGGTTGCCAAATGTGATATTCCATCATTCTTTATTTTTAGTTGGAATTTTACCTACTATATGGTAATTCCATGGTACAGTTTATACAAGAAAGACAGATAAATGTTTGATTTTTCCCCTTATTATATCAGTTTTTAAAATAATGAAGTGCTCTACTCACATTCTTGAGTGGTAGTCACTCTTATTTTGGTCTAATGTTACACAATGCAGTTATCTGCATTGACCCTTAAATTGTTCCATATTTGCCTAATGGAAGTTTTTAAAAAAGTTACTCCTAAGCCATTTTGACACAGTCCTTGTTTTGTTACTATCTAAAACAATTACATGGTTCTAAAATCGAAGCTACAAAATAAGTTGTATTCAACAAAGTCTAGCTTATATCCCTATCCCCTCCACTCATTTCCTTTCTTACTCTATAATCATTTATATTTGTATGGTTTTCATTTTAGAAAGTTATATAGATATGTGTGTGTATATATATAAAATATATTTTATTTTTACCTTTCCTTTACATCCCTTATTTCTTAGATTATCAGTAACACACTATATAAATTTTTATTTTTTCACTTAATATATGGTAGTGATTACTCCATGGAGAATATTCACAATCCACTATTATAGCTCCAGATTACTTCATTGTATGGAGACACCACAGTTATTCAACCACTCCATTACTGATGAACATTTACGTTGTACCTAGTCCTTTCCCATTACAAATATTTCTGTAATGAATAGCCCAGGTTGTATGTGTTTTGTAATGATTTTCACTCTATTTTTGGGTTGGATTCCAGGAGTCCATGTAATTTTCTTAGGTATCATGAAATTCCCTTTCATAAAAGTTGTACCATTTTGAATACTCATAGGCAATGTATGAGAACAATTGTTTTTCCACAGCCTCACCAAGAGAATATGTTGCAGAATGGTTGGATATTTGCCTGACTTTTATTTTATTTTATTAAAAAATTTTTAAAAATAGAGATGGGGTCTCCTTATGTTGCCCAGGCTGGTCTCAAACTCCTAGGCTCAAGTGATCCTCCTGCATTGGCCTCCCAAAGTGCTGGGATTGCATGCATGATCCACCTCATCCAGCCTTGCCTGGCTTTTAAATAGTTTCTTTCTGTTTGTTTTTTAGTGGTTTTACTATGGTGAGCCTATATATGGGTCTCTATAGATTTATTTTGTTTGGGGTTTGCAATGGTTCTTCAGTCTATGGCTTCATGTCTGTCATCGTTTTTGGGAAATTCTCAGCCATTGCCTATTTAAATATTGCTACACTCACATTCTCATCCTTTTCCATCCTTGGGGCTCTAATTACATATTAGTTAGACCTTTTGTTGTGTTCCATGTGGATCTTGCGCTCATTTTCCTCTTTCTATCCTTTTATCTTTTGTGCTTTATCCGGACACATTTTTCAGTTCACAGATTATCTCTTCTGCTGTATCTAATCTGCTTTTACAGATGCTGAGTTCTTAATTTGAATTAATGCATTTGTCAGTTCTAGAAGCTTTAATTATTTTTCATGGATTTTAGTTCTTTAATAATTTGATCATCTGTTTTGTTAAACATAGTAATTTTAAACTCTGTGTTAGATAATCCAATAAATGGGTCCTTTGTGGTTTTATTTTTTCTGGATATTCCTGGTCATTTTTTATTTAATGATGACCATTATATGTGAAAAATTATAGAAGCTCTTGACGATGCAATTTTTCTCTAAATAGGGTTTACACTATTGTCTGGTGTAAGGCAGACAGAATAGAAAGGCAGGTAGAATAGGTACAGGTTTCATTAATTCTGTTAGGAACTGAGTTCACTGGCACTCAGTTCAGGATGCCCTTCTTGTGAAGCTCTGTAACATGGGTTTATCCCTGCCCCTGGGGTATGGCCATTTTAAGGTCCTGCGGAGAGTCCAGATGAAGTGTTTACTGGACTCTTATACTTTTTTTGGTCTTGAATTCTAATTTTCTTTCTTCAGCACTTGAGACTTCCCAAATTCTTTCTTTTCAGCATCTTTGTATTTAGCTTCTTAGATTTTTGCCTTATGCAGCATAAATATTCAACAATTGCCTTGGCTGAAAACCACCATGTGTTAGAGTTCTCTTCATTCCTTTCTCTTCAGGACCTTGGCCATTTAATTATTGGCTGCATTAGGATGTGCAAGGTCTAATTTTTTGTCTCTTCATCCCCATGAGTTTGCCAGAAGCTCTGCCTCTGTAGTTCTCTTTCTAGATTCTGATGCCATGCAAAGAATTTGCAAATGCCTTGAAGGTAAAAGTGAGTGGTTTGCTAGGCTTACTTCTCTGTAATCCTGATGTCTCAAGTCCTAGTTGCTTTGGTAGCTCTCTGATACCTTCAAATAGGTTTTTTAGAGAGGTATCATATTCAGTTTTATAATTATTCTTGGAGGGAGAGTTGTTCCTCAGCAAGCTATTCTATCACATCAAGAAGGTAAAGTCACCTACATATTTGTTCAGCACCTGAATTTTATAACATGAATATCTTCTATATTTTATAATTTCTGTGAGCTCTTTAAAGGGAGTTATCTTATATGTATGTGCATGTTTGTGTTTGTGTGTAAGGTGGTCCTGCATATACTTTTAATTGTAGAGACCTTTCTATGGGGCAGTTTCACTTTTGCGTTTCCTGGGGCTCTATGGCGTAAATCATTTTTGTATCAGTCATCATGTTTGTTTCTGTGATTGGAGCTTCTTCATATGTGGGTGGTACACATGTGATCCTTACCCATGCGTAATTTAAAATTTAGTTTTTCTTGGCCTGGTAGGGTGGCTCATGCCCATAATCTCAGCTCTTTGGATGACCAATGAGGGAAGGCAGCTTGAGGCCAAAAGTTTGAAACCAGCCTGGGCAACATAGTGAGATCTCATCTCTAAAAACAATTAAAAAAAAAAATTAGCCAAGTGTGATGTCACACACCGGTAGTCCCAGGTATTCAGGAGGCTGAGGTGGGAGGATCCCTTGAGCCCAAGAGTTTGAGCCTGCAGTGAACCATGGTCGTGGTACTGCACTCCAGTCTGGGTGGCAGACTGAGATTCTGTCTCAAAAAAGAATTAGTTTTCCTCAGATAAGTCTATCTCCACTCATGACTTGAGTAGATGACTGATTTTTATTGCAATTTTCAGCTAGCAGGTTGAGATCTTGTGATCTTTCTTCCCTGAATATAGAGTATTTTCTTTGTGTCTGGACTCTGCTGATGAAAGCATAGTCTGGGTCATGTGAACAAATGGGGCAATAAATCACCATGTTTTTAAAACTCCATTGACACTTGATGAAAGCAAATTTATAGCCATTATATGGAAACACTATTACTTATAGAAAGTAATAAACTACAGAATATATTACCCACAAGAGAATTATAGGCTAAAAACAGAAGTGTATGACAGAGTATTTATAGAAGTATTAGTAAAAGTGGGAAAATTAATAATAATAAATCTAATATACATTAACATTTCTAGCTTCAAGGGTAAAATATAGGAGTGACATCCCTGTTGGAAGTATAAGACAAAGGAAAAGAACCGTAAGTTGTTAAGTCATTATACATGCCAGGTACTTTATACATTTTATTTCATAAAGAATCTTATCAGCAAAATGTTGGTTTCCCCATTTTACTGATGTAGAAACTGTGACTTAAAGTAGAAGCTCGTTTAAAGTTACAAAATCCCTTTGGAGGCAGCAGAGCCCTAAATTCAAGTCCTTTCAGTCTGATCAGTATATATGGGGTAGAAACTGGGGTTATAGGGCTAGAAGACAGAATAGGTCTCTGACATTGTAAATGGGTGTAACGCCCATTTGGCTTCTCTTTTCCTATTTTCTTCTGTCATGTCATAGCTCATTTTGTATGTAATAATCTGTCTGCCACACACTGTAGGCTGTGGGTTCCTTGAGTGTAGTGACAGAATTATATCCATCTTTGTATCCTTAGTGCTTAACGTTGTGTATGATGCATTAGGTGGATAAATAAAGTAACAGCTAGTAATTGCTAGATCCAATGTTCAAATGGAGATCCATCTTACAACATACTTGTGCTTTTCCCCTTAATCCAGGAAGCCATGGAAAGAGGAGAATGTGCTAGGAGAAACTGCCTAATGAAATATGCCAATGACATACTCTTCAGTGTATAAGCTGTGTATCAGCACCAATGGGATGAATCATATTTCATTTTGATTTTGGAAACAGTTAGCTTTGATAACTTATACAAATAATTTTTCCCTTTACATCACATTTCTTTTACTGAATAATGGGAAATAAAAATGATGAATAGTGATTTAAATGGCTATCTTCTCTAATTCCTTTTCAATTTTTTTTGCCTTTAAATATCTTTCTCTTATTACTTAAAGCACAGTGGCTTAACAGTGATATAAATGGCTAACTTTTCCAATTCCCTTTAAGTAGTTTTGCTCATAGATGTAACTCTTTTATTATGGAAAATACAGTAAATTCTAATGGTTGGTTAGTATAGTTTCCATAGCAAGGTTTGAAATTTTTTCATCAGTTAACTTAGAAAGACTTATTTTGACAGCTTCTTCTGAAGTTGGTGGCAGTACTTAACATATAGGCAAAGCTAGTATAACACAGGAGCCCCAAAACATTGTGGTTTAAAGAAGAATGTTATTTAAATAATTTAAGTCTCACAGGAGTTTTGAAGAGAGTGGTCTAGGTAAGGACAGCTCAGCTCCACACAGTCATTCATGGACGTAGGTCTCTTGCATCCTGTGGTTCTTCCACACCCTAAAGTCTTGTTTTCATCTGCCTGGTCAAACTAAACCTCAGGCACAACAGAATAGGAAAGAGTGGCACTTCCAACTAAGTTTTTCTCCTAAGTAAGTGAAACTAAGTTGAACATTGTACTTTTTCTGTTCATCTTAAATTGGTGACAACAGTCATATGGCTACACTTAGCTTTAAGGGTGGTCAGGAAATACAGTGTTAATTGGACAGCTCTTGCTGAAATTTTTTTACTGTAGAAGAAGAGGGTAACAGATTTTGCTAGGCAATTAGCGATCTCCACTACTAATGGTAGGACTGGAATTGACATGACAGAAAATGAGTTTTGGGGGTGAGTTCTGGAAAATCTTTGGTATTGGTTATTTATAAAAAATGACTTAATGTGGTTAAGCTGCTTTCAGGAAACTGAAAATTTACACATTTTAATTTCCTAAGGAGAATTTATTTAGTTAGTTCTGAAAATCCATCTCTATTACACTTCAAGGTAGCTGGCATAATATAATTCCTATCTCTTTTTTATAATTTTTTAAAAATTTAAATTGATATATCATAGCTGTATATATTTTTGGAATGTATTTTGATGTTTTGGTATATGCACAGAATGTGTAATCCTTAAATCAGGGTAATTGGGATATCCATCACCTCAAACCTTTATCTTTGTGTTGAGAACATTACAATTCTTCTGTTCTAGCTATTTTGAAATATACAACAAATTATTGTTAACTATAATTTCTCTACTGTGCTATTGAATACTAAAAGTTATTTCTTCTGTCTAACTGTAATTTTTATCCCGTTAACCAATTTATTTCCATTGTCTTCCTCGCCTTCCCTTCTCAGCCTCTGGTAACCACTGTTCTACTCTCCACCTCCAGGTGAGTGAGGTAACTCACACTTATGAGTGAAAACATGCAATATTTGTCTTTCTGTGCCTGGCTTACTTCATTTACAGTATGACTTCCAGTTTTATCCATGTGCTGCAAATGACAGAATTTTATTCTTTTTATGGTTGAATAATATTCCATTGTCTATGTATACCACATTTTCTTTATCCATCCGTCTGTTGATGGATACTTAGGTTAATTTCATACTTGCTTATTATGAATAGTGCTGCAATAAACATGGGGGGCAGATATCTCTTTGATATACTGATTTCTTTTCTTTTGGATATATACTCAGCAGTGAGATTGCTGGATCATATGGTAGTTCTAGATGGAAACTCCATACTGTCTTCCATAATGGACGTACTAGTTTATTTTCCACCAACAGTGTACGAACATTCCCCTATCTCTTCATCCTCACCAGCTTTTGTTATTTTTTGTCTTTTTGGTAATAGCCATCCTAACTGGCGTGAGATGGTATCTCACTGTCTTTGTAATTTGTATTTCCCTGATGATTAGTGATGCTGAACATTTTTTTTTTTTCACGTACCCATTGGCCATTTGTAGATTTTTTTTTTTTTTTTTGAAACAAGGTCTTGCTCTGGTGCCTAGGCTGGGGTGTAATGATGCCATCATGGCTCATTGCAGCCTTGACCTCCCAGGTTCCAGCAATCCTGCCACCTCAGCCTCCCGAGTAGCTGGGACTATACACTTGTGCCAGCATGGGTGGCTATTTATTATTATTTGCAGAGGCAAGGTCTTGCTGTGGTGTCCTGTGGTGTCCAGGCTGGTCTCAAGCTCCTGGGCTCAAGCAATCCTCCCATCTTGGCTTTTCCAAGTGCTAGGATTACAGGTGAGAGCCACCATGCCCGGCCCTGTTTGTATATGTTCTTTTGAGAAATGTCTATTCAGGCCTTTTGTACACATTTTAATTCTTTTCCACTAATTAATCAGAGGTATATTACTTGCCTTTTGCCCATGACCATGTCTGGTCAGTTGGATGTATATTCCAAAGCACAGAAACAAGGAGTCTTGCTTTGCTAAGTGTTAAAATGATGGCAGAATGATTTTCTGAGCCATTCAGGCTGGAATGTGATTTTATTTAATATAAATTTATCAAGTGCTGCTCATTGAGGATGATCCTTTTGACACAGGCTGCTATCAGGCATCCTTGCCTGGTCATTTTATGTTCTTCAAGTGTTGTGTTAAGCCTTCTTAAATGTGAGTTGCTGGAATAGAGCCCTTTGGGGCCCCTGGTTGAGTCTAAAGTGATCTTTATGTTATGTCCTAAATTGCCCAAATTATCTTTGTGATTTTAAAAATGTTAACTTGCAGGAGACGTGGGAAATCTCATTAACTTCTCTTCAATTTTTTTGTGAACCCAAAGCTGCTCTAAAAAATAAAGTCTAATAAAAATAAACACTAGTTTGTAGATGGAAAAACATGAAAAGTAAAGAGGTAATTTTATTTTGTAACCAACCCTAGTGTATAGCATGATTTGGTTGGGGTATTTGAAATGTCTGGTGATAATGTTCACAGACAGACTCAACAATTTTGTGTTTAGTCCTCAAACATTCTGGTATAAATAAGGGAATAAATGCTTGTGTATTATTGGTTTTGAAACTGGTCTGGCTAAACTAGAGCCTTGTTACTTGAAGCATGGCCCCTGGACCAGCATCATCAGCATCATCTGGGAGCTTGTTAGAAATGCAGAATATGAGGCCTTGTTCCAGACCTTCTAAATCAGAATCTGTATGCTAACCATATCTGCAAGTGTTTCTATGTACATTTGAGCTTTGGAAGCACTGCACTAGAAAATCAGACACCTAATGAAGCCTGGTTATCTAGTTCCTTATAGGACTACCTCAGATTTACTGCTCCATAAATAAAATACCTCCATTGACCGTAGTCTCCTTGAGATTTTAAAAACATCATAAAGCCCTGTGGTCCATCATATAAGTAACTCCTTTTAATTTAACCTGGTTTAATAGTTCAAGCTGACAAAAATGGAAATGCAAACCACAGGCTGAGAGAAATGATTAACAATATAGATATTTCACAGTGGACTTCTATCCAGAACATATAACAAACTCTACAACTTGATAATAATAAGATAGACAACTCAGGAAAAGTGAGTAAAATATTTGAATAGACACAAAGAAGATATTTGAATGTCAATAAGCACATCTAAAGATGCTAAACATTAGTCAGCACAAAAATACAAAGTAAAGTCACAATAAGATTCAATTTGGATGCCTACTAGAATGACTAAATTTAAAAGCATTATCAATACTCAGTGTTGAAAAGGATGTGCAGCACACAAATGTTGCTATTGGGAGTATAGAATGGTATAAACGTTTTTGAAAAAGTTTCATTTCTTAGAATGTAAAGCATATGACAAATAAATTATACTTCTTAGGTATTTACCCAAGAGACAAGAAATCATTTGCCCAAAGAAAGACATTTACACAAATGCTCATAGCAGTTTTATACGTATTAGTCACAAACTGGATATAATTCAAATGTCCATCAACAGGTAAATGCATAAAGAAACTATGATTTATATGTATAATGGAATACTACTGAACCATAAAAAGTAATAAACTACTGACCCATGCAACAACCTGGATGAGTCATAAAAGCGTTATGCAGAGTGAAAAAATTTTATCTTCAACAATTACATACTGTATGATTCTATTTACCTGAAATCCTAGAAGAGAGAAATCCTTTCCATAGTGGCAAAAAGTAGATAAATGGTTATCTGGGGTTGGGGGTTCAGAAGACTTGACTGCAAATGGAAACAAGGGAATCTTTTGGGGTAAGAGAAGTATTCTATATTTCAATTATTGTGATAGTTTCAAGTGTGTGTATGTGTATAATTTGATAAAACTCATGGAAACACACACTTAAAATGAATGCATTTTATTGTATGTAATTATTGTATGTAATTATTAATCAATAAAATTAATTTAAAAAATCCCAAACAAACCTCAACTCTTAACTGCCAAGCTTTACGCCTATCCTCCAGGGAAGTCTAATTCAGAGCAAACTCATGCTACTCTAATATTTAGTTTCTTTTTATCTTCTAGCACCTAGGGATTTCTCTTTCCTGTAAAGCTAAATTAAAAAAAAGAAAGAAAGAAGAAGAAAAAAAAACAACCTAAGGATGGTTATGTTTTATGTAGCACTTCTAGACTTTTTGTCGGCCAGGAAGGGTTTAAATACTATTTTAGTCCATTTTTTTTGAATCTCCAATTTCTGTGAACATTATGGAAGTATATGAGTAATGTATTTTTTTTCCTAACCACTAGATAACCAGGGAATGTGACTAATGTAAATCTCTTCTCCTTATCTTCTTAAAATCTTTTAATAAAACCTGATTTCTTACTATTGTCTTGTGCAGTGCTGAGTTCTGTTTACTGGTGAGGGTGAAGTCAAAATTTTCCTAAAGAAAGCTAGGTGCATACAGATAACAGGCAGATGTCTGGAGAGCTAAATGCTGAAGTGATATATCACCCAAGACTCTTACAGAAGTGTCCTAAAACTTTCTAGATGATTTGAAAACAATATACCTTCATTGAGGTCTCATGACATTTCTTAAAAATGTCTTATTGAGCTTTTTGATGTGCTGCTGGATTTGGTTTGCCAGTATTTTATTGAGGATTTTTGCATCAATGTTCATCAGGGATATTGGTCTAAAATTCTTTTTTTTGTTGTGTCTCTGCCAGGCTTTGGTGTCAGGATGATGCTGGCCTCATAAAATGAGTTAGGGAGGATTCCCACTTTTTCTATTGATTGGAATAGTTTCAGAAGGAATGGTACCAGCTCCTCCTTGTACCTCTGGTAGAATTCGGCTGTGAATCCGTCTGGCCCTAGACTTTTTTTGGTTAGTAGGCTATTAATTATTGCCTCAATTTCAGAGCCTGTTATTGGTCTATTCAGGGATTCAACTTCTTCCTGGTTTAGTCTTGGGAGGGTGTGTGTGTCCAGGAACTTATCCATTTCTTCTAGATTTTCTAGTTTATTTGTGTAGAGTTATTTATAGTATTCTCTGATGGTAGTTTGTATTTCTGTGGGATCGGTGGTGATATCCCCTTTATCATTTTTTATTGCGTCTATTTGATTCTTCTCTCATTTCTTCTTTATAGTCTTGCTAGCAGTCTGTCGATTTTGTTGATCTTTTCAAAAAACCAGCTCCTGTATTCATTGATTTCTTGAAGGGTTTTTTGTATCTCTATCTCCTTCAGTTCTGCTCTGATTTTAGTTATTCCTTTCCTTCTGCTAGCTTTTGAATGTGTTTGCTCTTGCTTCTCTAGTTCTTTTAATTGTGATGTTAGGGTGTCAATTTTGGATCTTTCCTGCTTTCTCTTGTGGGCATTTAGTGGTTTAAATTTCTCTCTACACACTGCTTTAAAGGTGTCCCAGAGATTCTGGTATGTTGTGTCTTTGTTCTCATTGGTTTGAAAGAACATCTTTCTTTCTGCCTTCATTTCGTTATGTACCTAGGTAGTCATTCAGGAGCAGGTTGTTCAGTTTCCATGTAGTTGAGCGGTTTTGAGTGAGTTTCTTAATCCTGAGTTCTAGTTTGATTGCACTGTGGTCTGGGTGCAGCACACCAACATGGTGCATGTATACATATGTAACAAACCTGCACATTGTGCACATGTACCCTAGAACTTAAAGTATAATAATAAAAAAAAGTCCTATTGAGGACATACTTTAAAAGTGGACTTTTAGTTATTTATTTTTTGTTTAAAAATATTTTTAATTATTATGGGTACTGTATTAATTTGTTCTCACATTGCTGATAAAAACATACCTGAAACTGGGAAGAAAAAGAGGTTTAATTGGACTTACAGTTGCACATCGCTGGGGAGGCCTCAGAATCATGGTGAGAGGCTAAAGGCACTTTTTACACGGTGGCAAGAGAAAAAAATGGGAGGAAGCAAAAGCGAAAATCCCTGATAAGCCCATCAGATCTCGTGAGACTTATTCATTATCATGAGAATAGCATGGGAAAGACTGGCCCCCCTGATTCAGCTACCTACCCCTGCGTCCCTCCCACAACACGTGGGAATTCTGGGAGATACAATTCAAGATGAGATTTGGGTGGGGACACAGCCAAACCGTATCATTCTGTGCTTGGCCCCTCCAGATCTCATGTCCACACATTTCAAAACCAATCACGCCTTCCCAACAGTACCCCAAAGTCTTCACTCATTTCAGCATTAACCCAAAAGTCCACAGTTCAGAGTCTCATCTGAGACAAGGCAAGTCCCTTCCACTTATGAGCCTGTAAAATCAAAAGCAAGCTAGTTACTTCCCAGATACAATGCAGGTGCAGGTATTGGGTAAATACAGCCATTCTAAATGGGAGAAACTGGCCAAAACATAGGGGTTACAGGGCCCATGCAAGTCTGAAATCCAGTGGGGCAGTCAAATTTTATAGCTCCAAAATAATCTCCTTTGAATCCAGGTCTCACATTCAGCTCACACTGATGCAAGTGGTGGGTTCCCATGGTCTTGGACAGCTCTGCCCCTGTGGTTTGCAGGGTACAGCCTCCCTCCTGGCTGCTTTCACAGGCTGGCGGTGAGTGTCTGTGGCTTTTCCAGGCACATGGTACAAGCTGTCAGTGGATCTACCATTCTGGCCTCTGGAAGATGGTGGCCCTCTTCTCACAACTCCACTAGGCAGTGCCTCAGTAGGGACTCTGTGTGGGGGCTCCACCACCACATTTCCCTTCTGCAGTGCCCTAGCAGAGGTTCTCTGTGAGGGCGCCACCCCTCAGCAAACTTTTGCTTGAGCAGCCAGGGGTTTCCATACATCTTCTGAAATCTAGGCAGAGGTTCCCAAACCTCAGTTCTTCTGTGCATCCACAGGCTCAATACTACATGGAGGCTGCCAAGACTTGGGGCTTCCATCCTCTGAAGCCACAGCCTGACCCCTTTCAGCCATGGCGGGAGTGGCTGGGACTCAGGGCACCAAGTCCCTAGGCTGCACACAGCAGGGGGACCCTGGACACAGCCCATGAAACCACTTTTTCCTACTGGGCTTCCAGGCCTGTGATGGGAGGGGCTTCCATGAAGATCCCTGACATGGCCTGGAGACATTTTCCCCATGGTCTTGGGGATTAACATTAGGCTCCTTGCTACTTACGCAGGTTGCTGCAATCAGATTGAATTTCTCCTCAAAAAATGGGTTTTTCTTTTCTACTGCATTGTCATACTACACATTTTCTGAACTTTTATGCTCTGTTCCCCATTTGTTTTATTTTATTTTTTGAGATGGAGTCTGGCTGTGTCACCCAGGCTGGAGTACGGTGGCGGGATCTCAGATCACTGCAAGCTCTGCCTCCTGGGTTCATGCCATTCTCCTGCCTCAGCCTCCCGAGTAGCTGGGACTACAGGCGCCCGCCACCACGCCCGGCTATTTTTTTTATTTTTAGTAGAGATGGGGTTTCACCATGTTAGCCAGGATGGTCTCAATCTCCTGACCTTGTGATCCACCCGCCTTGGCCTCTCAAAGTGCTGGGATTACAGGCGCGAGCCACCGTGCCCAGCCTCTGTTTCCCTTTTAAAACAGAATGCTTTTTAACAGCACCCAAGTCACATTTTGAATGCTTTGCTGCTTAGAAATTTCTTCTGCCAGGTACCCTAAATTTTCTCTGTCAAAGTTTCACACATCTCTAGGGCAGGGGCAAAATGCTGCCAGTCTCTTTGCTAAAACATAACAAGTGTCACCTTTGCTCCAGTTCCCAGCAAGTTGCTCATCTCCATCTGAGACCACCTCAGCCTGGACCTTATTGTTCATATCCCTATGAGCATTCTTTTCAAAGACATTCAACAAGTCTCTAGGAAGTTCCAAACTTTCCCATATTTTCCTGTCTTCTTCTGAGCTCTCCAAACTGTTCCAATCTTTGCCTGTTACCCAGTTCCAAAGTTACTTCCACATTTTCAGGTATCTTTTCAGCAACACCCCATTCTACTTGTACCAATTTACTGTATTAGTTTGTTCTCATGCTGCTGATAAAGACATACCTGGAACTAGGAACAAAAGAGGTTTAATTGGACTTACAGTTCCACATGGCCTGGGAGGCCTCAGAATAATGGTGGGAGGCGAAAGGCACTTCGTACATGGTGGTGGCAAGAGAAAAATTAGGAGGATGCAAAAGTGGAAACTCCTAAAAAGTTTTAAAAAGTAAAAACTAAAATAAAAAATTTAAAAATAGAGAAAAGCTTATAGAATAAGGATATAAAGAAGTAAAATATTTTTGTACAACTGTACAGTATGTGTTTTAAGCTAAATGTTATTACAAAAGAATAAAAAAGTTTAAAAAGTTTTTAAAGGTTGTAAAGTAAAAATGTATGGTAAGCGAAGGTTAATTTAATATTGGAGGAAGAATTTTTTAAAAAAATTTACTGTAGCTATTTACAAAGCCTACAGTGTTGGACAGTAATGTCCGAGGCCTTCACATTCACTCACTCATGGCAACTTCTAGTCCTGCAAGTTGTTTTCATGGTAAGTGACCTATACAGGTGTAGCATTTTTTATCTTTTGTACTGTATTTTTACTGTACCTTTAATTTTTTAATTTTTCCATAAGTTATTGGGGGACAGGTGGTATTTGGTTACATGAGGAAGTTCTTTAGTGGTGATTTGTGAGATTTTGGTGCACCCATCATCCAAGCAGTATACATTGCACCATATTTGTAGTCTTACATCCCTCACCCCTGCAAGTCCCCAAAGTGCATTGCACCATTCTTATGCCTTTGTGTCCTCGTAGCTTAGCTCCCACACATCAGTGAGAACATAAGATATTTGGTTGTCCATTTCTGAGTTACTTCACTTAGAATAATAGTCTCCAGTCTCATCCAGGTCGCTGCAAATATTGTTAATTCATTCCTTTTTATGGCTGTGTAGTATTCCATCATGTATATATATACCACAGTTTATCCACTTGTTGATTGATGGTCATTTGGCTTAGTTCCACGATTTGCAATTTTGAATTGTGTTGCTATAAACGTGTGTGGAAGTATCTATTTCAAATAATTACTTCTTTTCCTCTGGGTAGATACCCAGTAGTGGGATTACTGGATCAAATGGTAGTTCTATTTTTAGTTCTTTAAGGTATCTCCCCACTGTTTTCCATAGTGGCTGTACTAGTTTATATTCCCACCAGCAGTATAGAAGTGTTCCCTGTTCACCACATCCACACCAATATCTGCTTTTTGATTTTTTGATTATGGCCATTCTTGCAAGAGTGAGGTGGTATTGCACTGTGGTTTTGATTTGCATTTCCCTGATGATTAGTGGTGCTGAGCATTTTTTCATATGTTTGTTGGCCATTTGTAGATCTTCTTTTGAGAATCGTCTATTCATGTCCTTAACCTACTTTTTGACGGGATGGTTTGTTTTTTTTCTTAGTGATTTGTTCGAGTTCGTTGAAGATTCTGGATATCAGTCCTTTGTTGGATGTATAGATCGTGAAGATTTTCTCCCACTCTGTGAGTTGTGTGTTTACTTTGCTGACTGTTCCTTTTGCTGTGTAAAAGCTCTTTAGTTCACTTAGGTCCCAGCTATTTTTATCTTTGTTTTTATTGCATTTGCTTTTGGGTTCTTGGTCATGAAATCCTTTCCTAAGCCAACGTCTAGAAGGGGTTTTCCAATGTTATCTTCTAGAATTTTTATAGTTTCAGGTCTTAGGTTTAAGTCCTTAATCCATCTTGAGTTGATTTTTGTATAAGGTGAGAGATGAGGATCCAGTTTCATTCTCATACGTGTGGCTAGCCAATTATCCTAGCATCATTTGTTGAAAGGGTGCCCTTTCCCCACTTCGTTTTTTGTTTGCTTTGTTGAAGATCGGTTGGCTGTAAGTATTTGGTTTTATTTCTGGGTTCTCTATTCTATTCCATTGGTCTTTGTGCCTATTTTTATACCAGTACCATGCTGTTTTGGTGACTATGGCCGTATAGTGTAGTTTGAAATCAGGTAGTGTGATGCCTCAAGATTTGTTCTTTTTGTTTATTCTTGCTTTCGCTATGAGGGCTCTTTTTTGGTTCCATATGAATTTTAGAATTTTTTTTTCTAATTCTGTGACGAATGATGGTGGTATTTTGTATTTTGATGGGGATTGCATTAAATTCATAGATTACTTTTGGCAGTATGGTCATTTTCACAATGGGAGATATTACAACTGACACCACTGAAATACAAAAGATCATTCAAGGCTACTATGAACACCTTTATGCACAGAAACTAGAAAACCTAGAAGAGGTGGGTAAATTGCTGGAAAAATGCAACCCTCCTAGCTTAAATGAGGAATAATTAGAAACCCTGAACAGACCAATAACAAGCAGTGACATTGAAATGATAATTTAAAAATTACCAACAACAACAAAAAAAAGTCCAGAACCGGACGGATTCACAGCAGAATTCTTCCAGACATTCAAAGAAGAGTTGGTACCAATCCTGTTGACACTATTCCATAAGATAGAGACAGAAGGACCCCTCCCTAGTTTATTCTATGAAGCCAGCATCACCCTAACGCCAAAATCAGGAAAGGACATAACCAAAAAAGAAAACTATAGACTGATATCCTTGATGAATATGGATGCTAAAATCCTTAACAAAATATTAGCTAACTGAATCCAATAATATATCAAAAAGATAATCCACCGTGATCAAGCAGGTTTCGTACCTGGGGTGCAGGGATGGTTTAACACACACAAGTCAATAAATGTGATGTACCACATAAACAGAATTAAAAGCAAAAATCAAATTATCATTTCAATAGATGCAGAAAAAGCGTTAGACAAAATCCAGCATCTCTTTATGATTAAAACTCTTAGCAAAATTGGCACACAAGGGACATACCTTAATGTAATAAAAGCCATCTATGACAAACCCACAGCCAACATAATACTGAATGTGGAAAAGTTGAACACATTCCCTCTGAGGACTGGAAAAAGACAAGGATGCCCACCCTCACCACTCTTCTTCAACATAGTGCTAGAAATCCTAGCCAGAACAATCTGACAAGAGAAAGAAATAAAGGGCATCCAAATCAGTAAAGAGGGAGTCAAACTGTCCCTGTTTGCTGACGATATGATCGTTTACCTTGAAAACCCTAATGACTCCTCCAGAAAGCTCCCAGAACTGATAAAAGAATTCAGCAAAGTTTCTGGATACAAGATTAATGTACACAAATGAGTAGCTCTTTTATACACCAAAAGCAACAAAGCGGAGAATCAAATCAAGAACTCAAACACTTTTACAATAGCTGCAAAAAAATAAAGTACTTATGAATATACCTAACCAAGGAGGTGAAAGACCTCCATGAGGAAAACTACAAAACACTGCTGAAAGAAATAATAGATGACAGAAACAAATGAAAACACAACCCATGCTCATGGATGAGTAGAATCAGCTTAGTGAAAATGACCTTACTGTACCTTTCCTATGTTTAGGTATGTTTAGATACATAATACCTACCACTGTGTTACAGTTGCCTACGATATTTAGTACATTCACATGCTGTTACAGGTTTGCAGCCTAGGAGCCAAAGGCTATGCCATGCACCCTAGGTGTGTAGAAGACTATCCCATCTAGGTTCACGTACGTTCACTCTATGATAATCAGACAATGATGAAATCACCAAATGACGCATTTCTCAGAAAGTATCTCAGGTGTTAAGCAACATGCAACTGTATATAGTATATGTATCTGGGTCTTATTATAGAATGTGGTCTTCATCAAGCCCTTCCAGGAATTATACGTACATTTGAGGGCTGGGTATAATGGATTCTTCCCGACTATTCAAATCAAAACTTAGGTGCCCAGAGTGTGCAGGACTAGGTAAAGAGAACGCATTCAGCAACACTACTTGGGCCTGGGCACATGGCTTATTACTCATGTGCAGTTGGCAAAAGGATGCCAAGATCAAATAGATGTGAGTCTGCGCACTCAGACATACAGCAGACTCACTTCTAGGTGGGCTGATACAGCCCCAGGTGAAAGGAGTGATGGCTTTCCTCTGTCACTGGCCTGGATGGAACCCAGAGGGGTTGGAATCGCCTATGCGCCTTTTTTAGTATTACTGAAAGGCTCCCAGGAGCCATCTTCCAGTGCTGAGGCCACATGAGCTACTGGATCACCCACTGCTTGGGAAGCTGCATGGGGGCCTCACCACTGCTTTTGCTGTGGCCAAGGGCCTCTGCCTCTGACTGTCACCTCCACAACACCCCTCTTGAGCTTCAGTGCTGCACCTCCCAGGACCCCCAGAAGCCAACACCAATTGGTATTCTGGGCAGATGGAGAAAAATTCTTGTCAGTTCTGTGGCTGCCAGAACAGATAATCACAAACTTGGTGGTTTAAAACAGCAGGAATTTATTTGTCACTTTTCTGGAGGCCCAAAGTCTGAAGTCTGGCAAGGCTGCCCTTCCTCCAGGGGTTCCAGGGGAGATTCTTCTTCGCTTCTTTCTGCTTCCAGTGGCCCCAGGCATCCCTAGGCTGGTGGCCACATCACTTCTATCTCCATCTCCATTTTCTTTTCTTTCATGGCTCACCACAACCTCCTCTTCAGTTCAAGCAATCCTCCTGCCTCAGCCTCCCAGGTAACTGGGATTTCAGGCGCCTGCCAACACTCCCGGCTAATTTTTGTATTTTTAGTAGACACAGAGTTTCACCATGCTGGCCAGGCTGGTCTTGAACTCCTGACTTCAAGTGATCCTCCAACCTCGGCCTCCCAAAGTGCTGGGATTACAGGTGTCAGCCACCACACCCAGCCAGAAGATGCCACCTCTTTCCTGAATCTCCAGGCTGCTGGCCTCCATGATCAGATTTTGGGATGGCCAAGCTTCCACAATAGCATGAGCCAATTCCTTAAAATAAATCTCTTTCTCTCTACATACACACACATCCTATTGGTTCCTTTTCTCTGGAGAACCTTGACTAATATATCTATGCTATGCTAAAGGACAAACAAAGGCATTGGCGACAACACTGTTTTTTTTTTCCTGGCTATAGTTGACGTGGCTCTGTTGACTATTGAGTTAAAAGGCTTATTATTCCTAGAAGTCACGATGTAATGTTTATTTTTTTGTATCTCATTATCTCAAACAGTAAATGCAGTTCATTTTTTCATATACATACTTAATTTTTAGGTTTGGGGTTGTTGATATGAACAATTTCCTCATGCCTGTGTCTGGCATCTCAGGGATGGGAAGCCCCACTTCAGCTTGGCTCTCAATTAGTGGTACTCAAAGTGTGATCCCCAACCAGCAACATCAGCATCCTTGGGAACTTGTTAGAAACACACATTTTCAGGCCCTACCCTAGACTTAGTGAACTAGAAACTCAGAGAGTGGCCCAGCAATCTATGCTTTAAGATTAAGCTAAAGTTTAAGAACCACTGCTTTAATTATAGAAGACTAAAACATTTCCCCAATTTCTTGAATTATAGAAGGTACAGATACTCCTTCAAATAACTCTCTTGACAGATAGGAAAATAAATAAATTTCCAGATGGGTTATTTAAAAATGTGTACAACCAGAAATTCAGGTAGATTTAGAAAACAGTTCTAACTTGACTTTTGTTGCATCTCAGAAATTAGCAACAGTGGTGAAAACAATCAAATCTCGATCAGTACTTAACACATAGCCGTGACATCATTAGTTAGACTCGGTTCCTTTTTATTCCTGATTCTGTGCCTTCCCTGTTACCTAAATTACCCATCCTTCTTTCTAATTTATTGATTCATTCAAGGCCCAGCTGAGGTTTTCTTCCTTGTAAAGCCTTTTAGCTACCCTGTTCTCTCCCCATTTACCATCTACCTGGTTAGATTATTGCACTTTCTCATTTAGTTAAATAACCTTGGATTGCATTGATGCTTATATTTTCTCC
The DNA here is from genome assembly GCF_009828535.3 of Hylobates moloch. Lineage (NCBI taxonomy): Eukaryota > Metazoa > Chordata > Mammalia > Primates > Hylobatidae > Hylobates > Hylobates moloch. The sequence continues at coordinate 109,462,788 of NW_026652283.1, forward strand.
CTCTCTGCTCCCCAGAAAATATTGCAAATATCTGGAGGGAAAGACATGCAAATTTAGATGTTTGTCTATGCCCCACAGCACCTAGCATGGTTTTGCCATTAATGGCAAAAACCAGAATTACTTTTGCTACCAACCTAATACATAAGCAAGTAGTGCTTGTTAAGTTGAATTGAACTACAGTGTTATCAATTTTATTGGTATCTGGCAAATGCTAACAGATTTGCTTATCTTTTATTTAGCTATCGTGAAAAAGTCTCCATTCCTTGCCCTGGAGGCGTTACAGTCTAGAAAAAGGAAAGTGAATATGCATAAGTAAATACCAAAAGTCAAACTGGGCCCTTGCAGAGGCACAAACCACATGCCACAGGATCACAGAGGTGGGAGCAATGTAACGCATCCAGGAGAGCTGTACCTTCAGCATCCAGAGCTCTGCTAGGGCTCAGTAAATATTTCTGATGGATTAAGTGGTGTCCAGATTTTTTATTTTTTACAGTAACTAGACTGGAACTTGATAAATACTCAAAAAATTGTTCATGGGCTGACGAATCAACTCTCCAATTCTAGTGCCATCTGGACTCATGCCATCCCAGCCTCACAGGCCAGGAATACACCTGATATGTGGTGGGCACTCCTGATTCTAAAGTCTGTGAAACTTAGTTGATTCCATAGCAGGAATTTGCCTTTGCATAGAGTACATCAGGAGTGTGCTCCTCTTGCACAGGGCATTTGGAGTTCTGTTGTGGTGACTACATCTGGCTTCCCTTAGAGAGTAAACAACACACTCTGTATCATCTCACGATTCTCAGGCATCTGCTCAGCAAGCTCTGCATCCCTGGGGAGCTGAACAATTCGGTTCCTCCGGGAGGTCCTAAATTTGATCTTGTGGAACTCAGTAGGTGAAACTTCCGATGCTTTTGCTAAGGTGATTCACAAGTTCACCAACACAGCTGCCCTCCTTTGAGCTCTGGCACTGCTGAGAAACCCTGGGCTGAATAAAGGACTTCTTCTTGAATAGGGATGGTGACTTCCCTAACCCAGGGGTTTGATACTCATTAGGAAGAAAGCGGTTTACCCATAAATTGGGTAACTTTTGGGTATACTGGAAAGAAGACTAGAATGAGAGCCAGGAGATTCCATTTCTGAGCTCCATCATTAGCTAATTGTTTGACTGTGGGAAAATAAACAATTCGTAGGCTTCAGTTTTTTTCTGCAGAACAGTTTGTCCAGCTTATAAAATCCTTCCGGCTTCAACATTCTATTATTTGTGATTTCACTGTGCTTTTATGCCTATTTATTATCAGTCTCCATGTAACAAAGAAGATGTTTGCCTGAAGGCACTGTGTCTAACTTGTTTATTCCTTCATACTTTCTCAAGATTCAGGATAATTTAGCATTATTTTCTGCATCCTTCTGGGATCTCTGGCAAATTCTAATATATCCATCTGTTTATGTCTGGTTTATAAAGTGTAGGACTAATCTTGAGTTTACTCTGTTTCATTTGCTGTATTTTAAAATCAACCCTAATTATCCACACTATAAGATCAAGTTCTAAACCATAAACAAAAGAATTTCCATAATTTAAATCACATTTTTCATGGACAGACACTCACTGGAGATCAGAGAGGTTGGAGCTGTAGAAACTGAAGTTACTTAGACGTCAGTGTCTACAAGACTGCCTGGCCCAGAATGGTTGGTATTTTTAGAAGCTGATTTCGAGTTCTATTGAGAAATGTGAGTGTGATAAAATTACTTCCAGCAGTATTTGCTGGCTGAGCTGAACAGTCTTGAAGCCTGCTTTGTATCGGATGACAGGGTGAACAAAGTGCATAGGAGTATGGGATCTGACGCATTCAGGGATCTTTTTTTATGTTTTCTCGTAAGCTTCTAGGTAGAGCTAATCCCAAACGTCAAAAAAAAAAAAAAAAAAGCATTCTCTCTAAGGGACTTTTATGGTATCTTTGGTTGACTTGAGGGTTGCAGTATTAGGGACTATGTGGTTCTCAATTTAAGATCGTAGGAGGACACTTGCTTATGTCATATTTGACATAATGGCAGCAGAGGTGGCATACCAGTGGTGAGAAGGGAGGGAAGTCCTGGTATCACTGCTGGGCTCAGGAGTGTGGGAGGGAACCAGAGCCCTGAGACAGTGAGGAATTAAAAGGCTGTATCTAGGCCGGGCATGGTGGCTCATGCCTGTAATCCTAGCACTTGGGGAGACCAAGGCAAGTGGTTTGCCTGAGCTCAGGAGTTCGAGACCACCCTGTGCAACATGGTGAGACCTCATCTCTACTGGAATACAAAACATTAGCCAGGCACGGTGGCAGGCACCTGTAGTCCCAGCTACTCGGGAGGCTGAGGCCCGAGAATCACTTGAACCTGGAAGACGTTGCAGTTAGCCGAGGTTGCGCTACTGCATTCCAGCCTGGGCAACAGAGCAAGACTCTGTCTCCAAAAAGTAAATAAAATAAAATAAAATAAAATAAAAGGCTGTATCTAGATGTTCTCAGGTTAATATGCATACGGTCTTGTAGACAGTCTCAGGAAACATTAATGAGAATTCTTGATTTGCAGGAGTTGTTTTTTAGTTTTGTTTTGTTTTGCTTTGTTCTTTGTTTTAGACCATCCTTGGACAAGAAATACAAACTTCTCATTATTAATCGTATCGATGACTGTCATCTTTTGAGGAACTACCATAGCCTAGACGTGTGACGTCTAATACAGTAGCCACATTGGAGTATTTAAATTTAAACTTAAATTTAAAAATTAATTCCTCAGTCGCATTTAGCCACATTACAAGTAGTCAGTAGCCACCTATGTAAAACTGGACAAAATAGGGAATTTTCATCATTACGGAAAGTTCTATGAGACACTACTGTGAGCACTGTCTAAATATATTTTGGGCATTATTCCTAATTCTCACACCTCACTACAGTCAGTATTATTACCCCATTTTTGCTGCTGAGGAAACTGAATTTCAGAGGGATTCAGTGACTTGGCCAAGTTCATGTACGGAGTACATGGCAGAGGTAGGGCTTGATTTTAAATTGTGCTGGTTCCTAAGGTCCTCTACCTCTCTTCACATCTTTCTTTCTTTTTCTCCCTTCCCCTCCCCTTCCCTCCCCTTCCTTTCTTTCCTTTCTTCCTTCCTTTCAACAGAGTCTCAGTCTTTCACCCAGGCAGGAGTGCAGTGGCATGATCATGGCTCACTACAGCCACAAACTCCTGGGCTCAAGTGATCCTCCCACCTCAGCCTCCCAGGTAGCTGGGACTACAGATGTGTACCACTATGCTAGCTAATTTTAATTTTCTTGTAGAGATGGGGTCTTACCACATTGCCCAGGCTGGTACACAACATTTCTTGATTACAGTTTCTCACCATGGCATTGTCTTTTTCAAAAAGTATTTCATAAGGACACTCATCAAAGAATAGAATTATCTTTGAATTATTGAGATTTTAAGTAGACAGTTCTTAGACATAGGGATGCAGTGTAGGAGTATCTCAATAAAGGGATTTAAGTAGTCAGGAGAATGGCCTAAGATCTTCAGTGTGTTTATGTATAAATACCTTTTTTTTTTTTTTTTTTTTTTTGAGACAGAGTCTTACTCTCTCTTCCAGGCTGGAGTACAGTGGTGTGATCTTGGCTCACTGCAACCTCTGCCTCCCAGGTTCAAGTGATTCTCATGCCTCAGCCTCCCACGTGAGTAACTGGGACCACAGGCATGTGCCACCACACCTGGCTAATTTTTGTATTTTTTAGTAGAGATGGGATTTCGCCATGGTGGCCATGCTGGTCTTAAGCTCCTGGCCTCAAGTGATCTGCCTGCCTCAGCCTCCAAAAGTGCTGAGATTACAGGCTTGAGTCAACACGCCTGGCTTTGGCAATACACTTTTATCACATTTAGTCTTAAGTAATGCAAACCAGATTTGAAGCTGTTAGACTATACCTGATATAGTCCAAGAAATGAATGTGTACAGCCTAGAATACATCATTCTAATATGCTCCTACAGTCAACAAGGGCCAACCTGCTATTGGGTATTGCCTAGAAACCAAGAGAAACATGCAGAAAATATGACTCCATCTTATAGAAAAGTATGTTTTGTCTGAACTTTGAAGAGACTGTGTATATATTCTAGAATGCATCTTAAGAAAGTCTTAAAATCACAGGATGCAAAGAGCCCAGACATGGGGAACTAAATTCATTAAAGAAATGGATAACCCCTAGGTGAAGGGAGAAAACACATGTGAGCTTTTGCCAATGGCGTTCTAAAGGGAGGATTGTGATTGGAGCAGCTGGGCTGTTTTTCAAGACAGATGATGGACCTGGCTTTGTCTTTTTTTTTTTTTTTTCCTTAATGCCTATGGCGTGTTACACATTACTGGTATATGGTTCTTGCTTATTAATCATTTATTGAATTGAACCATGTGTAAGAATTTTTTGCCTCCACCAATCCTGATGAAAGAATTAGAATAATGGGATAGATGATATAATGAGGCATTTTCTGCTGATTTTTGGATAAGTAGCTTCTCTCTCCTCTAATGTACACGTTCTCTTCTGCAACACATTTGTCTTTGATGCTGTGATTGGCTTACTTGCCTAACACTGTGGTTTACCTCACAAATGTGTTGTGAGAAGACAAGTTTCATTACACCCCTCCAATATGCCGATCCTTCAAGGTCAACAGAAATCTGCTCCAGAGGAGTCCACGTGCCCCAGCTGCCTACAAGATGGTCCCAGTACAGACTGTGAGTCCTTGAAGCTTGGATATCTTCCCGGGAAGGCAAGCTGGACAGAGATGACACCAGCTGCACTCAAAAGGGAGCAAGGACAACATGTTTATGACACATTGCCGGAGGGCAATGGAGGGAATGGGGTGGCCAGAGGGAAACACTCTGTCATGCCAACGTTTTTCTAGAGGCAGTTAGTCATCTTCAAAGCCACTTCCTGTCAAGGTTACAGTGATGGGAGGCAGATCCCGCCTTAACCTCGCATGTTGTGGATACTCATACCTCATATTAATAGGACATTATCAGGCCAAGTGCCAGGTGGGTTTGTGATTCACAAGGGACAAAACAATGGCATGTGCTGGGTGGTTGTCAGCTTTCCAACAGATCTGAATCCCAGAGCTGTGAGTTCCTGCTCTGCCTACCCAAACTCACAAAAAACTACTGTAGAGCCTTCTGAAATGTGATATTTCTCCAAGCCAGAGAACAAGATTCATGTTGGATATTTGTCCATGATTGCCGTTTAACAGTTTTATGGCAGCTAAAACAACTCCCTCTTGGATGCTAACCCACCATGTTGACTTCTGATTAACTCCAGTTTGAGAAATGCCTCTAAGATTCTATTTTATCTACTGTTCCATGTGTAAGGGCATGTACTAACTGTAAATCTTGCCCATAAATCCTGCCCTTAGGCAGATTCATGTAGCATTCTTGTCTTTTCCTACAATTGTGCTATATATTCCTTCCCTATGGTATATGAGCTCTGGTTTTGGAGGGTGATGGCACCAGGATCCACCATTTAGACTCACAGCCACCCAGCACACAGACATGGCTTCTCTTCACAGCAATTAAATGTGTATATTTTTTAAAAAATAAGAAACTGGATTTGTCAGCCTCTTTCTTTGACCTCTCAGATTCTTTGGAATTCAAGGGTAAGTCTGCATTGGCCTGCCCACCTCAGAACAATTTCCCTCTAGTATGGACTAGTAGGGGTGTGGAAAAGGTAGGATCATTGTAGCACAAAGAATGTTGTAAGGCTGAGAAGGAAAGGAGGTAATCCCCAGCAACTCTTATTCTCTGCTAGTTTCTAAACTCCTCCATAGAGCACTTTTGTGCCAGGTCAGTGCATTTAGGAAGCTGTCTAGTCATGCTGGGAATTCATTCAGTAAATCTTCAGTAGTGTTTGGCCATGAGAGGTCTATGTGAGCACACAGGAGGGCACCTAAGCTAAGCTGGGTTTGGGGAGTAGAGAAGATTCTGCCCAGAAAAAAATTATTAGATGAGATGTTCAAAATAAGTAGCATTTTGGTAAAAAGAAAAACAACTTTGCAGAAAAGTGTTCTATGCAGTGGGAGTAGCATGTGCAAACGTGAGAGAGAGAATGAATATTCAGGAAAAAGAAGCTTATGGTAACTGCAGCCTTAGACACGGCGCGATAACAGTATAGATGTGGATGGAGAGATGGGAAGGGCCAGCCAAGTCCCATCAGTCACTCAAGCAGCAGCAGCTCTCATCATCTGGGTACTGTTACTAAGTTGCCACTCTGTTTGATGTGTATTATTTTATGTACTATTCACAACAACCATAGGAAGTAGTTGCTATTGTTTTCCCCAATTTTAAAGATAAGGAAACTGGGGCCTAGTGAATCTACATGGGGCCTAGTGAATCTACCTGACTTGTTCATGATGATCTTTGTGTAGTTGATTAATGAGAGTGTCAGAATTTGAACCCAAGCAGTCTGTCACCAGGGTGATAAGGTCAAATCTCCAGTTGTATCAATAATGTCATATATATATATGTTTAGATCAAGATCCAGTCAAGGATCATGCAAAGGCATTTAGTTGTCATGATCATTTAGGCTTCTTTAATTTGATATCCCACCCTCTTTTTGTCTTTCGTGATGCTGACATGTTTTAAGGATCCAGGACCATCGTTTTCTTATATAGTCATTTTTCTTATATAGTCATTCAATCTTATATAGTCATTTTTGTGTGTCCTTTTTAAGAATGTTTTTCCTACCTCAAAATCTGAAAGATACTCATGTGTACTTTCTACTATGTTTTTTCCCAACATTTTATTTTTTAAAATTTCAAGTCTACAGACGTATTATAAGAATAGTACAAAGAATATCAATATACCCTTCACTCACTCATCCAGACTTATGAATTGTTGATATTTTGCCGTGTGTACAAATTATTGCTATTATTATCAGTTTGCTGAAATATTTAGGAGTAAGTTGCACACATTAAACACTTTACCCCAAATATTTCAGCATGTTTCCTACATTCTCCTGTGTAACTACAATATAATTAATATAATGACAATGCTCAAAGAAATGTAACATTGATATTGTTTTATTATTAAATATGCATTTCATATTCTAATTTCTCCAGTTGTATCAATAATGTCATATATATATGTATATATATGTTTAGATCAAGATCCAGTCAAGGATCATGCACTGCATTTAGTTGTCATGATCTTTTAGGCTTCTTTAATCTGGTATCCCAGCCTCTTTGTGTCTTTCATGATACTGACATGTTTTAAGGATCCAGGATCATCATTTTGCAGAATGTCCTTCTGTGTGGATTTTCCTGATTGTTTCCTCTTCTTTAGATTCAAGCTATTATAGTATTTGTTCCTGGTTTTCCTGGCAGCACAAATCCTTGGTAAAGGTTCCCATCTCCTTTGGGACTTCTGCGAAAAATTCAAGCTCCTTTTCAGTCATTGTATTAATTAGGGCTGGGACTAGGCTACTATAATAGAGAGATCACAACTTTGGGTCTCAAAGAAGATAGGTTTTAATTTCTCTTTTACATAACAATCCACAAGTGAGCAGTCTGCAGTCCTGGTGAAATGACTTTTGCTCCACAAAGTCATCCAGGGACCCAGGCTCCTTCTATCTTATTGCTCCATCATTGTAATCCTCAAGAATTGATTCTTACAAAGTCAAAGCTCTCTTAGTAGCACTGCATTCAAATTTCAGCCTGCAGGAAGGGGAAAGAGAAAGTTAAGAGCATGCAACGCTCTCTTTTCAAAGTATGAGATCTAGAAGTTGCTCTTGTAACTTTCATTTGCACGCACATCTAGTCACCAAGGAGGCTGAGAAAAGCAATACCTGGGAAGCCAATTGCACAGCTGTAATATCGTGAAGTATGTATTTGGTATTTTTCACTGTTTCCTGACATATAGCTCCTAAAATCCTTGGATTTGGGGTATCTTGTATACTAATGAGATGACTGGTGACTGAGAACCCCTAGATCACTTCAAGATAGTGGCTGATCAGGAGAAAGACCAAGGCATGATTAGAGGTTTGGGACTTTTGGCTCCACCCTGCATCACCCTTCCCAGTCTCTGGGGAGAAAAGTGGGACTGAAGTTTAAGTTGATCCCAGTGGCCAATGACTTAATCAATCATGCCTACATAATGAAGCTTCTATAAAACCCCAAAGGACTGGGTTCTGGGAGCTTTCTGATAGCTGAACATGTGGAGGTTCCTGTAGGGTGTTACTGTGTCCGGAATTGGTGGGTTCTTGGTCTCACTGACTTCAAGAATGAAACTGCGGACCCTCGCGGTGAGTGTTACAGTTCTTAAAGGCAGTGTGTCTGGTGTTTTTTCCTTCTGCTGTTTGGATGTGTTTGGAGTTTCTTCCTTCTGGTGGGTTCCTGGTCTCACTGGCTCAGGAGTGAAGCTGCTGACCTTCGCGGTGAGTGTTACAGCTCTTAAGGTGGCACGTCTGCAGTTGTTCATTCCTCCCGGTGGGTTCGTGGTCTCACTGGCTTCAGGAGTGAAGCTGCAGACCTTCGTGTTGAGTGTTATAGCTCATAAAGGCATTGTGGACCCAAAGAGTGAGCAGTAGCAAGATTTATTGCAAAGAGCAAAAGAACAAAGCTTCTACAGTATGGAAGGGGACCCGAGTGGGTTGCCACTGCTGGCCCCGGCAGTCTGCTTTCATTCTCTTATCTGGCCCCTCCCACATCCTGCTGATTGGTCCATTTTACACAGAGCCGATTGGTCTGTTTTCCAGAGAGCTGATTGGTCCGTTTTGACAGGGTGCTGATTGGTTTGTTTACAATCCCTGAGCTAGACACAAAAGTTCTCCACGTCCCCACTAGATTAGCTAGATACAGAGTGTGGATTGGTGTATTTACAAACCCTGAGCTAGACACAGAGTGCTGATTGGTGCAATTACAAACTGACTAGATACAGAGTGCTGATTGGTGCACCCACAAACCCCGAGCTAGACACAGGGCACTGACTGGTGTATTTACAAACCTTGAGCTAGACACAGAGTGCTTATTGGTGTATTTACAATCTCTTAGCTAGACATAAAGGTTCTCCAAGTCCCCACCAGACTCACGAGCCCAGCTGGCTTCACCCAGTGGATCTTGCACAGGGGCCACAGGTGGAGCTGCCTGCCAGTCCTGCGCCGTGTGCCGGCACTCCTCAGCCCTTGGACGGTTGACGGGACCCGGCGCCGTGGAGCAGGGGGCGGCGCTCAGGGAGGCTGGGGCTGCACAGGAGCCCACGACGGAGTGGGGGAGGTTCAGGCATGGTGGGCTGCAGGTCTGGAGCCCTGCCCCATGGGGAGGTAGCTAAGGCCCCGGGGAGAAATCGAGCACAGCAGCTGCTGGCCCAGGTGCTAAGCCCCTCACTGCCCCATTCCGAGTGCGGGGCCCACTGAGCCCACACCCACCCGGAACTCTCACTGGCCCACAAGCGCCGCGTGCAGCCCCGGTTCCCGCTCATGCCTCTCCCTCCACACCTCCCTGCAAGCTGAGGGAGCCAGCTCTGACCTCGGCCAGCCCAGAGAAGGGCTCCCACGGTGCAGCAGTGGGCTGAAGAGCTCCTCAAGTGTGGCCAGAATGGGTGCCCAGTCTGAGGAGGCACTGAGAGCAAGCGAGTGCTGTGAGGGCTGCCAGCACGCTGTCACCTCTCATTATGACTGGAGAAGGCATGGATGCTCCTGTGCCCCTTCCCCCATGCCTTGTTCTGTGCACCTGTTCCATCTGGCTATTCATCTGTATCCTTAGTAACAGCCTTTAAAATCAAACAGAAAATGCAAGTAAAGTGTTTCCCTGAGTTCTGTGGGCTGCTCTAACAAATGAATCAAACCCAAGGAGGGGATCATGGAAACCCCAATTTAGAGCTGACTGGGCAGAAACACAGGTCACAACCTGTAATTGCAGCTGGCATCTGAAGTGGAGACAGTCTTGGGGACCGAGCCCTCAACCTGTGAGATCTGATGCTATGTCCAGGTAGACAATGTCAGAATTGAGTAAAATTAGAGGGGCCAGGCAGCGTGGCTCACACTTACAATCCCAGCATTTTGGGAGCCCAAGGCAGGAGGATCGCTTGAGGCCGGGAGTTTAGACCAGACTGGCCAACATAGCAAGACCTCATCTCTACAAAAAATTAGCCAAGTGTGGTGGCATGTGCCTGTAGTCCCAGCTACTGGGGAGGCAGATGTGGGAGGGTCCCTTGAGCCCAGGAGTTCAAGACTGCAGTGAGCTACGATTGCACTACTGCACTCCAGCCTGTGCCACAGAGTGAGACCCTGTCTCAAAAAAAACAACAAAAAAAAAGAAAAACTAAGAGGACACCCAGCTGATATTCACTGCAGAATTGATTGTTGTTGTCTCCGGGAAAATCCCCACACACACGTGGTATCAAAAGTGTTCTGTGTTGATAATTCAGACCAGTTAAAACTCTGGTGGTTATATTAGTAAAAGGAAGAAGTGAAGAAGGCCATTCAGGGAGCATTACTGATCTCTGCCACAGGCATCCAGTAGGCTGTTATGTCCTCTGGTGAAGACTCAATACATGAACAAGCAGTTTAACTTATTAACCTAACCATGACTTCAGGTTCTCTTTCATAATACTTATTCAGATGTTTTCATCTCTGGGTAGAAGTATGAGACATTTTTCTTTTCTTTTTTAATTATTATACTTTAGGTTTTAGGGTACATGTGCACAATGTGCAGGTTTGTTACATATGTATACATGTGCCATGTTGGTTTGCTGCACCCATTAACTCATCATTTAGCATTAGGTGTATCTCCTAATGCTGTGCCTCCCCCCTCCCCCAACCCCACAACAGTCCCCGGAGTGTGATGTTCCCCTTCCTGTGTCCATGAGTTCTCATTGTTCAATTCCCACCTATGAGTGAGAACATGTGGTATTTGGTTTTTTGGCCTTGCAATAGTTTACTGAGAATGATGGTTTCCAGTTTCATTCATGTCCCTACAAAGGACACGAACTCATCATTTTTATGGCTGCATAGTATTCCATGGTGTATATGTGCCACATTTTCTTAATCCAGTCTATCGTTGTTGGACATTTGGGTTGGTTCCAAGTCTTTGCTATTGTGAATAGTGCCGCAATAAACATACGTGTGCATGTGTCTTTATAGCAGCATGATTTATAGTCCTTTGGGTATATACCCAGTAATGGGATGGCTGGGTCAAATGGTATTTCTAGTTCTAGATCCCTGAGGAATCGCCACACTGACTTCCACAATGGTTGAACTAGTTTACCGTCCCACCAACAGTGTAAAAGTGTTCCTATTTCTCCACATCCTCTCCAGCACCTGTTGTTTCCTGACCTTTTAATGATGGCCATTCTAACTGGTGTGAGATGGTATCTCATTGTGGTTTTGATTTGCATTTCTCTGATGGCCAGTGATGATGAGCATTTTTTCATGTGTTTTTTGGCTGCATAAATGTCTTCTTTTGAGAAGTGTCTGTTCATGTCCTTCGCCCACTTTTTGATGGGGTTGTTTGTTTTTTTCTTGTAAATTTGTTTGAGTTCATTGTAGATTCTGGATATCAGCCCTTTGTCAGATGAGTAGGTTGTGAAAATTTTCTCCCATTCTGTAGGTTGCCTGTTCACTCTGATGGTAGTTTCTTCTGCTGTGCAGAAGCTCTTTAGTTTAATTAGATCCCATTTGTCAATTTTGGCTTTTGTTGCCATTGCTTTTGGTGTTTTAGACATGAAGTCCTTGCCCACGCCTATGTCCTGAATGGTATTGCCTAGGTTTTCTTCTAGGGTTTTTATGGTTTTGGGTCTAACGTTTGAGTCTTTAATCCATAGTATTAGAGATTTTTCTTAATGTAATTTTAAAGTATCAAAAATACTTTGTATAATAAAAGGAACAACAGACACTGAAGCCTACTTGATGGTGGAGAGTGGGACGAGGGAGAGGATTAAAAAACTACATGTCAGTACTAGGCTTATTAACTGCGGTCATGAAATAATCTGCACACCAAACCCCCATGACACGCAATTTACCTGTATAATGAACCTGCACATGTACCTCTGAACCTAAAAGTTAAAAAAACTTCGTAAAAAAAAAGAAGTCACGAGATCAAATTTTCAAGAATGGAAAGTTGTCATCCCGGGAAATTTTTATGTACTTTTATTCTCTCAATGAAAATAAAAATTGATGGGCTAGGCGTGGTGGCTCATGCCTGTAATCCCAGCACGTTGGGAGGCTAAGGTAGGCGGATCACGAGGTCAGGAGATCAAGACCATCCTGGCTAACATGGTGAAACTCTGTCTCTACTAAAAATAAAAAAAATTAGCCGGGCATGGTGGCGGGTGCCTGTAGTCCCAGCTACTCAGGAGGCTGAGGCAGGAGAATGGCATGAACCCAGGAGGCAGAACTTTCAGTGACCTGAGATCAGGCCACTGCGCCCCAGCCTGGGTGACACAGCAGGACTCTGTCTCAAAAGAAAAAAAAAAAAAAGAAAAACTGACAATGATGAGAAAATTAATTTAAAAAGCAGAAACAGCCTGATTCGGTCTCAGGATCTATACTCCTCACTTTTCGTTCATCACTGAAGAGCCCTAGGAGCAAGAAAAATAAAGTATTTTTAGATGGTTTTATTTAAAGTAGAAAAGGCACAACAACACTAAGGGCTATCGATAGCATGTTAATACCCACAGTGACCTCAGTCATTACTGAAACTTATTTCCTCATTTTATAGGTAAGGGGAAATGCCAGAGAGGTGATACTAATTGTAGATACTGGCTGGGCGCCATGGCTCACGCCTGTAATCCTAGCACTTTGTGGGGTTGAGGCGGGTGGATTGCTTGAGCCTGGGAGTTCGAGACCAGCCTTGGCAACATGGCTAAACCCTGTCTGTACAAAAAAATACAAAAATTAGCTGGGCATGGTGGTGGGTGTCTCTAGTCTTCGCTGCTCAGGAACCTGAGCTGGGAGGATCACCTGAGCCCAGGAGATAGAGGCTGTGTTGGGCCATGATTGTACCACTACTCCAGCCTGGGTGACAGAGTGAGACCCTGTCTCAAAAAAACAAATGAAACAATTTTTTTAAAAAAGAAAGTTGTCGATGCCTTGCAGCTAGTTAGCTAAAACTTGAACCAAGTTTCCTGACTCTGGTCCAGATTCTCCTTCCGTGTCATACAACCTCTCATTGGTTTGAGTCAATTTCTCCTTTCTTACACATCTGGTTCCATTCACTACATAGTCCACGTAATGCCTCTATCCCTTCCATGTCATCTGAAAAGAAGTGCGTTAAAAAAACCTCAGCAACAACAACAAACAGTTGTTGAAAGCATTTAAGTTATGTTTTGGAATCCCTTTCAAAGTAAAAGGAGAACACATGATATCTTAACTCTGGCATCTCCACCTCCCCTCATGCTTAGAGATGATTGTTTGTTCTGCCTTTGCCAAATTCCATTAAAAGTCACTGCGCAGATTCCAGTGCCCTTGATGATGTCAAAATAATGTAAACCTGTTTATGACAACAGCTTCCAAGGCCTCTTAGAAAAAAACAAAATCAAGCTGAAAAACTTAAGCCTATCTTTTGAACACTCTTTCCACTTTGCTATGAAAGGGACCCACTTTATTTTACTTATTTTTGCTTTTATTCTTTTAGATTTTTATTGTTAAATATTGCAAATATAAAAATAAGAACAGAGAATAATGTAATAGTCATATATCTACCACTGAACTCAGAGGACCCTTAATATTTTGCCATATTTGCTTCATATATTTTCAGATTTTTTTAAAGGATCTAAAACATTAGAAATGCAGTCAAGGCCTGATTCCATCTTTCTCACTTTATCTTCTTTTTCCTTCTCTAGAGGTAACCATTGTCTTGAACTGAGTTTTTATTATATTTTTAGTTTTATATTTATTTAATAAAAAGGTCAGGTCTATCTTCTATTATTTATTTTAATGGTAGTTTGGAATTTTCTCCACTGAGGTCTTTCATACCTGTTTATCTGTTAGCTTTATTCACTTGTCCATTATCATCTTTGTTGCTATCATGCATGGACTTCTTTTTACCTCTGCTGTTTCAAAGCTATAGAAATATTTCTGTTTTTGTTGTTTGTTTTCAAGCTTTGTTTTATTGTTTTTGTTTGTAATTTAGGAGGTGTATTAGCTTTCTCTGGCTGCCATAACAAATCAGCACAAACTTTGTGGCTTAAAACAAAAGAAATGTATTCTCTCACAGTTCCAGAGGCTAGAAGTCCAAAATCAAGATGCAGGGAGGGCTGAACTCCCTACAGAGGCCCTAGGGAAGAATTCTCCCTGGCATCTTCCAATTTCTGGTGGCTGCCAGCATTACTTAGCTTGCAGCCCTATCACTCCAGTTTCTGCTTCCATTACCTTTATTGCATTCTCCTTGTTCATATGTCATCAAATCTCCCTCTGTCTCCTTCCTAGAACACTTGTGAGTAGCTGATGAATTCTCTTGATTACTTCTCCATCTTATATCTGAGAATACCTTTATATTGCCTTCACTCTGGTGATACATTTGCTGGGTGCACATCCTGTTTACTATTATTTTCCCTTAACACTGTAAAATATTACTCTATTGTCATCTATGGTAGCTAAGTATGCTCTACATTCAATTCTTTGTGGGTAATTTGCCCTTTATTTAAAGAGTGTTTAAGATTCTCTTTATCTCTAATGCTTTACATTTTATCCTGCCCAGTCCTGAGCACCTTTGATCTGAAAATTCACGTATTTATTTAATTTTGGGAAATTCTCATTAATTATTTCTTCAAATACTGCCTCTCCATCATTTCCTTCATTCTGTTCTGCCAGAGCTCCTGATAGTCAAGTGTTGGACATGAATGCTTTTCAAAGTGTCTTAGAGCTGCTATTTACTTGTTTATTTCTTTGTCTTTCTGCACCATCTTCAGTTTAGATTTATTTCACTTCTCTAATCTTCCATTTTACAAATTCTCTCTTCAACTATTCATTCAAGACTTAGGCATAGGCAGCATTAGGATGTTATTTCAAAGCTAAGAGCTCTGCTGCCAGCCTGTCTAGATTCAGATTCCATTTCTATTCATTATCTATTGGGCTTGGAAAATTACTGGCTTCTCCGGATCTCAGTTTCCTCATGTGTAAAATGGGAATAATATAGTTATTTCATAGTGTTTATGAATATTAAGAGAGCCAATATATATATATAAAGCATGGAAAATAGTTCTTGGCATAAAAAATATTAACTATTACTAACATTGGTCTATTA
Source organism: Hylobates moloch (assembly GCF_009828535.3). Lineage (NCBI taxonomy): Eukaryota > Metazoa > Chordata > Mammalia > Primates > Hylobatidae > Hylobates > Hylobates moloch. The sequence continues at coordinate 109,478,026 of NW_026652283.1, forward strand.
ACATCTAAATTTATTTCAAAAATATTTTAATGTTAAGAATTAATTTTCATATCCCTCTTTGCTGTCCTTAAAAGCAATTATATGTTATTTTTAATGCAAATTATGTCTTTGCTTATCTCTTTTGAACATCATAAGCATCCTTATTTTCAAGTCATTTTCATACTGCTCCAGTAAGTAAATTTCATCTAGAGCAAATTCCTATTCTGAGTTTTTGGGTCTTTTGGCTATTTTATTAAATGTCATTGGTTTTGTTGCATAACAGGCTCATTTTGAAGGAGGATTTTTTTTTTTTTAAATCTCTCTCTTGCTTCACATGCACCCTTGGCTCATCTTTTTCTGACCAATTTTGTGGTGGTCTCCATCTGGCCCTGCAGACTTCCAAATAAGAAGCAGAGTCTAAATTGTAGTTTGAAGTTCATTCTTGCCCTAGACTAATACTGGGGGTACCAAAGATAGTGTCGCAGAACAAATCCTGTAACCGCCCGATGGGTTCACCTTGCCCACTGGCTAGACAGAGCTGATTTATCAAGAGAGGGGAATTGCAATAGAGAAAGAGTAATTCACACAGAGCCAGCTGTGTGGGAGACTGGAGTTTTATTATTACTCACATCAGTCTCCCCGCATATTCGAGGATCAGAGTTTTTAAGGATAAATTTCTGGGGTATTATTGGGAGTAAATTCTATTTTAAATTCTGAGTAAATGTTATGCTAACTGTCATTCCACCAGCAGTCACCTAAGGCCCTAAGGCAAGTTGAGAAGCACTGGTGAAACATAATAACCACATACAATCGAAGTGTGAATGAAATGAATAAATATACAAATAAACCATGTAGCCATACCTACACATACATCATGCACTGGTTCTGTTACTGAAATGCCAGGGGTTCAGTCTAGGTTCCGTTACTTGCTGCACAGAAAGCCAATCACTGTGACAATGAATAATTGCCAGGGAAAAAGGCTTTAATATGCTGTGGGGTGGGAGATCAGTCTCAAATTCGTCTCTCTGACCCACTAAAATCAATGTTTTATATAGCAGGGAAGGAATGTAATGATATGCAGAAAAACAGGAATGGGGGTGGGGTGGGTGGTAAGGATGAAGAATTAGTCAACAGGAAGCAGGTGGTCAGTTAGGCAGTCATGGTGGGTGAAGGGTCTGGCTTCTCATTGTCCAGGTATGATAATCTGGTTTCAGTTCCCTGATACTATCTGGGAGTCCTGATGGTTGGTTTCCTGGGAAAGGAACACAGATAAGTGTAACTTTCTCAAGTTTTAAGACTGGGAGGGTCAATTTCTATGTTTATTCAAAAGAAACCATAAGCATCAGTTCTATGGGATAATTAAAATGGTTTCCTTTCCACATTAATGTGTGTGTATGCATGTATGTGTGGACAACTCACAGTAACAGCTCACTGCAGCCTCAACCTCCTGGGCTCAAGACAGTGATTGCTTGAGGCTAAGAGTTTGAGACCAGCTTGGGCAACACAGTGAAACCCCATATCTTTAAAACAAAACAAAAGAAAACAAAACATTAGCTGGAGGCTCTTGTGGTGGTGTGCTCCTGTAGTCCCAGCTACTCAGGAAGCTAAGGAAGGAGGATCACTTGAGCCCACGGACTTAAGGTTGCAGTATGCTAGGTTTGTGCTACTGCACTCCAGCCTGGGCAAAAGAACAAGCCCCTGTCTCCAAAAATTAAAATAAAATACAATTTAAAAAAATGTTCATATCTGATACACCCTGGGAAATATGCAACATTCTTGAGGTAAGGTAAATGTTATCTCTGTTTAGTAAATGAAGAAACTAAAGGTACAAAGTGCTTTGCAAAGCTCTTTTACAAGTGAACCTATAGTAATCTGGTTTGAACCCAATGAACATCTCATTGAGGCTGAAATAATACATTTTGACATTTCTATTTCCATTCTAAGTTTATAAGTTCTTGTTACGAGGATGAAGGCTTATTTTTTTTTCCATTTTCAACTCCTTTTGTGAACTGAGGATAAACTAAATATGCAGTACAGTCAGTCATAGCAGGGAAACACATCAGATAATCCAAACTGAAGGAATGTTTTACAAAATAACTGACCAGGACTCCTCAAGTGTCAAAGTCATTAAAGAAAAGGAAAGACTAAGAATTGTCAGAGAGGAGATGAAAGAGACACAGCAACTAGATAGGATTTGAAATCTTGGATTGGATCATAAACCAGAAAAAGCACATTGGTGGGGAAACTAGTGAAACTCAATGTCTGTAGGTTAGTTAATAGTATTGTATTAGTGTTAATTTCCTGGTTTTGATAATGGTGCTATGGTTATAGATAATGTTAACATTAGGGAAAACTATGTGAAGGGTAATTGGAAACTTTCTGTACTATTTTTGCAAATTTTCTGTAAATTTAAAATTATTTAAAACAAAACATTAAAAGAAAACAAAAATACATAAGGTAAAATGAAAAGCAAACTTTCTTGCCTCATCCCTGAAGCCTTATTCTACCCCTTCACTTTGGGTTAGGCTGAGGCTGAAGCATAGGAGGAGGAGTGGGTGGTTGTCAGACACAGAATAGAGGGTTATTGCATAGATTACTCACTAGTTGTTTAAATTGTGCTTTTATATGTTAATGAGGCCATTTTATATAGTGTATGCAATCGTAGTCAAAATAGCCCAAGTGGCCAAAGTAGTGATATCAACTTGGTCTCATCAAAATGTTGCATTTTAGACTCCAACTGTGTGTTTTTAAAAAAAATCACAAGGAACACTAAAAAATGTTCAAAGCGGTTATGTCTTGCTCAGAGAATTGTGGGAGAAGTTTTAAAAATCTTTATGTTTTAAGTAATTTTCAATTAAATCACAATTAGTATATTTCACATATATAGTGAAATTCAAATAATTTTTAAAATTTAACACAATTAGACATATGCCATATGATCATGGTGACATACTGAATGTGCCAATGTTTATCCCATCCAATGTGCTCTTCTTATAACGTGACAGTGGAATTTCTCCATCAGGAAGTCTATGTTACGTCCTCTTGAACATGGGCAAAACTGTCACTGTCTCAATCAGTAAAATACAGAGCATTGACACTGTATGACTCTTGAGAATAGATTATAAAAAATACAGCTTTATTCCGGCTGTCTTTCCCTAAGAACACTTGCCTATGGGATCCAGCTATCATGTTGTGAGCAAATCCAGGCCACATGCAGAAGTCATGTGTGGGTGTCCAGCCGGCAGCCCCAGATAGGCCCAAATGAAAGAGCAGAAGTATTCAGATGATTTCAGCTCCCAATCTTCAAATATTTCAGCTAAGGCACAGATGAACTGAGACAAGCTGTCATTTCTGTACCTCATCTGAATTCCTTTTGCAAAGAAATCATGAAAATAAGTGATTGTTGTTGTTTTAAGCCACAACATCTTGGAGTAATTTGTTATTCACAGTACTTAATAAAAATATTAAAAACAAAATTATCGAAGTATCCAGCCACTCTTCTTCTGTGTCTGTACCCCAAACAAGTAAAAGCAGGAATGTGAAGAGACATTTGTACACCCGTTTTTGTAGCAGCATTGTTCACAAGAGCTAAAACATGGAAACAACCCAGGTGTTCATGAATGGACGGGCAGAGAGTGGGATGTGCATACAGTGGAATATTGTTCAGTCTTAAAAAGGAAGGACATTCAGACATATGATACAACATGGATGAATCTTGAGAACATTATGCTGAGTGAAACAAGACAGGCACAGAGACAAATACCGTATGAAATACTTAAAGTAGTCAAAATCATGGAGATAGAAAATAGAATGGTGGTTGCCAGGAGCTGGTGGGAGGGGGAAAATCAGGAGTTATTATTTAATGTATGTAGATTTTCAGTTTTACAAGATGAAAGGAGTTCTGGAGATGAATAGTGGTGAGATACGGAACATTTCCGTCATCTGAAAAAATTCCCTCTTGCCACTTTGTAGTTAATACCCTTCCCCCAAACTCCAGCCCTTCATAATCAAGGATAGTATCTCTGTCCTCACTGATTTTTCTTTTCTGACATGTCATATAAGTGAAACCATACACTATATACCTGCTGTGTCTGCCTTCTTTCACTTACCGTAATGCTGGTGAGAATCATCCATGTTGCTGCATGTACCATACTTTGTCCCTTTTGATTGTCGAGTGGTATTCTATTGTTTGTGCCACACTTTATGTATATATTCATCACTTGATGGACATATAGTTTCAATTTTTTGTACTTCTTAATAAAAGTGCTATGAATATTCACATACACATATGCTGTTTAATAAACACAAAAATTGAGATTGCTGAGTTGTTTGGTAAGTGTTTGTTTTAATACAAAAGGCACTTGCAGATTGTTTTCTGGGTTAGTTTTCCCACTGCATTCCCAACATCATGTGAGAGATCTGGCATCTTCATATCCTTGCCAGCATTTGCATTGTCTGTTTCTGTTAATTTTTATCATTCTGGTAGTGTGTAACGTAGCTCAGTGGGATTTTGATTTTCATTTTTATAATGACTAGTGACTTTAGGCATCATTTCCTGTCTGGATTTGCCATTTATCAATCTTCTTTTGCACATGTATGATTTTGGTTGTAAAAGTCCTTTATATTTTTTGAAATTAAAATCTTTATCTGACATGTATTATGTAAATATGGTCTCCCAGACTACAGCTTATGCTTTTATTTTTAAAAAATATTTACTGATGATGACTAATTTATTGTTGCTTTCTATTATGGTTTATACTTTTACATTCTATATATGAACTATTTGTAAATAATAAGAACACAAAAATTTTCTTTTATTTATTCTAGAAATGTTACCATTTTGGTTTTTACACTTTTTTGTTTCAAGTTGATTTTTGTATGTGGTACGAGAAATGGATAATGATGCATTTGGTACAAGTTGTCCAAGATATCACCACTTGTTGAACGTAGTGTCCTTTCTCTATTGACTTACCCTAGAACATTTGTTGAAGGTCAATTTGTTATCTGTGCGCGTTGCTTTTTGGACATCCTATTCTGTTCCTTTTACATACGTGTCTGTCCTTATGCCAGTGCTACATAATCTTGATTAACTGTACCTCTGTAGTAAATTCTAAAATCTAATTAAAAAAAGAAAAAATGTATTACGGAGTAAGTCAGGCAGTAATATTTCTCTAGACTTTATGATTTTGCAGAATACCATGGATCTGTGTGGGAATGTACAGTCTCCCAAACATACCTTCTGATTATCTGCCTCTGAGACCACATTCTTTTTCAAGGAGTATTAAATTAGAAGTCAGTACTTTTATTCTTAATGGACTAACAAGGATTAGCACCACCAATGATAATTATGAGATAATAAGGCAGAGACTGCTGGGGTTTCAAGGAGTGGGGAGGAATAAAATGGAATCAGAAGATATGTGTTTGCTTAGTGTGCATGGATGGCTTTGTGCATATCAAAGACTATTTCTGGCTACTTTGAACAAAAATAATTTTTAATTTATTACTGTAATAATTTTTAAATCCTAGTTCTCTTTAAGCCTAGTTGATATTAAGCTTTAAATTCATTTTATTCTAATTATAAATACAGTAAGCTTTAAAAATAATTTTTAAGGAAGTTTTTGATTACCATGTAATCAACTTATATTGAATAATGAAAATATCCTAAATAATCAACTTTATGATTTAATTTTATTTTTGCAAACATTTTAAGCTGGTTTTATGATTGTAATATATTTGATTTCTTTTGGAACATTTGGAATGGCTAGCCTAAAAAGCAAATCCTCTTTACCTACCCATTCCCCTAAATCTAATTAAAACAATCTTTAAAATACAGTGAATCCTAAGTACCCTTAAACATTCCAGTATTGTTCACAAACTTGTTCTCTTATTCCTTTTGACTAAAAATCTCAAGCTCTAAAACAAATTAATTTTATATTTTACATTGGAATCACAGAGCTAATCTGTCAGATACACAAATATGCCAAATTCTCTTAAACGTAACACTTTAAACGTCAAATGCATGAATTACTCCTAAATTTAGCCCCAAATTATTACTGAGCATTTGATTTACTATCTCTCTATACTGCATTCTAAGTCCTTCTAGGATTAAATGTTTTACTATCCTAGGTGAATTGGGACTCAGGGACTTGTGGTACTTATTAATTAGATAACTGAGCCAAGATGAGAAACTTAAGTCTCCAAGAATGGCTTCTGGATGAGCCATGCCTCTTGGAACCCAAATCCTTGTGTAGTGCGTGTTCTCAAATCTGGCCTGTTACTATGGCTCCAAATTGGTTTTATGTGAAACCAATAGAATTGGCAAAAATAAAATGCTACTGCATCTGGTCTCCTGGAACGTTCACACTGAGGAAAGCCAGCTGCCACGTAAGATGCTTGACCAGCTTCAGGTCACCATGTCCTGGAGAAGCCCAAACTAGCTATGTGGAAATGATGTGTGTGGAGAGAGATGGCTGGTCAGTCCCACTCTCCTAATCCTGAACCATTCATTCTAGCTGGGGGTCCAGACACTGTACTTCTGAATCAAACCATCTCTGCAGAACTCCATTTGAATTCCTCACCTACAAAACTGTGAAATATAAAAATAACAATTGTTGTTTTAAAGTACTAAGTTTCAGGGAAGTTTGTTATGTAATACCTAACTGGAGCCCCTACAAGGTGACTCATCTCTCAGGCCATTAATGACATACTGAGCCCCCTTTCATGGTTTCCATAACATGGGATTCTAGGCATGTCTCTTTCAGTTAGGATTTCGTTCTCCTGGTGTTTTAGTCAATTTAGTGTTGCTATAACAGAATGCTTGAGACTGGGTAGTTTATAAAGAAAAGAAGTTTATTTAGCTCACGATTCTGGTGGCTAGAAAGTTCAAGATTGGACATCTGTACATGGTGAGGTTCTTAGGCTGCTTCAACTCATGGTGGAAGGTGGAAAGAGAGCCAGCACGTGTAAATAGATGACATGACAAGGGAGGAGGCAAGGGAGGGAGCAGGGAGGTGCCCGGCTCTTATTAACAACCAGCTCTCATAGGAACGAATAGAGTGGTGGGAACTTGCTCATGCTAGAAGGACGTAATTAATCTATTCATGAGGGATCCACCCCCATGATCTAAACACTTCCCATTAGTCCCCACTTTCTAACACATTAGGGATCAAATTTCAACATGAGGTTTAGAGGGGACAAATATCCAAACCATAGTCCCTGGTTATACCTGTCCCTAAGTCTTCCATCTGATTTCAGTCAGCCGGCTCTCAGCCCAAAGATCAGAGAAACTTCCTTCATGGCTTGATTGGATCTTGATTTTTGTTTGTTGTTTAATTTGTTTTCTTTTAGTCCAGGCTGAAGTTTTCAAAGACATCAAATGATGTCTGATTGGATTCTGCATTTCTTTCTTTGGCAGGCTCTGAAGCCACAGCACTAAAGTCATGCTAATGAAACTGACAGAGACCTGTGCCTCTGTCAGTGGCCAGGGTCCCCCAAGTCCGCACCATAGAAAAACTTCCCTGAAGTGTGTAGTACTTCTCAGTACCTTTCTGTTGCTACCATGAGACCAGGTAGATAGAAGGCTTACAGTCTAAGAGATTTTAACTTACTAAGGCTTGAGGCCTGAAAATATAATCATTGGCTTCAGTATATTCCAAGAAAGCTGCAAAATTAAGCTTGAAAAATACTTCACTAAATGTCCACAAATATATGTTAATGTTACTAAATGCTGAATTTAATACTTACAAAAAGTTTATTACATTCAAGCACAACTTCAGGCTAGCCTTTTTTCACTTTGCAAGAATTCCTGAGGTGGCTGAATGAGTATCAAAATATCAGAGTCAAGTGTAAATTACAATGTAATTTACAAAAGTAAAAGTAAAAATGTAAATACATTTTAAATTTTTAATTAAAAAGTATTATATGTGGGCTAAGTGTGTTGACTCATGCCTGTAATCTCAGCACTTTGAGAGGCTGAGGCGGGTGGATCACTTGAGGTTGGGACTATCCTGGCCAACATGGCAAAACCCCATCTCTACTAAAAACACAAAAAGTAGCCAGACGTGGTGGCGCACGCCTATAGTCCAGGGTACTCAGGAGGCTGAGGCAGTAGGATTGTTTGAACCTAGGAGGCAGAGGTTGTACTGTGTTGAGACTGCACCACTGCTCTCCAGCCTGGGCAACAGAGTAAGACTCTGTCTCCAAAAAAAAAAAAAAAAGTATATATAATGTGGGTTAAGGGTACCTTTATGATACTTTCATGATGTGGAGTGGGTTTGGATTTCTACAAATGGGCGTACTGTGGCTCTCCTATGTCCCATAGTGGTCTTGGGGAACTGACTAGTTAGCTTTAAAAACAGCCCAGATGCATTTTTTATATACAATCACTCCTCCAGCCCACTCAGTTTTCCATGGCTGCATGTTGTTCTTTGACTCCATCTCTTACAGAAGTGGATCTTGATGATTTAGTCCTACCCTTGGGTGATCAGTATATTACTGCCAGTTTTAGAAATGTCACCAACAGGTCCGTTCCAAGATGGCCAAATAGGAACAGCTCCAGTCTTCAGCTCCCAGCACGATCGATGTAGAAGACGGGTGATTTCTGCATTTCCAACTGAGATATGTGGTTCTTCTCACTGGGACTGGTTAGATAGTGGGTGCAACCCACAGAGGGCAAGCTGAAGCAGGGTGAGGCATGCCTCACCTGGGAAGCCTAAGGGGTCTGGGGATTTCCCTGTCCTAGCCAAGGGAAGCCATGACAGACTGTAGTGGGAAAATCAAGACACTGCCACCTAAACACTGTGCTTTTCCAACATTCTTAGCAAACGGCACACAGGAGATTATATCCTATGTCTGGCTCAGTGGGTCCCACACCCATGGAGCCTTGCTCACTGCTAGCACAGCAATGTGAGATTGAACTGCTAGGCAGCGGCCTAGCTGGGGGAGGGGATCCACCATTGCTGAGGCTTGAGTAGGTAAACAAAGTGGCTGGGAAGCTCGAACTGGGTGGAGCCCACTGCAGCTCAATGAGGCCTGCCTGCCTCTGTAGACTCCACCTCCTGGGGCAGGGCATCGCTGAACTAAAGGCAGCAGAAACTTCTGCAGACTTAAACGTCCCTGTCTGAAAGCTCTGAAGAGAGCAGTGGTTCTCCCAGCATGGTGTTTGAGCTCTGAGGATGGACAGACTGCCTCCTCAAGTGGATCCCTGACCCCAGTGTAGCCTAAATGGGAGACACCTCCCATTAGGGGCCGACTGAAACCTCATACACCTGGGTTGCCCTTCTGAGTTGAAGCTTCCAGAGGAAGGATCAGGCCACAGTATTTGCTGTTCTGCAATAGTTGCTGCTCTGCAGCCTCTGATGGTGATATCCAGGCAAACAGGGTCTGGAGTGGACCTCCAGCAAACTCCAACAGACCTGCAGCTGAGAGACCTGACTGTTAGAAGGAAAACTAACAAACAGAAAGGAAGAGCATCAACATCAACAAAAAAGACATCCACACCAAAACCCCTTATCTAGGTCACCATGATCAAAGACCAAAGGTAGACAAAACCACAAAGATGGGGAGACACCAGAGCAGAAAGCTGAAAATTCTAAAAACCAGAGCACCTCTTCTCCTCCAAAGGATCGCAGCTCCTCACCAGCAATGGAACAAAGCTGGATGGAGAATGACTTTGATGAGTTGGCAGAAGTAGGCCACAAAAGGTTAGTACTAACAAACTTCTCTGAGCTAAAGGAGGATGTTCGAAGCCATTACAAGGAAGCTAAAAACCTTGAAAAAAGATGAGATGAATCACTAACTGGAATAAACGGTATAGAGAAGACCTTAAATGACCTGATGGAGCTGAAAACCATGTCACGAGAACTACGTGACGCACGCACAAGCTTCAGTAGCCGATTCGGTCAAGTGGAAGAAAGGGTATCAGTGATTGAAGATCAAATGAATGAAATGAAGCGAGAAGAGAGGTTTAGAGAAAAGAGAGTAAAAAGAAACAAACCTGGAAGAAATACGGGGCTATGTGAAAAGACCAAATCTACATTTGATTGATGTACCTGAAAGTGACGGGGAGAATGAAACCAAGCTGAAAAATACTCTTCAGCATATTATCCGGGAGAACTTCCCCAACCTAGCAAGGCAGGCCAACATTCAAATTCAGGAAATACAGGGATGCCAAAAAGATACTCCTCGAGAAGAGCAACCCCAAGACACATAGTTGTCAGATTCACCAAGGTTGAAATGAAGGAAAAAATGTTAAGGGCAGTCAGAGAGAAAGGTCGAGTTACCCAAAAGGAAAGCCCATCAAACTAACAGTGAATCTCTTGGCAGAAGCTCTACAAGCCGGAAGAGAGTGGGGACCAATATTCAACATTATTAAAGAAAATAATTTTCAACCCAGAATTTGATATCCAGCCAAACTAAGCTTCATAAGTGAAGGAGAAATAAAATCCTTTGCAGACAAGCAAATGCTGAGAGTTTTTATCACTGCCAGGCCTGCCTTACAAGAGCTCCTAAAGGAATCACTAAACATGGAAAGGAACAACCAGTACCAGCCACTGCAAAATCATGCCAAATTGTAAAGACCATAGATGCTCGGAAGAAAGTGCATCAACTAATGGGCAAAATAACCAGCTAACATCATAATGACAGGATCAAATTCACACATAACAATATTAACCTTAAATGTAAATGGGCTAAATATTCCAATTAAAAGACACAGACTGGCAAATTGGATAAAGAGTCAAGACCCATCAGTGTGCTGTATTCAGGAGACCCATCTCATGTGCAGAGACACACATAGGCTCAAAATAAAGGGATGGAGGAAGATCTACCAAACAAATAGAAAGCAAAAAAAAAGCAGGGGTTGCGATCCTAGTGTCTGATAAAACAGACTTTAAACCAACAAAGATCAAAAGAGACAAAGAAGGCCATTACATAATGGTAAAGGGATCAATTCAACAAGGAGAGCTAACTATCTTAAATATATATGCACCCAATACAGGAGCACCCAGATTCATAAAGCAAGTCCTTAGAGACCTACAAAGAGACTTAGACTCCCACACAATAATAATGGGAGGCTTTAACACCCCACTGTCAATATTAGACAGATCAATGAGACAGAAGGTTAACAAGGATATCCAGGACTTGAACTCAGCTCTGGACCAAGCAGACCTAATAGACACCTACAGAACTGTCCACCTCAAATCAACAGAATATACATTCTTCTCAGCACCACATTGCACTTATTCCAAAACTGACCACATAGTTGCAAGAAAAGCACTCCTCAGAAAATGTAAAAGAACAGAAATCACAACAAAGTGTCTCTCAGACCACAGTGCAATCAAATTAGAACTCAGGATTAAGAAACTCACTCAAAACCGCACAGCTACGTGGAAACTGAACAACCTGCTCCTGAATGACTACTGGGTACATAATGAAATGAAGGCAGAAATAAAGATGTTCTTTGAAAGCAGTGAGAACAAAGACACAACATACCAGAATCTCTGGGACACATTTAAAGCAGTGTGTAGAGGGAAATTTATAGCACTAAATGCCCACAAGAGAAAGCAGGAAAGATCTAAAATTGACACCCTAACATTACAATTAAAAGAACTACAGAAGGAAGAGCAAACACATTCAAAAGCTAGCAGAAGGCAAGAAATAAGTAAGATCACAGCAGAACTGAAGGAGTTAAGAGACACAAAAAAACCTTCAAAAATCAATGAATCCAAGGGCTGGTTTTTGAAAAGATAAACAAAATTGATAGACCACTAGCAAGACTAATAAGAGAGAAGAATCAAATAGACACAATAATAAATGATAAAGGGGATATTACCTCTGTTCCCACAAAAATACAAACTACCATCAGACAATACTATAAACACCTCTACGCAAATAACCTAGAAAATCTAGAAGAAATGGATAAATTCCTGGACACATACGTGCTCCCAACACTAAACGAGGAAGAAGTTGAATCCCTGAATAGACCAATAACAGGCTCTGAGATTGAGGCAATAATTAATAGCCTACTAAACAAAAGAAGTCCAGGACCAGACGGATTCACAGCTGAATTCTACCAGAGGTACAAAGAGGATCTGGTACCATTCCTTCTGAAACTATTCCAATTGATAGAAAAAGAATCCTCCGTAATTCATTTCATGAGGCCAGCGTCATCCTGAAACCAAAGCATGGTAGAGACACAACAACAAAAAAAGAGAATTTTAGACCAGTATCCCTGATGAACATTGATGTGAAAATCCTCAAAATACTGGCAAACCGAATCCAGCAGCACATCAAAAAGGTTATCCACGAAGATCAAGTTGGCTTCATCCCTGGGATGCAAGGCTGGCTCAACATATGCAAATCAATCAACGTAATCCATGACTTAAACAGAACCAATGACAAAAACCACATGATTATCTCAATAGACGCAGAAAAGGCCTTTGACAAAATTCAACAGTGCTTCATGCTAAAAACTCTCAATAAACTAGGTATTGATGGAGGGTATCTCAAAATAATAAGAGCTATCTATGACAAACCCATAGCCAATATCATACTGAATGGTCAAAAACTGGAAGCATTCCCTTTGAAAATGGGCACAAGACAGGGATGCCCTGTCTCACCACTCCTATTCAACATAGTGTTGGAAGTTCTGGCCAGGGCAATCAGGCAGGAGAAAGAAATAAAGGGTATTCAATTAGGAAAAGAGGAAGTCAAATTGTCCCTGTTTGCAGATGACATGATTAGATATTTAGAAAACCCCATCATCTGAGCCCCAAATCTCCTTAAGCTGATAAGCAACTTCAACAAAGTCTCAGGATACAAAATCAATGTGCAAGAATCACATGCAGTCTTATACAGCAATAACAGACAAACAGAGCCAAATCATGAGTGAACTCCCATTCACAATTGCTTCAAAGAGAATAAAATACCTAGGAATCCAACTTACAAGGGATGTAAAGGACGTCTTCAAGCAGAACTACAAACCACTGCTCAATGAAATGAAAGAGGACACAAAGAAATGGAAGAACATTCCATGCTCATGATAGGAAGAATCAATATTGTGAAAATGGCCATACTGCCCAAGGTAATTTATAGATTCAATGCCATCTTCATCAAGCTACCAATGACTTTCTTCACAGAATTGGAGAAAAGTACTTTGAAGTTCATATGGAACCAAAAAAGAGCCCGAACTGACAAGACAATCCCAAGCAAAAAGAACAAAGCTGGAGGCATCACGCTACCTGATTTGAAACTCTTCTACAAGGCTACAGTGACCAAAATAGCATGGTACTGGTACCAAAACAGAGATATAGACCAATGGAACAGAACAGAGGCCTCAGAAATAACACCACACATCTACAACCATCTGATCTTTAACAAACCTGACAAAAACAAGAAATGGGGAAAGGATCCCTGTTTAATAAATGGTGCTGGGAAAACTGGCTAGCCATATGTAGAAAGCTGAAACTGGATCCCTTCCTTACACTGGATACAAAAATTAATTTAAGATGGATTAAAGACTTAAATGTTAGATCTAACGACATAAAAACCCTGGAAGAAATCCTAGACATTCAGGATTTTGGCATGGGCAAGGACTTCATGACTAAAACACCAAAAGCAATGGCAACAAAAGCCAAAATTGACAAATGGGATCTAATTAAACTAAAGAGCTTCTGCACAGCAAAAGAAACTACCATCAGAGTGAACAGGCAACCTACAGAATGGGAGAAAATTTTTGCACTCTACCCATCTGACAAAGGGCTAATATCCAGAATCTACAAAGAACATAAACAAATTTAAAAGAAAGAAACAACCTGATCAAAAAGCGGCCAAAGGATACGAACAGATACTTTTCAAAAGAAGGCATTTATGCAGCCAACAGACACAAGAAAAAATGCTCATCATCACTGGCCATCACAGAAATGCAAATCAAAACCACAATGAGATACCATCTCATGCCAGTTAGAATGGTGATTATTAAAAAGTTAGGAAGCAACAGGTGCTGGAGAGGATGTGGAGAAATAGGAACACTTTTACACTGTTGGTGGGACTGTAAACTAGTTCAAACATTGTGGAGAAATAGGAACACTTTTACACTGTTGGTGGAACTGTAAACTAGTTCACCCATTGTGGAAGACAGTGTGGCAATTCCTCAAAGATCTAGAACTAGAAATACCATTTGACCCAGCCATCCCATTACTGAGTATATACCCAAAGGATTATAAATCATGCTGCTATAAAGACACATGCACACATATGTTTATTGCAGCACTATTCACAATAGCAAAGACTTGGAACCAACCCAAATGTCCATCAATGATAGACTGGATTCAGAAAATGTGGTACATATACACCATGGAATGCTATGCAGCCATAAAAATGATGAGTTCATGTCCTTTGTAGGGACATGGATGATGCTGGAAACCATCATTCTGAGCAAACTATTGCAAGGATAGAAAACCAAACACCACATGTTCTCACTCATAGATGGGAGTTGAACGATGAGAACACTTGGACACAGGGCGTGGAACATCACACACCGGGGACTGTTGTGGGGTGGGGGGATGGGGGAGGGATAACATTAGCAGAAATACCTAATGTAAATGATGAGTTAATGGGTGCAGCAAACCAACATGGTACATGTGTACATATTTAACAAACCTGCACATTATGCACATGTACCCTAGACCTTAAAGTATAAATAAATAGACAAAAGGAAATGTCACTAACAAATGGAATAATTTGCACATAGGTCTACAGCTAACAGGTAGAAGAAGGGCCAAGAATGGCACCCATGTGTCCTGACTCTGACATTCCTTTTTCTCCTTGTTTTTCCCTTAAAAGCCTCTTATAGTATTCATTTTACTCTCATGTCAAAAACTATTGCTCGTGGCAGGAGAGGTACACAATGCGATTGTCCTATTCTGCTGAGACGTGGCCATTGGGTGGCCTAGGACTCACCCTTACAACTGTGCTTTGAGAAAAATGGAATCAATAAGAAAGGCTACACAGACGGGAGAAAAACAGAGTCTGAGTGAAGAAGCAGAAATGACAACAAAAGCCAAAAGTACCTCATAATATTGTGTAGGGCCAGCCCTCCTCCTCATTTCCATCCTAGATAGGGCTTAGATCAAAGGTCAGAGTGCAGGCACTAGGGTAGTTTTCTATGATTGGATCCTGGAGGTGGGAGACAAAGACAGGATATGTTAGACAGGCTTGATCGTCTTTGGGAAACTTGCATTCCCTCTCCCGTCAAACCAAACCTCATTCCCAGAAAAAGATCTGCTCTTAGTCATTTACACAATGCAAGTCAGCAAATGACCTCCCTTGGGGGTGTATGCATTTCAGCTGCCTGATTTTGGTTGTGAGGAAATAGGACTGAACTCTGGCTCACTTACTGATCATGCAGGGCCTCATGTCCTGTCTTTCTGCTTACTCACCCTCCTCTGCTTTCATGGTAAGATTTGGCCTCAATTTTCCTTCCCACCAATTTGATTGCAAAATCATGTATATTTTAAAGTACCTCAAAATCTTTTCATTACTAGGCAGAGTATAATTTACTAAGTTGAGAAATAACTGGGTTCCTAGGAACCGAGAAATGTTTATTTTCCCTGGGGTGTTGGCACCTCCTAAATCATGCCATGTAGTTGTTTAGTCCTGGCCTATACTATCTCAGCATCCCCCAAAGAAGCTACAGAAGCCCCCCATTCACCCATGGGAAATCCTTTCTGGAGCTCAAAGCAAAGGATAAACCATGCAGGTGGTCCGTGCAGGAGGAAACTTAAAGAAAATCAAGCCAAGAGGCAGGCAAAATAAGAAACAAGCCCTTTAAAACATTTAAAGCTAAACAAAAGTTTTCTCCTTTTCAATATTTTTGACAGGGAAACTTAAGTAGCAAGAAGTGGGTGTACCTTGCCCTCGTGTTATTTCTCTGCCGAATCTTCCTTCAATCCTTCTTTTTTTTTTTTTTTTTCAGACAAAATCTCACTTTTGTCCCCCGGGCTGGAGTACAATGGCGTGATCTTGGCTCACTGCAACCTCCGCCTTTCAGGTTCAAGCAGTTCTCCCTCAGCCTCCTGAGTAGTTGGGATTACAGGTGCCTGCCACCATGCCCAGCTAATTTTTGTATTTTTAGTAGAGATGGGGTTTCACCATGTTGGCCAGGCTGATCTCGAACTCTTGACCTCAGGTGACCCGCCCGCCTTGTCCTCCCAAACTGCTGGGATTACAGGCATGAGCCACCGCGCCTGGCCAATCCTTCTCTCCTCTTGACCGCGTACTCATAGTTTGTCCCATTCATCCAGCGTGGCCCTGGATCCATCTCTCAGACATTTCTGCAGGAGGTTTTCTCTCTAGTTGGCTGGAGGAGTATCTAGGGGGCTGCCTAGGCTACGCCTTCAGCGTGCCTTCCACCTGGAGACCCTTATTGCTGGATTGGAAGTGCTGAATCCTACCCAGTCCTGGGGGCAGACCTGCCCATTCCTGTAGCCACACAGTCACCTGCACTTCTCCTCGTCCTTCGCTGCCCTGCTGTAACCCCACCAGCTCTTGTGTCAGGCAGAAATAAGAACTGTCGGGGAAGCAGTCATATGTTGTGTGTCTGGTCAAGATGACACACAGGTGGGATAAAGAGGAGACCATTTAGCAACTCTCCCAGAAGCAGATCATGCTCCAGTGACCTAGTTTGTGAGCTTCCACCAAGAGCGTGGAGCGCTTTAATGATGTTATTTTTTGTAGCTCCAGTACCTTCTGCTCCAATTGCTTTTTTCTGCAAGCTCAGCAGAGATGAAACACAGCTGGTTGTCTTTACATTCCCCTCCAGTATCTCCATGCAATCGAAAACAACTGCATGAGATACTCCTTTTCCAGATGAAACCATGCCAAAACCCTAAATATTTCCTCCGTGTTCCCTTTTCCCATTCAAATCATCAATGCTAACATCTCATTTGGGGGCTTGGCTTAAAATCAGTGTCTTTCATAATGGACAAATATTTAAATTAGATAAATTTTAAATGATTTTAAACAATTTATGCATATGTACAAAATTTCAAAGGTTCATGAGGGGATACAGTGAAAACAGGGTCTTCTTCCTACATCTGTCCCTCAGCAACCCAGTTCTGAGGGCCAGAAGCAATTGAGACTTGAAAATATAATCACTGTTACTGGATTCTGAGGATTCTAGTAGGAATGGTTAATGCATTAAAAAAATATGGTTTTATGTGATCAACTTTTTCAGATTCCGCATATGAGTGAGATAATGCAATATTTATTTTTATGTGCCTGGCTTACTTCACTTAACATAATGTCTTCCAGGTTTACTCACGTTGCAAATGACAGGATTTCCTTCCTTTTATGACTGAATAGTATTCCATTGTGTTTCTATGCCACGTTTTCTTTATGCATTCATCCATTGATGGACACTTAGATTGATCCCTTATCTTGGCTATTATGAATGGTGTTGCAACAGACATGGGGGTGCAGGTTTCTCTTCGATATACTGAGTTCATTTCCTTTGAATATATACCAGTAGTGGGATTGCTGGTTCATATGGTAGTTCTAAGATAATTTTTTTAGGAACCTCCATATATTTTCCATAATGGCTATAGGAATTTACGTTTCCACCAACAGTGTGCGAGGGTTCCCTTTTCTCTACATCCTCACCAACACTTGTGATCTTTTGTCTTCTGGGTAGTGGCCACTCTAGCAAGTGTGTGGTGATGTCTCATTGTGGTTTTTATTTGCATTTCTCTGATGATTAGTGATGCTGAACACCTTTTCATATGCCTGTTGGGTCACAGAAGTAGAGAGAGTAGAATGGTGGTTACCGGGGTGACATGGCTTGGCTCTGTGTTCCCACCCAAATCTTATCTCAAATTGTAATCCCCGTGAGTAGAGGGAGGGAAGTGACCGGATTATGGGGGCGGTTCCTGCCATGCTGTTCTCATGATAGTGAGTGAATTCACATGAGATCTGATGGTTGCATAAATGGTAGTTTTTCCTATGCTCTCTCTCTCTCTCCCCACTCTCAACATGCTGCTACGCAAGACATGCCTTCTTCACCTTCTTCTATGATTGTAAGTTTCCTGAAGCCTCCCTAGCCATGCCGAACCATGAGTCAATTAAACTTCTTTACTTTATACATTATCCAGTCTCAGGAAGTTCTGTGTAGCAGTGTGAGACAGACTAATATAGAGGGGCTAAAGTAGTTGCAGGGGGTGGGAAGGTTGCTGGGAAGATGTTAGCTGAAGGACCCAAAATTTCAGTTGGGAAGAATAAGTTAAAGAGATTTATTGCACAACATGATGACCATAACTGCTAATATAAAGTATTCTTGAAAAATGCCAAGAGAGTAGATGTAAAATGTTCTCCCCACAAAAAATGATGGCTACAAGTGGTAATGCATATGTTACTTATAACAGCTACTCATTCCACAATGTATGTCTACTTCAAAATGCCATGTTGTACCTGCTAAATACATACAGTTCTGTCAACATAAAACAAAATATAAAAATAAAAATAAGTAAAATACCAAGCACAAAATTTTAAGAAACAAAACCACATGGTTCTATATATTACACACTTAAAGCAGTAACAAACATACACTGTTCTGTAAGTATTTCACAGCATATATTTAGATCTTCCCATAGTACACGTAAAGCTATTTCATTTAAATGAGAGCATATTGGCATATGGTGATGTACCACAATTGATTTAACCCTTTACTATATTAAGTGTTTCCAATATTTTGTCATTACAGAGTACTAGAATTAATATCTGTGTAGTTTCATCACTTTGTACATGTAAGAATCTATACATAGGATAGATCCTTAAAAGTATTGCTGGGGCCTGGGCGTGGTGGCTCACACCTGTAATCTCGGCACTTTGGGAGACCAAGGCGGGCAGATCACGAGGTCAAGAGATGGAGACCGTCCTGGCCAGCATGGCGAAATCCTGTATCTACTAAAAACACAAAAATTAGCTGGGCATGGTGGTGCATGCCTGTAGTCCCAGCTACTTGGGAGGCTGAGGCAGGAGAATCGCTTGAACCTGGATGGCAGAGGTTGCAGTGAGCCGAGATCTCGCCACTGCACTCCAGGCTGGCCACAGAACAAGACTCTGTCTCAAAAAAAAAAAAAAAAAGGGATTGCTGGGGCAAAGTGCATATCAAATTTTAATTCCGAAAGACACATTTTGTTACCTAGTTTCCCTCCTGGGAAGTTGTAGCAACATATCCTTCTACCTCCAGTGGGATAGAGTCAGTTGCACCATTCATCAACACTGCTTTTATTCAACTTCATTTATTTCTTTTTGAAAAATGTCACCTCACTGTAGTTTTAGTTGGCATTTCTTTTATTATGACTGCATCTGAGGTTGAACTTACTTTCATAAATTTCAAAACAATTCATATTTTTAAATTGTGAATACCTAATCATATCTTTGTCCATTTTTCTGATAATTTGCTAGACTCTGTATTGATTTGTGGGGGCTCTTTTAAACTAAGGACGTTAGCTCTTTGCTGTGTCTTTGTTATTTTTTCTGCTACTCAAAAATGTTTTAAACTGATGTGGCTACACAATTTAATTTTTTAATAGCTTCTGGATTCTGTATTATAGGCAGAAATGCCTTAGCAGCTCCAATAATAAATTTTTAAACTCTCCCACATTTTCTCTCAGTGGGTTTACAGTTTTGTTTTTTTATGTTTAAGTTTTTTAATAGTATGGAATTAATTTTAGTGTAAGATGTGAAATAGTGACCAATTTATTTTTTCAGATGGCTGTTCAGTTGTCCCCACACCATTTATTAAATAATTTGATTCTTTTAAAATTATCTGAAATGCAAACTTATCACATATATATTTTATATGTATATATGTATATTATCTATATGTAAATACATATATACACACACAGTAAAATTATATATATGTACTGGGTCCATTTTTGTTTCATGAGTATGACTTGTCATACCCCAGACAACATTATTTTAATCAGTATAGCTTTACAATGTGTCCTAATACTTGGCAAAGCCAGGCCATATGTACCATTCTTGTCCTCTTTCAGAATCTTTTTTCTTATTCTTGTTTATTTTTCATGTGATTTCACAAAAGAGTTAACTTTTTTCTTGTTAAAATTTTTTTATTGGTTTATTTGTTGGTTTCATGTAAAATGCACTGATTAACTTAGCAATAAAATACATTTTTATGATCTTAAATCAATCCTAATCAAAAGCATAGGATGGCATTCCATTTGATCTTTTGTGTCCAAAATAGTAATTTTAAAGTTTATTATTATGTCTTGGTAAACTAATTCCTAAGTATTTGGTCATTTTTGTTGATGAGATAAACAGAATGTTTTTTAAAAAAATTTTATTTTCCAACTTGTTTGTATATATGAAGTCTATAGACTTCCTGAATATTAATTTCACCCCAGCCACCATTTTATGTTAGATATAATATAGTTTCAGTTGATTATATAAGGATTTCAAGATAATCTTACCATCTTCATGTAATCGTACTTTTTCCTTTCTAAGGTTTATGTGGCCTTTAAAAAATATTTTCTAATTGTATTGTCTGGTACTACCAGAATAATTTAGCTTAATAGCAATGATAAAAGACATCCTGCTTTTCCCTGGCTTTAGTGGAAATGCTTCTAGGATTTTCCCACTAATCCAATACTGATGCTGGCTCTGAGATTGAGATAGATGTGTTATTTTGTGTTTTGAAAAAGAGTCCACCATCAGAGAATACTATAAACACTTCTATGCAAATACACTAGAAAATCTAGAAGAAATGGATAAATTCCTGGACACATACACGCTCCCAAGACTAAACCAGGAAGAAGTTGAATCTCTGAATAGACCAATAACAGGCTCTGAAATTGAGGCATTAATTAATAGCCTACCAACGAAAAAAGTCCAGGACCAGACGGATTCACAGCCGAATTCTAACAGAGGTACAAAGAGGATCTGGTACCATTCCTTTTGAAACTATTCCAATCAATAGAAAAAGAGCAAATCCTCCCTAACTCATTTTATGAGGCCAGCATCATCCTGATACCAAAGCCTGGTAGAGACACAACAACAATAAAAGAATTTTAGACCAATGTCCCTGAGGAACATCGATGTGAAAATCCTCAATAAAATAATGAAAAACTGAATCCGGGAGCACATCAAAAAGCTTGTTCACCACAATCAAGTCAGCTTGATACCTAGGATGCAAGGCTGGTTCAACATATGCAAATCGATAAACGTAATCCATCACATAAACAGAACCAATGACAAAAAAACCACATGATTATCCCAATAGATGCAGAAAAGGCCTTTGACAAAATTCAAAAGTTCTTCATGCTAAAAACTCTAAATAAACTAGGTATTGAGGGAGGGTATCTCAAAATAATAAGAGCTATTTATGACAAACCCACAGCCAATATCGTACTGAATAGGCAAAAACTGGAAGCATTCCCTTTGAAAACTAGCACAAGGCAAGGATGCCCACTTTCACCACTCCTATTCAATATAGCATTGGAAATTTTGACCAGGGCAATCAGGCAAGAGAAAGAAATAAAGGGTATTCAATTAGGAAAAGAGGAAGTCAAATTGTCCCTGTTTGCAGATGACATGATTGGATATTTAGAAAATGCCATCGTCTTAGCCCAAAATCTCCTTAAGCTGATAAGCAACTTCAGCAAAGTCTCAGGATACAAAAATCAATGTGCAAAAATCACTGGCATTCCTATACACCAATAATGGACAGAGAGCCAAATCATGAGTGAACTCCCATTAAAAATTACTACAGAGAGGATAAAATACCTAAGAATCCAACTTACAAGGGATGTGAAGGACCTTCAAGCAGAACTACAAACCACTGCTCAATGAAATAAAAGAGGACACAAACAAATGGAAGAACATTCCATGCTCATGGATAGGAAGAATCAATATTGTGAAAATGACAATACTGCCCAAGGTAATTTATAGATTCAATGCCATCCCCATCGAGCTAGCAATGACTTTCTTCACAGAATTGGAAAAAACTGCTTTAAAGTTCATATGGATCCAAAAAAGAGCCCGCGTAGCCAAACAATTCTAAGCAAAAAGAACAAAGCTGGAGGCATCACACTACCTGACTTCAAACTATACTACAAGGCTACAGTAACCAAAACAGCATGGTACTAGTATCAAAACAGATATGTAGACCAGTGGAACAGAACAGAGGCCTCAGAAATAACACCACACATCTACAACCATCTGATCTTTGACAAACATGACAAAAACAAGCAATGGGTAAAGGATTCCCTGTTTAATAAATGGTGCTGGGAAAACTGGCTATCCATATGTAGAAAGCTGAAACTGGATCACTTCCTTACACTGGATACAAAAATTAACTCAAGATGGATGAAAGTCTTAAATATAAGACCTAACAGCATAAAAACCGTAGAAGAAAACCTAGGCAATATCATTCAGGACATAGGCATAGACTTCATGACTAAAACAGCAAAAGCAATGGCAACAAAAGCCAAAATAGACAAATGGGATCGAATTAAACTGAAGAGCTTCTGCACAGCAAAAGAAACTACCATCGGAGTGAACAGGCAGCCTAAGAATGGGAGAAAATTTTTCAATCTACTCATCTGATAAAGGGCTAATATCCAGAATCTACAAAGAACTTAAACAAATTTACAAGAAAGAACCCCATCAAAAAGTGGGCAAAAGATATGAACACATACTTCTCAAAAGAAGGCATTTATGCAGCCAACAGACATATGAAAAAATGCTCATCATCACTGGTCATCAGAGAAATGCAAATCAAAACCACAGTGAGATACCATCTCAGGCCAGTTAGAATGGCGATCATTAAAAAGGAAAAAATAGATGCTGCAGAGGATATAGAGAAGTAGGAACGGTTTTTCACTGTTGGTGGGAGTGTAAATTAGTTCAACCATGTGGAAGGCGGTGTGGTGATTCCTCAAGGATCTAGGAGTAGAAATACCATTTGACCCAATGATCGCATTACTGGGTGTATACCCAAAGGATTATAAATCATTCTACCATAAAGACAAATGCAGACGTATGTTTATTGCAGCACTATTCACAATAGCAAAGACTTGGAACCAACCCAAATGTCCATTAATGATAGACTGATTAAGAAAATTTGGCGAATATACACCATGGAATACTATGCAGCCATAAAAAGGATGAGTTTATGTCCTTTGCAGGGACATGGATGAAGGTGGAAGCAGCATTGCAAGCAAACTATCACAAGGACAGAAAATCAAACACCATGTATTCTCACTCATAGGTGGGAGTTGAACAATGAGAACACATGGAAACAAGGTGGGGAACATCGCACACTGGGGACTGTGAGGGGGCGGGGGACTGGGGGAGGGGTAGCATTAGGAGAAATACTTAATGTAAATGACGAGTTGATGGGTGCAGAAAACCAACATGGTACATGTATACCTATGTAACAAACCTACACTTTGTGCACATGTACCCTTGAACTTAAAGTATAATAATAAAAAAAGAATCCATTCTTTTTAAAAGAATGTTCTATTTGATTAAGAAATATTTTAACATAAAAGCATGAGCATTAAATTTTAACTGATGTTTAAACATTTTTGGAGCCAGTCATACGGTTTTTCCACTTTTGACCTATTTACTGTGAATTTCATTAAGACTTCCTGATAAACCTAAGTAATCAACTGGTTGTGGTGTTTTGGAGGAGGACCACTCTGAAAATTATCTCTACTATGGATATTAGGTTTAAATTTTCAATCTCTGGTAGGGTTTTTGTGATTTATATTTTTCTAGAAAACCATTCATTCCATCCAGTTCTTCAAATTTGTTTATGTAGAGTTCAATAAAGTAATTTCTGGTGATTACTTATTTTAATTTCTTATACTCTGTGGTAATTTCCCTAATATTATTAGGGAATTTATTTTATAAATTTGCATAGTTTTTTGTATGATTAAGTTAACCAATTATATACTCATTTGATATTTTTATACTTTTCTCCTTTTTTATTTATTAGTCCTTTTTAGTATTTTCTGATTGATTTTCTGCTTTCATTGCTCTGTGGTTTCTGTGTTTCAGTGTCGTTTAGATTTATTTGTTATTTTTCTAATCTATTGAGTAGATATTTCATTTATTTTGTTCATTAAGATAAGTGTTTGGAACTATGAATTTTCTTCTGCAATTTGCAGAAAAATTTATTATAGGTGAATTCCATAAGTATGATTGTAATGCTTTTATTATTGTTAGGATTCTGTCATTTGGGTTTTATTATTCTCCTAAACGCAAACCCAGTTTTATGAGTAAGTTTTTGTTTTTTACCTCATTATTGTGGGTTTTGTCTGTTTCTTTTCTAGTTTTGTTATTCATTGCTTCTTTTATTGTACTGTGATCAGAAAATATCCTCTGTACCATATCTACATTCTGGAATTTATTGAAGTTTTATTAGCAGCCTCATATTTACGGTCAATTATTTTTATAATGTCCCATAGGTATTTGAAAAGAAGATACTTTATTTCAAGGACAGAATTATAGAGACAACAATAAAAGCTGCCTCATCCCATTGTTATTTGGATTTTCTGTTTTATTACTTAATTTTTGACCAGTTGAACAATCATAGACTGAGAAAATTGAGTTAAAGTCTTTGATAAAGTTCATTTTTAAAATTCTCTATAGGTTTGCTGTGCAAATATTGACGCTATATTATTTGTATTATTTGATATAGCAACAATGACACTTTTTTTTAGATTTGGCATTCTATTATTAAAAGGTGTCTTTCTTTGTCTCAGTGTGCTTTTGGCTCTGAAAATAACTTGTTCTGGTATTAAGCTTAGCACTCCTGCTGCTTGTCTTCATTTGCTTGCTATGCTTTGCGGACCTTTTTATTCTCAATATTATTGTATTCCTCTGTTTGAAATATTTTTGAAGAACATCTGCGTAAATTTGGATTGTACTCTGTGGTTATAGCTGAGAGTCATTTGCTTTTAATAGATGAGCTTGTATCAAGATTTGCCTTTACTGAAATTGTAACATGTAAGATGTACTTCTGGTTAATTAAAAAACTGCTTCTATGAAAATATTCAAACTTTTACAATGTAGAAGGCATGACAGGTCAGCTTTGAAGTATTCACCCAAGGCTGGGTGCAGTGGCTTATGCCTGTAATTCCAGCACTTTGGGAGGTTGAGGCAGAAGGATCAGTTGAAGCCAGGATTTGAGACCAGCCTGGGCAAGGTAGTGAGACCTCCCATCTCTCTTTAATTTATCTTTAGATAAATGTAAAAAATTATCTGGGTGTGGTGGTGTACTGCTGGCAGCTCCAGCTATTCAAGAGGCTGAGGCAGGAAATTGTTTGAGCCCAAGAGTTCAAGGCTGTTCAGTGAGCTGTGATTGTGCCACTGCACTACAGCCTGGGTGGCAGAGAAAGACGGTCTCAAAAAAAAAAAAAAATACATACATATACACATATATGGTGAATTTGGCTTAAAAATCCAATAGAACAGAGGACGTATAATGACAAGTGAGAATTCTCTATGCAAAAGTGGCTACTTCGAATCATTTCTATTTTAGTTTTTTCAATGATTTTATCTGTAAATTTCTAAACAATTTTTTACCTGGCTTTTTTTGTTTATTAATTTTAGACATTTTCTATTGGCTTTCTCTTGTGGCCAATGTTGATTTTGCCCATTTACATAGACTTGCTCACGCCTTCTCTATACTCCCAGTGTAGTTATTCTACTTTATTGGTAACTTGTGCTTTTAAAGTTACTTACATCTCTTTTATTGTCTATTGCTCTGCCACAAACTACCTTAAAATTGAGTGACTTACAATAGCAATAATGTCCCACAGTTTCTGTGGGTGAAGAATACAGGAGCAAATTCACTGTGTGGTCCTGGCTCAGGGTATCTTTTGAGAGTGTAGTCAAGACGTCAGCTGGGCTGTAGTCATCTGAAGACTTGACCATAATTTGAAGACTTTCTTCTAAGATGGTTCACTCACATGGATAGTGAGTTGGTTTTGACTCCTGGCAGGAGGTCTTAGTTTCTGGTTCTAGGACCTCTCATTGGGGCTATTTGAGTGACCTTCCTACAGGACACTGGCCCCCAGAGCAGATGATCTAAGACAGAGCCAGGCAGAAACCTTGACGAGTTTTAGGACCTAGCTTTGGTAGTCACCCTCCGTCATTTCTACAGTATCCTCTTGATTATACAGTTCAGCCCTACTTAATGTAGGAGGGGACTTCACGAGGTCATGAATAACAGACGTGCAATCATCTTGGAAGCTGCCTACCACAGTCTTCCCTCTGGTATGCCATGACTCACATCTTTCCCACATGAAAAATATACTCACTTCTTCCTAAGATTCCACACAAATCATCTGTATATAGCATCTTACTTGAAGTTCAGGGTCTTTTGCCATCTTAACTGGGGGTAGGTGTAGGCGTGTTTCCTCATACACACGTCCTAGAGTACAGTTCCTGCTAAAGGTCTACGAACTAAAGAGACAAGCCATCTGCTCCACACACCCAGCATACAGTGGGAGGCAGACATAGGGTAATCACTATAGGCAGTCCCATTCAAAAAGAGGGAAAACGTTGTCATGGGCCTATACTGATTTAAATCCAGTTGGAGTTTTCTTGATTAGAAGTTCCTTGACTCAGTCCTGCTCCTTTCCTGGAATGATTCTCTTCTAAGAGCCAAGATAGGCTCTTGGCTCTGCCTTCTGGGCTTCTTTGGGAGATCCTGCCTTTTCCATGGAAGGTTGCATGTGTCTGCAGCTGAATCATCTCTCTGCTTGCTTCCTGTCTGTAGAAGTATGGGGGTCCAGTGCTTCTCTTCATTTTGTGTTGTTCCTGTTCCTTTAATCCAAACCAGTATAATTTTCCTATTAAGGGATTCTCTCCATTTGACACAAGATCCACACACAGGAGTTTCTTTATGATAAGCCCTTCTTATTGATCTTCAGCTGAGACTGTTGAGAGACAGCATCCTTAAGCTTCTTAGCAAGCTCTGTCTTTTAAAACATCATCCTAAATCTTTCCAAGGTGTAAATAAGGGAGTTATAGCCTTACAGCCACATGCATGGTTTCATGTTTAGACGCTGTTTTCCTGACAGTGCTCAGGATCTTATATTCTCCTAGAAGTCATATCTTAATTTTAGCATTGCTTTCCATCCTGAGAGGCTGAAAACTTTCAAAAGCTGGCTTCATCTAGTCCAGGCTTCTTTTTGTATAAAAGTCCTTTCTCCAGCTTCTCTCTTTGCTCTTATATTTTAATATAAGCAATAAGAAGAAACTAGGTGACTGACACCTTCAACTCTGTGTGGAGATCTCCACTCAGTCAATCAACTTGCTAGATGCATTTTCTGTTTTCCATATAACTTCAGGCAGCAGTGTTGCTTCTTCCTGTTACAACATGACAAGGATTCCCTTTCTCCAGTTTTCAATAACACTTTGCTTAGTTTTCTGTAAGTTCTCAGAAGCAGCCTCCTCAAAGGCCTGCAGGTTCTATTAAAAGCTGCTTCAGGCATTTTCCTTTTTCACTGACACGCTTTTCAAAGTCCTTACTGTTTCTTCCTACTGCCCAGTTCCCAAGGCATTCTCAAATTTTAGGTGTGGTAAGAACAACACTAAAATCTGTAGCATTTACCTGTTGTTGATTAAAGAATTGCCCTCGTCATGTGCAATTTATCTATATAAATCCTACATGTGTACCCCTGAATCTGAAATAAAATAAAATAGAATTGTCCTAAAAGGAAGATGGAGGAACCTATGAATGCTGGGAAGGCAACTAACTGCAAACCTTAAAATGGGTGGCTTTCTATTGTCTTTGGATGCTTTAAGTTTGAAATTTTTACAGCTATACTAAAGGGTATGCAGTATTTCTTTTTCCTTTATACTACTTGGCAAATAAGCTATTTCAATTGAAAGTATTGCAGGAAGTCAGGGACCTCGAACAGAGGGACTGGCTGGAGCTGTGGCAGAGGAACATAAATTGTGAAGATTTCATTTTAATGTGGGCATTTATCAGTTCCCAAATAATACTTTTATAATTTCTTATGCCTGTCTTTAATCTCTTAATCGTGTTATCTTCATAAGCTGAGGATGTACATCATCTGAGGACCACTGTGATAATTGTGTTAACTGTACAAATTGATTGTAAAACGTGTGTTTGAACAATATGAAATCAGTGCACCTTGAAAAAGAACAGAATAACAGCGATTTTTATGGAACAAGGGAAGACAACCATAAGGTCTGACTGCCTGTGGGGTTGGGCAAAAAGAACCATATTTTTCTTCTTGCAGAGAGCCTATAAATGGATGTGCAAGTTGGAGAGATATTGCTAAATTCTTTTTCTAGCAAGGAATATTAGTATTAATACCCTGGGAAAGGAATGCATTCCTAGGGGGAGGTCTGTAAATGGCCGCTGTGGGAATGTCTGTCTTATGCGGTTGAGATAAGGACTGAGATACGCCCTGGTCTCCTGCAGTACCTCAGGCTTTTTAGGGTGGGGAAAAACTGCCCTGGTAAATTTGTGGTCAGACTGGTCCTGTGCTCTTGAACCCTGTTTTCTGTTGTTTAAGATGTTTATCAAGACAATACATGTACCGCCGAACATAGACCTTGTCAGTAGGTCTGCTTTTGCCCTTTGCTTTGTGATCTTTGTTGGACCCTTATCAGTAGTTCTGCTTTTGCCCTTTGTCTTGTTCCCTCAGAAGTATGTGATCTTTGTTAGACCCTTATCAGTAGTTCTGCTTTTTGCCCTTTGAAGCATGTGATCTTTGTACCTACTCCCTGTCCTTACACCCCCTCCCCTTTTGAAACCCTTAATAAAAACTTGCTGGTTTGAGGTTCAGGTGGGCATCATGGTCCTACCAATACATGATGTCACCCTCAGTGGCCCAGCTGTAAAATTCTTCTCTTTATACCATCTCTCTTTATTTCTCAGCTGGCCAACACTTATGGAAAATAGAAATAACCTATGTTGAAATACTGGGGGTGGGTTCCCCCAATATCTGGCACCCAATGTGGTTTTCTTTTTCCTAAGTGCATGAGGGAACCCTATTCCTTTGGTAGGTGCATAGAAACATTCCTTGGTCCCGTTCACAGGAATGCTTATTTGGCATCCTGATGATTGGTGAGTTGTCTGTGTATTGTCTGGGGTAACTATGGGTCACATGGAGTCTAAACATTATGCTTATCTCTGCTATATTAAACTCCCGTTAAAACAGTGAGGAGTTTGGGTACCCATGGAAAATATGTTCACCCTATTTAGGATGGTGAAAGAACACTGTCCTTGGTTTCCTGAAAAGGGAACGTTAGATGTGGAACTATGGGATCATGTTGGTGCAAAATTCCGGGAACTGGTCCCAACAGGAAATTATGTTTCTGTCACTGTTTGGGGTGATTGGGCCTTGGTACATGCTGTCCTAATGACATATCAATCCTGTGACCCCCTGCAGTTACCACAGTTTTCTGAATCTGGTAACCCTCTACCTCTTCCTTGCCTTTTCTCTCCCCATCAGCCTTTGTTATCTGCTCAGCCTCTCCCTTCACCTACTCCTCCTCAACCTGAGGATGTTGAGAATTCAATATCTAACTCCGGTGACTTTGGCTTAATGTCACCCCCTGATGATCTTATTTCTTTTCACCAAGAGCCATTACTTGTAGCTCCCACGGCCCTGACTTGGACAGCCCAGGACCATATCTATGCTAACTCTTCCATCTTCAAATCTTTTGCAGCCTTTGCCTCCGGAGCCATCTAATGGCTCTGGGACCAAACTACAATTTACCTGTAATTCTCCACCGCAGCCCCTCACCCTCCTGTCATTTTGGTCCCTCAGCTGGTCACTTTGCCATCCACTCAATCTGCTTCTCTGTACCCTTCTTCATGCATGGACGCCCCTGCCACTCTGGTTGCACAGGATTGGGCCAGTAATCACCATTATGCTTCTGCCTCTTCTTCTCCCTCAATGCCCCTTTCTCATGCTCTGATACCAATCCAACCTCCTCAACCTCAGTTTCCCTTATCTACACATACTTTTCCTGTTACTTCTATGCGGACTCCATCTCATGTGCCTGTTCTTGAAACTTCCATGCAACGCTTATTGTGCCAGAACAAAGAAACAAGTGGATTAGAGGCGTGGGCTTATCTGGTTGTGCTGGAACCTCCCAATGCTCAAGGGGTAGAAATGCATCGATGTGCACCACTCAATCTTACCTTTTTAAAAGATTTCAAGGGTGCTTGTACTCAGTATGGTCCTGCTTCTCTGTATGTTAAAGTGGTATTACAGACTCTTTGCACTGAGGTCATTTTGCTTCCTTTAGCCTGGGACCTTTTGGCAAAAGCTGTTCTAACTCCATCTCAGCATTTACAATTCCGTACCTGGTGGTCAGTGGAGGTCCGTCTGCAGGTTTAGCTAAATCGGGCTGATGGCATTCTAATTACTCAGGCTCAGCTCACAGGCTCTGATAATTAGTCTGACACTACCACCCAATTAGGCTTTGATGCTCTCACCATGGAACAAGTAACAAAAGTGTGTGTGAGAGCTTGGGATAAATTAAGTGCCCCAGGCCAAGCAACTGTTTCTTTTACTACTGTTAAACAGGGTCACAATGAATTATATCCTGATTTTTTGGCTAAATTACAAGATGCTGTTGAAAAATCTGTCTCTGATGAGCATGCTTAAGGTATTCTCCTTCGTGGGTTAGCCTTTGAGAATGCAAACCAAGAGTGTAAAATGGCCATGCTTTGCATCCAACAACAAAATTTACCTGATCATGAGGTGTTGCCTGCATATATTAAAGCTTGTGAAGGCATTAGATCGGGGACCCAGAAAGCTATTCTGTGGGCATGGGCCATGAAGGACGGCTATCAAACTGGTTCGACTGATTCTTTTCTTGGAGCCTACTGTAATTGTGGTCAACTTGGTCATACTTGAAAAAATTGCACTGTTAAAAACTTAAAAGTGGCCAAGCTGGCTCAGCAAACACGACCAAATGCCCCTGCTTTAATACCTAAGAATTAACTTCTCGAAAAACTACATGCGGTGGAGCCAAGATGGCCGAATAGGAACAGCTCCGGTCTCCAGCTCCCAGCCCCAGCGACACAGAAGACGGATGATTTCTGCATTTCTGCTTGAGGTACCGGTTTCATCTCACTAGGGAGTGCCTAACAGTGGGTGCAGGACAGTCGGTGAAGCGCACTGTGCGCGAGCCGAAGCAGGGTGAGGCATTGCCTCACTCGGGAAGCGCAAGGGGTCAGGGAGTTCCCTTTCCTAGTCAAAGAAAGGGGAAACAGACGGCACCTGGAATATCGGGTCAGTCCCACCCCAATACTGTGCTTTTCCAACGGGCCTGGAAAACGGCACACTAGGAGATTGTGTCCCGCACCTGGCTCGGAGGGTCCTGTGCCCACGGAGTCTCGCTGATTGCTAGCACAGCAGTCTGAGATCAAGCTGCAAGGCGGCAGCGAGGATGGGGGAGGGGCGCCCGCCATTGCCCAGGCTTGCTTAGGTAAACAAAGCAGCCAGGAAGCTCGAACTGGGTGGAGCCCACCACAGCTCAAGGAGGCCTGCCTGCCTCTATAGGCTCCACCTCTGGGGGCAGGGCACAGACAAACAAAAACTCAGCAAGAACCTCCACAGACTTAAAGGTCCCTGTCTGACTGACAGCTTTGAAGAGAGTAGTGGTTCTCCCAGCACGCAGCTGGAGATCTGAGAACGGACAGACTGCCTCCTAAAGTGGGTCCCTCACCCCTGAGCAGCCTAACTGGGAGGCACCCCCCCAGTAGGGACAGACTGACACCTCATTCAACCGGGTACTCCTCTGAGACAAAACTTTCAGACGAACTATCAGACAGCTGAATTTGTGGTCTCACGAAAATCCGCTGTTCTGCAGCCACCGCTGCTGACACCCAGCCAAACAGGGTCTGGAGTGGACCTCTAGTAAACTCCAACAGACCTGCAGCTGAGGGTCCTGTCTGGTAGAAGGAAAACTAACAAACAGAAAGGATATCCACACCAAAAACCCATCTGTACATCACCATCATCAAAGACCAAAAGTAGATAAAACCACAAAGATGGGGAAAAAACAGAACAAAAAAACTGGAAACTCTAAAAAACAGAGCACCTCTCCTCCTCCAAAGGAACGCAGTTCCTCACCAGCAACGGAACAAAGCTGGATGGAGGATGACTTTGATGAGTTGAGAGAAGAAGGCTTCAGACGATCAAACTACTCTGAGCTACGAGAGGAAATTCAAAACAATAGCAAAGAAGTTAAAAACTTTGAAAAAATATTAGAAGAATGGATAACTAGAATAACCAATGGAGAGAAGGGCTTAAAGGAGCTGATGGAGCTGAAAGCCAAGTTTCGAGAACTACGCGAAGATTGCAGAAGCCTCAGTAGCAGATGCGATCAACTGGAAGAAAGGGTATCGCTGATGGAAGATGAAATGAATGAAATGAAGAGAGAAGGGAAGTTTAGAGAAAAAAGAATAAAAAGAAATGAACAAAGCCTCCGAGAAATTTGGGACTATGTGAAAAGACCAAACCTACATCTGATTGGTGTACCTGAAAATGATGGGGAGAATGGAACCAAGTTGGAAAACACTCTGCAAGATATTATCCAGGAGAACTTCCCCAATCTAGCAAGGCAGGCCAGCATTCAGATTCAGGAAATACAGAGAACGCCACAAAGATACTCCTCGAGAAGGGCAACTCCAAGACACATAATTGTCAGATTCACCAAAGTTGAACTGAAGGAAAAAATGTTAAGGGCAGCCAGAGAGAAAGGTCGGGTTACCCACAAAGGGAAGCCCATTAGACTAAGAGCTGATCTCTCAGCAGAAACTCTACAAGCCAGAAGAGAGTGGGGGCCGATATTCAACATTCTTAAAGAAAAGAATTTTCAACCCAGAATTTGCTATCCCGCCAAACTAAGCTTCATAAGTGAAGGAGAAATAAAATACTTTACAGACAAGCAAACGCTGAGTGATTTTGTCACCACCAGGCCTGCCCTAAAAGAGCTCCTGAAGGAAGCACTAAACATGGAAAGGAACAACCGGTACCAGCCGCTGCAAAAACATGCCAAATTGTAAAGACCATCGAGGCTAGGAAGAAACAATAGCAACTAACGAGCAAAATAACCAACTAACATCATAATGACAGGATCAGATTCACACATAACAATATTAACGTTAAATGTAAATGGGCTAAATGCTCCAATCAAAAGACACAGACTGGCAAACTGGATAAGGAGTCAGGACCCATCAGTGTGCTGTATTCAGGAAACCCATCTCACGTGCAGAGACACACATAGACTCAAAATAAAGGGATGGAGGAAGATCTATCAAGCAACTGGAAAACAAAAAAAGGCAGGGGTTGCAATCCTAGTCTCTGATAAAATAGACTTTAAACCAACAAAGATCAAAAGAGACAAAGAAGGCCATTACATAGTGGTAAAGGGATCAATTCAACAAGAAGAGCTAACTATCCTAAATATATATGCACCCAACACAGGAGCACCCAGATTCATAAAGCAAGTCCTCAGTGACCTACAAAGGGACTTAAACTCCCACACAATAATAATGGGAGATTTTAACACCCCACTGTCAACATTAGACAGATCAACGAGACAGAAAGTTAACAAGGATATCCAGGAATTGAACTCAGCTCTACATAAAGTGGACCTAATAGACATCTACAGAACTCTCCACCCCAAGTCAACAGAATATACATTTTTTTCAGCACCACACCACACCTATTCCAAAATTGACCACATAGTTGGAAGTAAAGCTCTCCTCAGCAAATGTAAAAGAACAGAAATTATAACAAACTGTCTCTCAGACCACAGTGCAATCAAACTAGAACTCAGGATTAAGAAACTCACTCAAAACCGCTCAACTACATGGAAACTGAACAACCTGCTCCTGAATGACTATTGGGTACATAATGAAATGAAGGCAGAAATAAAGATGTTCTTTGAAACCAACGAGAACAAAGACACAACATACCAGAATCTCTGGGACACATTCAAAGCAGTGTGTAGAGGGAAATTTATAGCACTAAATGCCCACAAGAGAAAGCAGGAAAGATCCAAAATTGACACCCTAACATCACAATTAAAAGAACTAGAAAAGCAAGAGCAAACACATTCAAAAGCTAGCAGAAGGCTAGAAATAACTAAAATCAGAGCAGAATTGAAGGAAATAGAGACACAAAAAACCCTTCAAAAAATTAATGAATCCAGGAGCTGGTTTTTTGAAAAGATCAACAAAATTGATGGACCACTAGCAAGACTAATAAAGAAGAAAAGAGAGAAGAATCAAATAGATGCAATAAAAAACGAAAAAGGGGATATCACCACCGATCCCACAGAAATACAATCTACCATCAGAGAATACTACAAACACCTCTATGCAAATAAACTAGAAAATCTAGAAGAAATGGATAAATTCCTTGACAAATACACCCTCCCAAGACTAAACCAGGAAGAAGTTGAATCTCTGAATAGACCAATAACAGGTTCTGAAATTGTGGCAATAATCAATAGCTTACCAACCAAAAAGAGTCCAGGACCTGA
>NW_026652283.1:109517585-109545362 GCF_009828535.3 Hylobates moloch
AGCTGAAAGCCAAGGCTTGAGAACTACGTGAAAAATGCAGAAGCCTCAGGAGCCAATGCAATCAACTAGAAGAAAGGGTATCAGTGATGGAAGATGAAATGAATGAAATGAAGCGAGAAGGGAAGTTTAGAGAAAAAAGAATAAAAAGAAACGAACAAAGCCTCCAAGAAATGTGGGACTATGTGAAAAGACCAAATCTACGTCTGATTGGTGTACCTGAAAGTGACGGGGAGAATGGAACCAAGTTGGAAAACGCTCTGCAGGATATTATCCAGGAGAACTTCCCCAATCTAGCAGGGCAGGCCAACATTCAGATTTGGGAAATACAGAGAACGCCACAAAGATACTCCTCGAGAAGAGCAACTCCAAGACACATAACTGTCAGATTCACCAAAGTTGAAATGAAAGAAAAAATGTTAAGGGCAGCCAGAGAGAAAGGTCAGGTTACCCACAAAGGGAAGCCCATCAGACTAACAGCGGATCTCTCGGCAGAAACTGTACAAGCCAGAAGAGAGTGGGGTCCAATATTCAACATCCTTAAAGAAAATAATTTTCAATACAGAATTTCATATCCAGCTAAACTAAGCTTCATAAGTGAAGGAGAAATAAAATACTTTACACACAAGCAAATGCTGGAGATTTTGTCACCACCAGGCCTGCCCTAAAAGAGCTCCTAAAGGAATCACTAAACATGGAAAGGAACAACCAGTACCAGCCACTGCAAAATCATGCCAAATTGTAAAGACCATTGAGGCTAGGAAGAAACTGCATCAACTAATGAGCAAAATAACCAGCTAACATCATAATGACAGGATCAAATTCTCACATAACAATATTAACCTTAAATATAAATGAACTAAATGCTCCAATTAAAAGACACAGACTGGCAAACTGGATAAAGAGTCAAGTCCCATCCATGTGCTGTATTCGGGAAACCCATCTCACATGCAGAGACACACATAGGCTCAAAATAAAAGGATGGAGGAAGATCTACCAAGCAAATGGAAAACAAAAAAAGGCAGGAGTTGCAATCTGATAAAACAGTCTTTAAACCAACAAAGATCAAAAGAGACAAAGAAGGCCATTACATAATGGTAAAGGGATCAATTCAACAAGAAGAGCTAACATAAATATATATGCAACCAATACAGGAGCACCCAGATTCATAAAGCAAGTCCTGAGTGACCTACAAAGAGACTTAGACTCCCACCCAATAATAATGGGAGACTTTGACACCCCACTGTCAACATTAGACAGATCAACGAGACATAAAGTTAACAAGGATACCCAGGAATTGAACTCAGCTCTGCACCAAGCGGACCTAATAGACATCTACAGAACTCTCCACCTCAAATCAACAGAATATACATTTTTTTCAGCACCACACCACACCTATTCCAAAATTGACCACATAGTTGGAAGTAAAGCTCTCCTCAGCAAATGTAAAATAACAGAAATTATAACAAACTGTCTCTCAGACCACAGTGCAATCAAACTAGAACTCAGGATTAAGATACTCACTCAAAACCTCTCAACTACATGGAAACTGAACAACCTGCTCCTCAATGACTACTGGGTACATAACAAAATGAAGGCAGAAAGAAAGATGTTCTTTGAAACCAACGAGTACAAAGACACAACATACCAGAATCTCTGGGACACATTCGAAGCAGTGTGTAGAGGGAAATTTATAGCACTAAATGCCCACAAGAGAAAGCAGGAAAGATCTAAAATTGACACCCTAACATCACAATGAAAAGAACTAGAAAAGCAAGAGTAAACACATTCAAAAGCTAGCAGAAGGCAAGAAATAACTAAAATCAGAGCAGAACTGAAGGAAATAGAGACACAAAAAACTCTTCAAAAAATTAATGAATCCAGGAGCTGGTTTTTTGAAAAGATTAACAAAATTTATAGACTGCTAGCAAGACCAATAAAGAAGAAAAGAGAGAAGAATCAAATAGATGCAATAAAGAATGATAAAGGGGATATCACCACCAATCCCACAGAAATATAAACTGCCATCAGAGAATACTACAAACACCTCTATGCAAATAAACTAGACAATCTGGAAGAAATGAATAAATTCCTCAACACATACACCCTCCCAAGACTAAACCAGGAAGAAGTTGAATCTCTGAATAGACCAATAACAGGCTCTGAAATTGTGGCAATAATCAATAGCTTACCAACAAAAAAGAGTCCAGGATCTGATGGATTCACAGCCGAATTCTACCAGAGGTACAAGGAGGAACTGGTACCATTCCTTCTGAAACTATTCCAATCAATAGAAAAAGAGGGAATCCTCCCTAACTCATTTTATGAGGCCAGCATCATCCTGATACCAAAGCCGGGCAGAGACACAACCAAAAAAGAGAATTTTAGACCGATATCCTTGATGAACATTGATGCAAAAATCCTCAATAAAATACTAGCAAACTGAGTCCAGCAGCACATCAAAAAGCTTATCCACCATGATCAAGTGGGCTTCATCCCTGGGATGCAAGGCTGGTTCAACATACGCAAATCAATAAATGTAATCCAGCATATAAACAGAACCAAAGACAAAAACCACAAGATTGTCTCAATAGATGCAGAAAAGGCATTTGACAAAATTCAGCAACTTTCATGCTAAAAACTCTCAATAAATTAGGTATTGATGGGACATATCTCAAAATAATAAGAGCTATCTATGACAAACCCACAGCCAATATCATACTGAATGGGCAAATACTGGAAGCATTCCCTTTGAAAACTGGCACAAGACAGGGATGCCCTGTCTCACCACTCTTATTCAACATAGTGTTCCCGCCAGGGCAATCAGGCAAGAGGAAGAAATAAAGGGTATTCAAATAGGAAGAGAGGAAGTCAAATTGTCCCTGTTTGCAGATGACATAATTGGATATTTAGAAAACCCCATCATCTCAGCCCCAAATCTCCTTAAACTGATAAGCAACTTCAGCAAAGTCTCAGGATACAAAATCAATGTACAAAAATCACAAGCGTTCCTATACACCAATAACAGACACACAGAGAACCAAATCATGAGTGAACTCTCATTCACAATTGCTACAAAGAGAATAAAATACCTAGGAATCCAACTTACAAGGGACATGAAGGACCTCTTCAAGGAGAACTACAAACCGCTGCTCAATGAAATGAAAGAGGACACAAACAAATGGAAGAATATTCCATGCTCATGGATAGGAAGAATCAATATTATGAAAATGGCCATACTGCCCAAGGTAATTTATAGATTCAATGCCATCCCCATCAAGCTACCAATGGCTTTCTTCACAGAATTGGGAAAAACTACTGTAAGTTTCATACGGAATCAAAAAAGAGCCCGCATCACCAAGTCAATCCTAAGCCAAAAGAACAAAGCTGGAGGCATCGTGCTACCTGACTTCAAACTATACTACAAGGCTACAGTAACCAAAACAGCATGGTACTGGTACCAAAACAGATATTTAGACCCATGGAACAGAACAGAACCCTCAGAAATAATACCACACATCTACAGCCATCTGCTCTTTGACAAACCTGGTGAAAACAAGAAATGGGTTAAGGATTTCCTATTTAATAAATGGTGCTGGGAAAACTGGCTAGCCATATGTAGAAAACTGAAACTGGATCCCTTCCTTACACCTTATACAAAAAATAATTCAAGATAGATTAAAGACTCAAACGTTAGACCCAAAACCATAAAAACCCTAGAAGAAAGCCTAGGCAATACCATTCAGGACATAGTCATGGGCAAGGACTTCATGACTAAAACACCAAAAGTAATGGCAACAAAAGCCAAAATAGACAAATGGTATCTAATTAAACTAAAGAGCTTCTGCACAGCAAAAGAAACTACCATCAGAGTGAACAGGCAACCTACAGAATGGGAGAAAATTTTTGCAATCTATCCATCTGACAAAGGGCTAATATCCAGAATCTAGAAAGAACGTAAAGAAATTTACAAGAAAAAAACAACCCCATCAAAAAGTGGGCAAAGGGGCTGGGCGGGGTGGCTCACGCTTGTAATCCCAGCATTTTGGGAGGCCGAGGTGGGCGGATCACGAGTCAGGAGATCGAGACCAGGGTGAAACCCTGTCTCTACTATAAATACAAAAAAATTAGCCGGGCGTGGTGGCAGGCGCCTGTAGTCCCAGCTACTTGGAGAGGCTGAGGCAGGAGAATGGCATGAACCCAGGAGGCGGAGCTTGCAGTGAGCTGAGATTGCGCCACTGCACTCCAGCCTGGGCGACAGAGTGAGACTCCGTCTCAAAAAAAAAAAAAAAAACAAAAAACAAAAAATGTGAGCGAAGGACATGAACAGACACTTCTCAAAAGAAGACATTTATGCAGCCAAAAAACACATGAAAAAATGCTCATCATCACTGGCCATCAGAGAAGTGTAAATCAAAACCACAATGAGATACCATCTCACGCCAGTTAGAATGGTAGTCATTAAAAAGTCAGGAAACAACAAGTGCTGGAGAGGATGTGGAGAAATAGGAACACTTTTACACTGTTGGTGGGACTGTCAACTAGTTCAACCATTGTGGAAGTCAGTGTGGCGATTCCTCAGGGATCTAGAACTAGAAATACCATTTGACCCAGCCATCCCATTACTGGGTATATAGCCAAAGGACTATAAATCATGCTGCTGTAAAGATACATGCGCATGTATGTTTATTGCAGCACTATTCACAATAGCAAAGACTTGGAACCAACCCAAATGTCCATCAGTGATAGACTGGATTAAGAAAATGTGGCACATATACACCATGGAATACTATGCAGCCATAAAAAATGATGAGTTCATGTCCTTTGTAGGGACATGGATGAAACTGGAAAACATCATTCTCAGTAAACTATCACAAGGACAAAAAAGCAAACACCGCATGTTCTCACTCATAGGTGGGGACTGAACAGTGAGAACACATGGACACAGGAAGGGGAACATCACACACTGCGGACTGTTGTGGGGTGGGGGGAGGTGGGAGGGATAGCATTAGGAGATATACCTAATGCTAAATGACGAGTTAATGGGTGCAGCACACCAACATGGCACATGTATACATATGTAACAAACCTGTACATTGTGCACATGTACCCTAAAACTTAAAGTATAATAAAAAAAAGACATACTTTAGGCATTCCATCATATGCGCTGTCTAACTTGTTTTCTATGCTGCGCGGAGATTCTAATCTCGCTGTCTTTGACCCCTGAGGCTTCACTGGAACTGGAATTCATGGAGGAAAGAATCCAAACTGCCCAGTTGTCTAGGGCACTGCTGTCTCAGCCTTTTCAGCTTCTAGTTTTTGCTTCATTGCACTCCGCTACTGGGCTAATAGTTCAACATAATGATTTAGTGCAGTGGTGTTTTCTTCCTCATTCTGTGTTGAAAACTTTGTCTGTTTATCTGGACCAAATGGCCACCCTAATTGGACAAGCTCAGTGTAGAATACTTAAAATTTCTGGATTTGATCCGAATTTAATTGTGGTTCCTTTAAATTGGCTCAAAGTTCAGGCTGCTTTTCAACATTCTATACTATGGCCAATTTACTTGGCTGATTTTATTGGTCTTATTGACAATCATTATCCAAAAAACAAATTATTTGATTTTATAATAATGAGTTCTTGGGTGGTCCCTTGAGTTACCAAAGATCGGCCCATTCCTGAGGCTGTTACAGTGTTCACTGATGGCTCCTGTAATGGAAATTCTGGTTATGTGGGTCTTACAGACAAGCTTATTTCTACCCCCTTATACCTCTGCTCAAAAGGCAGAGTTATTTGCTGTAATTACTGCCTTACAGGATTTCCCCAAACCTTTAAATATTGTCTCTGATTTGGCTTATGTTGTACATGCCACTAAAAATATAGAAACCACTACTATCAAACATATTGATAATTCTGAATTGGCTTCTTTATTTTCAAGGTTACAACAGGCAGTTAGCCAACGTAGACACCCTTTCTATACTACACACATTAGATCTCATACCACTTTACCAGGACCCATGTCTGCTGGTAACCATAAGGTTGACTATTTGGTTTCTTTTGCAACCCAAGAGGCTCAGTATTTCCGTAATCTCACTCATGTCAATGCTGCTGGATTAAAAGATAAATTTGCTCTCACCTGGATGGAGGCTAAGCTTATTGTCCACTACTGCCCTCAGTGCCAAGTTTTTGTACTTCCAAATGAGGAACATAGCATTAATCCCGAGGCCTAACTCCTAATGATTTATGGCAAATGGATGTGACTCATGTTAGCTCCTTTGGCTG
The DNA here is from genome assembly GCF_009828535.3 of Hylobates moloch. Classification (NCBI taxonomy): domain Eukaryota; kingdom Metazoa; phylum Chordata; class Mammalia; order Primates; family Hylobatidae; genus Hylobates; species Hylobates moloch. Next base: position 109,523,863 of record NW_026652283.1, read on the forward strand.
ACTTTCATATGTACATGTTTCTGTAGACACATTTTCAGGTTTTATCTGGGCTACTTGCCCAGCAGGGGAAGGCATGGCCCATGTTAAAAGGCATCTGTATTCTTGCTTTGCAGTTATGGGGCTTCCATATCAGATAAAAACCGACAACACCCCTGTATATGTTAGTAAGGCTTTTGATTTATTTATGCAACAATGGGGAATTTCCCATATTATCAAATCCCTTACAGTCCTGTGGTGGAATGGGCCAATCACACTTTAGAAACTCAATTGTCGCTCAGTCTGAGCAACAAAACCATAATTTAACCACTCCGCACTCCCAATTATATTTAGCATTATTTACTTTAAATTTCCTAAATATTCCTAAAGACAATACTCTGATTGCAGCTTAATGCCATTATACAGGCAAAAAATTCTCCCTGAATGAAGGCAAGCCAGTGCTATGGAAAAACTCCTAGACCAATACCTGGGATCCTGGAACAATTATAATGTGGGGAAGAGGGTATGTTTGTGTTTTACCGGGAGATCATCAATCCCCTGTCTGGTTGCCCACTAGGGGACTTAAACTTTGTGTGAATACTCACAATGAAAACCACAGGGAAAAGATGTCTGTGTCAGAGACTGCCCTCATACCTGGTGATGTCTGTGCTGACTCCTCAAAAACTGGCCTGCCAAATGAAAATGGGTCTGGTTCAGTCCTCCCTAATGGCAACAGAGACCCCTCTAACTAATCCCACTTCTCCTAATTGCCTTTCTGTTTCTCCTTATGAATGTAGGAATCTCACCATTTTTCTATTAGCCTGAAAATAACATCCCTCTGTTCTTCTCTTCCTCCTTCAGCACTGGATCTCGCTTACAGTAGGTTTTATTTAATAATTCTCATCCTTATACTTTCTGTTTCACCAGTTTCCTCACACACTGATTTACCTGCTACACAAAATTATTCTTATTGGGCTTATGTGCCTTTTCCTCCATTTAATCGAGCTCTCACCTGGGTGGATGCTCCTGAGGAAATCTATACGAACGATAGTGTGTGGATGCCTGGAGCTAAAGATGACCATTGCCCTGCTTAACCAGGAGAAGAAGGCACTGCATTTAATGTTACTATGGGTTGTAAATACCCTCCTCTGTGCCTCAGACATAAAGCTGGTTGTATCCATCTAGAAACTCAAGTCTGGACTGCTTATCTTCCAGAGAGATTAGCCACAGGGTAACAGGGACATTTGCTCTCCGGCCTCTCCCTTTCTCCTTTAAGACAAATGAAAAGGGGAGTAATAGGAGATACCCCATACTTTCAATATAAACCTGTAGGAAAACCATGTCCTAAAAATTTTGAGGGCCCATCTAAAATTTTAATTTGGGAAGATTGTGTTAACTCACATGCAGTAGTATTAAAAAATGATTCATATTATTTAGTAATAGACTGGGCACCAAAGGGCTATTTAAAGAACAGTTGCTCCTCTGGTGGAAGGGAATGCCTGGAGGCTATTTAATTATTTCTTATTGGGAGGACGAGGATCATCATCCTACTTTGCACAGAAGGTTCAGCTCGTTATTTCCCTTAAAATAGGAAGATAAGGGCATTACCCCTCAAGGCCTCATATGATATTCCCCATTCTGAGCCCAGAACACCCAGAACTTGGAAATTGGCTATTACCATGTACGGACTGCGAGTATGGGAAGGAGAAACTTTTCTGTCTGTTGTCCCCAGTACTGCCCCTCGCATCTGTGATTCTGAACCCCATGATAAATCCCCTTTGAACCCTTTTCCTCTTTTTGATGCCAATCCTCCCTTATGGGACTCTGACTGGCATTATAGTAATTCTTCTTGACCCAGGTAGGCCCCTCTACCTCTTTGGCATCACCGGGCACCTCGGATTGCTTCTTTATGGTGAAGAACATCAGGCATTGCCACCACTGCTCTTCTCCCTCAGTACCAACATAGATTCAAACATTCTGCTTTGTTTACCTCCAACCTGGCTATTCCTATACAGAGTTGTGTTAGGCCTGCTTACATGCTGTTAGTGGGAAATATCAAAATTTAGATGAACAATGAAACCATCCAATGCATTAATTGGCATTTGTACACTTCTGTTAACTCTTGTTTTGACTTCAGGAAAAGTGTAATATTTGTTGAAGCTCTACAAGGAATCTGGATACTGGTAACTTTACCTAGACCTTGGGAATCTTCCTCCTTAGTACATTTAGTTAGTGAAGTGTTACAATGAATTCTCAAAAGATCTAAGAGATTTATTTTCACTTTAATTGCTGTGATCATGGGCCTAATTACAGTCACTGCACTGGCCACCACTGCCAGAGTAGTTTTACACCAATCTATTCAAATGGCTCATTTTGTTAATGATTGGCAAGCCAATTCCACCCAAATGTGGAATTCTCAACAGGGCATTGATCAACAATTAGCTAATCAAATTAATGATTTAAGACAGTCTGTTATTTGGCTTGGAGTTCGGCTAATGAGTCTCAAACATCGCATGCAAATGCAGTGCCATTGGAATACTTCTGATTTCTGTATCATGCCATATTCCAACAACGAGACTGATTATTCATGGGAAATGGTCAAGGGACACCTTCTGGATAGGGAAGATGATTTATCCTTGGACATAACTACATTAAATAAACAAATTTTTGAAGCCACTCAAGCTCATTTATCCATTGTGCCTGGAGCTGAGGTGTTAGATCAGGTGGCAGAAAGTCTTTCTGGACTAAACCCCCACGACTTGGATTAAGTCTCTTGTGGGCTCCCTTGTAGTAAATTTTGGAATCATGTTTCTCTGTTTAATTGGCTTGTTTTTAGTATACCAGACCAGTCAAAGAATTCTGCGTCAAAACCGAGAGAACAAACAAGCCTTTTTTGCCATGGCACATTTATATAAAAAGGAAGGGAGAGATGTTGTGGAAAGTCAGGGACCCTGAACGGAGGGACCGGATGGAGCCTTGACAGAGGAACATAAATTGTGAAGATTTCATTTCAATATGGACATTCATCAGTTCCCAAATAATACTTTTATAATTTCTTACGCCTGTCTTTAATCTCTTAATCCTGTTATCTTCGTAAGCTGTGGGTGTACCTCACCTCAGGACCACTGTGATAATTGTGTTAACTGTACAAATTCATTGTAAAATGTGTGTTTGAACAATATGAAATCAGCACACCTTGAAAAAGAACAGAATAACAGCGATTTTTATGGAACAAGGGAAGACAACTGTAAGGTCTGACTGCCTTTGGGGTTGGGCAAAAAGAGCCATATTTTTCTTCTTGTGGAGAGCCTGTAAGCAGATGTGCAAGTAGGAGAGATATCGCTAAATTCTTTTCCTAGCAAGGAATATTAATATTAATACCCTGGGAAAGGAATGCGTTCCTTGGGGGAGGTCTATAAACAGCTGCTCTGGGAATGTTTGTCTTAAGTGGTTGAGATAAGGACTGAGGTACGCCCTGGTCTCCTGCGGTACCCTCAGGCTTACTAGGATGGGGAAAAACTCTACCCTGGTAAATTTGTGGTCAGACCAGTTCTCTGCTCTTGAACCGTGTTTTCTGTTGTTTAAGATGTTTATCAAGACAATACGTGCACTGCTGAACATAGACCCTTATCAGTAGTTCTGCTTTTGCCCTTTGTCCTGTTCCCTCAGAAGCATGTGATCTTTGTTAGACGCTTATTAGTAGTTCTGCTTTTTGCCCTTTGAAGCATGTGATCTTTGTACCTACTCCCTGTTTTTACACCCCCTCCCCTTTTGAAACCCTTAATAAAAACTTGCTGGTTTGAGGCTCAGGTTGGCATCACAGTCCTACCGATACATGATGTCATCTCTAGTGGCCCATCTGTAAAATTCCTCTCTTTATATTGTCTCTCTTTATTTCTCAGCTGGCCAGCACTTATGGAAAACAGAAATAACCTACGTTGAAATATTGGGGACGGGTTCCTCTGATAGTCTTCTGTTTTCCTTCAGCTACAAAATTATTTCATGTTATTCCTTTGATAATTTTTCTTCCGTGCTTTTCTATGTTTTGTTTTCAGATTGTTTGATTTGTCTTTGCGAAGTAACAATAGCCTCTATCAAATTCCTAGTTTCAATATATAAATTATTTTATTAACATACTTAATCATTGACTAAAATTTTATTAACTAGTGTTACATGTCAGGCACTGAGCTCCATGCTAATGATACAAATTTAAGTGTAATATCCCTTCCCTTGAAGGGCATACAGTCTAGGGGGGAAGATACACTTTTAAATAAGTATAGTGTTATGTATAGTGCTATAGTTGAAGTATGTACAGAATAGAGTCAGGGCACAAAGAAGGGAGTGGATCATTCAATTTGACAGCAGACAGAAAAGACCATACAGAAAGGGAAGCTTAGGCACCTCTTGGAAGATGAGCAGGTGCTCACCAGCTAGGAGATGGGTAATGAACAGGGACATTCCAGGCAAGAGAAGCAGAGTGAGCATCATGCTTCTGGGGAAGTAGCAAGAAGTTTGAGATTCATTAAGTGTAGGGTAGTGGTGGTATGAAATGTGGAAGGAGAACTAGGCAGGACCCAAATGACGTAGGGCTGCATATACCAGGCTACAGGGTTTGGACTTTTTCCTGTAGGTAATGAGACGCTTTTGAAGAGTTTTAATTGAGAGAGAGGCATGGTCATAATTTTGGGTTAGATATACCACACTGGTTATGGTGCAGGAGGTAATTGAGGCAGTAGAGTTCAGGGGACTAGAATACTATCATAGTATTTCATGAGAGGTTTAATGATTATATGACGTGAAGTCACAGAAAAGGGGATGAAGAAATATGAATGAGGTGATGGAGGTTGCATTAATGGAACTTAATCAGATGTGGGATGACAGGGTGGAATAATGGAATATACAGAGTGACAACCAAGTTCTTAGTAGGGAGAATGGCTGGGCTTTGATGACATAGACTGAAGAAGCAAACACAGGAAGGGGAGCAACATAGTTATGTGGAAGATCATGTTTTTTTGGTGTTATATTTAATTTTATATACCTGTAGGGCATCCAATAGACATCTAGTAGGCAGTCATATGTGCTTATGTATACAGACAGGGGCGTGCACATGCACACACACAAACACCCTAGAGCATAAAAGTTATCTGGACTATACATAGAGTTATCAGATGAATTTAGCATATGTGTTATAAGTGAAGACATGAGAATTGATGTTGTTACCCAGGAATTGTATAAAGAATTACAAGAGTTTAAAAAGAACCAGGTACAGACTCCCGGAAGCCCTCGGACATTAGTAGGTACCTGATAAATTTATTTTTAGTAAATAAATTTTAATGTATATGACTTCTTTGACAAATTTTGGGTATAAACACAGTCACACTTTTTAGTTTTCCAACTAATTTTTGAGTTCTCCCTTGCCTTCATTAGCATCAAGTCTACTGTCAACTCCAGAACTCCTCCTAACATCTGAAATTGGGTTGAGATCTCAATCAGTTTCCTCTCAGGAGACCCCTGGGCCCCAGTAGTACCACCACCTATTCAGTCGCCCAAGTCAAAACTAAAATCAGAGAGCCAGTCTTAATCCCTGTTTTTCTTTTATTTACTACCATACTTCCAATCCATCAGCAAGTTCTAATTGACTCTATCTTTAAAATGTATCCACTTTTTTCCATTGCTACCACTACTGCAGTCCAAGGCACTATCAACTCTTACCTGGTGTCTTAGCCCATTTAACCTGCTGTAACAAAATGCTGTAAACTGGGTAGCGTATAAACAGCAAAAGTTCATTTTGAATAGTCTAAAGGCTGTGAGAAGTCCATGATCAAGGTGCTGGCAGAGTTGGAGTCCAGTAAAGGCCCACTTTCTGGTTCACAGAAGGTGGCTTCTTGCTGCATCTTCTTATGGTGGAAGCAGTAAGGTATTTCTCTGGGGCCTCTTTCATAAGGGCACTAATCCCATTCATGAAGACTCTACCCCCAATGACCTGATCACCTCCCAAATGTCCTACCTTCTAATACTATCACCTTGGTGATTAGGTTTCAACATATGAATTTGAGGTACACAAACATTGACACTATTGCGCCTGGATAGCTACAGTGGCCTGTAAGCTTCCTGCTCTCACTCTTGACCATCTAAAATCATCTTTGTTTTTCTTTTATAGTTGAAGTCTTGCTCTATTACCCAGGCTGGAGTGCAGTGGTGTAACCATAGCTCACTGCACCTTCAAACTCCTGGATTCAAGCAATCCTTCCACCTCAGCTTCCCAAGTAGGTGAGACTGCAGGGCTGCACCATCAGCCTGGCTAATTTTTGAAATTTTTTTTAGAGAGAGGGTCTCACTGTGCTGCCCAGGCTAGTCTTGAATTCCTGATCTCAAGCCATCTTCCTGCTTTGGCCTCGCAAATTGCTGGGATTACAGGCATGGGCCACCATGTGCAGCCAAAAATCATCTTTTTAAAAGACCTCAGATCATGTCGTTCCTCTGTTTAAATTCTTCTAGTGATTCCCAATGCACTTTACTTTTTTATTTATTTTATTTTATTATTATTATTATTTTGAGACAGAGTCTAGCTCTGTCAACCAGGCTGGAGTGCAGTGGCCGATCTTGGCTCACTGCAACCTCCACCTCCTGGGTTCAATCAATTCTCCTGCCTCAGCCTCCCAAGTAGCTGGGATTGCAGCTGCCCACCGCCATGCCTGGCTCATTTTTGTATTTTTTTTTTTTTTAGTAGACACGGGGTTTCACCATGTTGGCCAGGCTGGTGTCAAACTCCTGACCTCAGGTGATCCACCTGCCTCAGCCTCCCAAAGTGCTGGGAGTACAGGCGTGAGCCACAGCACCCAGCCCTGTTGCATTTTAAATAAGATCCAGTTTTCTCACCATGTGCGGCAAGGCTTTCATGATCATTCCTCTTTTATCTCTCTTTCTTAACCTCCTCTGCTACCACTGGAGTGTGCCCTAACCCACTCCACTCCCCAACTCACTATGCTCTAGCCTTCTGCGGAACACCAAGCTATTTCTGCCTTAGAATATTTGCACGGGTCGCCCCCAATCCCCACCTGGAAGGCTTTTCCTCTTGCTCGGTCCATGGCTCACCCTCTCCTGTTATTTAGGTCTTAGTATAAATGTCACCTCCTCACCGACGCCTTCCTTGTTCACCTAATTAATGTAGCACCAGGTATGATTTCATCAGAGCACCCAGCACAGGCTGCTAGCTATATATGGCCAAAGATAAAATATACCAGGCAATTAGGGAGATTTTATTCAAGTTATTGCCATAGGAAGAACAGTTATTAATGAGGAAAGGAAATGAAGGGACCTGGAGTTTTATAGAGGCTGGAAAACACAGTTGTTAGCAGTTTTAGGGGAGTCATGAGGACAGACCCTGGGGAATACACAGAGCAGGGTGGGCCTTTGTGGCTAGCTGTTTCTTAGAACATAACACAATTTCTCAATCACTGACGCTTTCTGTGATCACAGTGCTCAAAGTTAAAATTCTCTTTCCCTTCCTCTATCTTTCTCTCTCCTCTCTTTTTTCCCCTTCTCTTTGTTGACAGATTTATAGATGTTTTAAATAAAACTTTTAATGCGATTTCAGTAGAATTCAATGAAATGCCCAAGGGATGGCTTTTTTTTGTTGTTTAAAATCACTTTTGGCCAAGCGTGGTGGCTCCTGCCCATAATCCCAGCACTTTGCAGGACTGAGGCAGGAGGATCACTTAAGCCCAGGAGTTCAAGACCAGCCTGGGTAATATAGTGAGACTCCTGTCTCTACAAAAAAATAAAAAATTTACCTGGTCATGGTGGTGGCACACCTGTGGTCCCAACTACTGAGGGGCTAAGGTGACTAAGGCTCACTTGAGCCAGGGAGTTGGAGGCTGCAGTGAGCCATGATGGTGCCATTGCACTCCAGCCTGGGTGAAGGAGTGAGAGTCCATTTCTAAAAAAAATAATAATAATTTTAAAAAATGCTAAGATAAATATTGTACAAGAAAAAAATAAAAAATAAAAAATTTAAAGATGGCATTGGGTATCTTCTTATTTGAGGTGTTTTACCTATAAATCTCAGGTCTTTGGATGAACACTGCCTTCTTGAGAATGTTTGATGATAGATACAGAGATTAATCTTACAAATTTTGAAGATGATAATGAAGACTTAAGTCTGAAAGGCAAAACTTCAAATAATTCACATTTGATAAGAAGTCAGATTTTCACAACAATACTATATATTACTATATAAGATGTCAGAGCATTAGAGCTGTTGGAGACCTCAACTATTCCAAACCCCTAATTTTACAAATGAGGAAACTGAGGCCCAAAGAAAGTGACTTGTCTAAGAGCACACAAGATAGGGAGAAGTCTGGGATCAGTTCCCCTTGTTTCTAGCCCAGTGTTGTTTTCCATCTGTTATCTCTTTCCTTATTTAAACACAGAAACAAAAGACAAGAAAACAATTTTGGGGGGTGGTTTCTTGTCAAAGAAAATTAAATCAAATTATAGTCATTTTAAGCTAAGAAGAGGAAAAAAAGTAATTAAATGAATCCTATCTGTGACTCTTCTTCTATATTGTATGTTAAACTCCTACAGATTGAGTGGAGGTTGTTGGAATAAAGTTCATTTTAACTTTGAAGTTCCAGTACTAACTTTTACAGACTCTTTATGCCCATTGCAGATTTCTCCTCGGGCAGATCATTCTGACAGCCCATGACCCTGATCAAGTCTCTGCCTTGCTGGCACCTCTACTTTTCATGGGTGAGAATCCTACTTTCAAGAAATGCTTTGGAACTTTTATTAGTGAATAAATAGGAATGCCTTAAATTCTCATATCAGTTCATTTTTAGAAAACTGACCTGAAGAAGTTATAAGTATGGTAATTAGAAACAGTTGTCTTTGGCTGGGCATAGTGGCTCACACCTGTAATCCCAGCACTTTGGGAGGCCAAGGTGGGTGGATCATTTGAGGTCAGGAGTTCAAGACCAGGCTGCCTAACATGGTGATGTCCCATCTCTATTAAAAATACAAAGATTAGCCGGGTGTGGTGCATGCGCCTGTAATCCCAGCTACTCAGTAGGCTGAGGAACAAGAATCACTTGAACCCGGGAGGCAGAGGTTGCAGTGAGCCGAGATCATGCCCATTCACTCCAGCCTAGGCAACAGAGCAAGGCTCTGTCTCAAAAAATAAATAAATAAATAAATAAAAAAAGAAAAGAAAAGAAAGAAAGAAACAATTGTCTTAGAGGCCTACTTAAGTGGTTTAAACAACTTCCCGAGATATTAGTTAAAATATAAGCAAATCTTTTATGTATGTATTTAGATCAAATGTTTCAACCCGAGCTCCTTTACCTCCTTGTTGGAAGTAGTAAAATCTCAAAATGGGGGAGTCCAAATTAATGAGTGTTTACAGTCCTTTCAATATGTGGTCCCTAGCATTTTTTTTTAAGAAGCAGCTTTTAATATGCCAAATACTAAATGTGTTGTTGACATTTAATGTCAAAAAACAGAACATTTCTCACCGAAAAAACAGTTTGGATTACAATCTTTTTATAGGATTGCTTTCTTCCCCAGATATGCTCATAAAAGTCCAAGATCCTTTAGGTGAGTTCATTCTTAAACATTTTAAGAAAACAAGAAATTTAAAGTTCAGTTTATGTAGATTGATAGCTAAAAAGGCTAGATCATGGTCCAAACAAGTAGTATATCTTGAGCATTGATTATCTGCAAAGTACTGTCTTAGGCTAGACAGAGAGAAAGGCTGAAACAGATATGACTGAAACAGAGTTCCAATCTTCAAGAAGCTTTCAATCCTCTGGGAGATGTAAGACATATAATAAGAGATGTCCTTAATGCAAAGTAATCTGTAATGGGTTCAAAAACAGGCAAAAACTCTAGAATATGGCATTTCAGAGATAGCTAATGGGAATGCAGCAGCAAACGAAATAAAATCCTTAACCCTTACCTGAGCCCAAGGAGGTCGAGGCTGCAGTGAGCTGTGGTTACACCACTGCACTCCAACCTGGGCAACAGAGCAAGACCCTGTCTCAAAAAAATTTTTAAAAATTAAAAACTAAAAAACTAAAATTCTTATCCTCAGGTAGAATGCATTCTACTGGGAGATGCTTTATATCTCTGGCCATATGTATACTTGTCTTGATCTATATGTGTATATGATGTCAGGTGCAGAGTAAGGGCATGGAGAGAGAAGAGTGACCCAAGGAGGCCTCCACTGATACAGTGATATTTGAGCGGAGATTTGTAAGGAAATAAGGCAGGAGGAATATCTGGAGGAGAAGAGCATTCTCAGCAGGTGGGACCCACGTACCAGGGACATTCCACTGTGGCTAGAACTCAGTGTTCTGAGGGAGATGGGAAAGTTGGTTAAGAGATGTGCCTGGAAAGATAGCTGGGGGCAGATCGTCCCTCCCCAGTGCCAAGGGCTTTGAAGGTCCTTGAAAAGACCCTGGCTTTTGCTCCAAGTGAGATGGGAGCTGCTGACGGACTTTGAGCAGAGCAGCGGCACAATCTGACTTGGGTTCCAGAAGGATCACTCTGACAGCTGTGGGGAACAAGGGCAGAGGAAGGAAGCCCAGTTAGGGGACATGTTAGTTTCCCAGGCTGCATAACAAATGACTATACAAATTACTCATACCACTTCGAACAAGTCCATTTGTTTTCTCACAGTTCCAGGAGCCAGAAATCCAACATCAGGGTGATGGTAGGATTGGTTCGGAGGGAGAATTCCATGCCTCTCTCTGAGTGTCTGGTGGTACCTGGCAATCTTTGGTGTTCCTTGGATTGTGGACTTTCTCTAATTTCTGCCTCCATCTACACATGGCCTGTGTCTCTCTCTATGACTTCATTTCTGTTTCTTAAAAGGATACTCATCATTGGATTTTAGGTTCACTCTGAGCTAGAAAAATTTGATCTCAAGATCTTTAACTGACTTACATTGGCAAAGACCCTTATTCCAAGTAAGGTCAACTTCTGGAGGTTCTAGGTAGACATATATTTGGGGCGGTGGCATTATTCAACCCAGGATAAGGGGGCGTTTGAGTAGTTCAGACCAAGGTATTGGAATACAATGGGGAGAAGTCAGATTCTAAGGTCCTTGAAGGTAGGAGATTTTATCTGCTTTGTTTACTTTGTGACCTCAGATTCCAGAACAGTGCCTGTACATAGAAGGTGCTCAGTAAATGTTTGTTGAATAATATTCTTTATATCCTCCGCCCATCAGAAGGCCACAGCACCAGCGATAGTGCAAGGCCAGGAATCCCCCTGGCTTCGCCGAGCTGTACTAGCGTAGCTCAGGCCCCTTTCCCTTTAAGCATCAGTGACGTTGCCTGTCCCTTTTCTAACCTCATATGACCCTGACTGTGACGCCCTGGTGATTACTGAAGTATGCCATTATGGCATTAGTCAAGGTCTCTGCAGGAGCTCTTTATCAACTTATCAACTCCCTGATTTGGGCAAGGAGCATTTCCTATGTTTGCATTCAGCAAAACCAAAATGCTTGGCATCTTGGGTCTACAATACCTCTTCATTTATACTTAATAACCAGGAAAAGCCTAGGAAAAGTGAGATCTCTGTACTTCCTAATTGCTTCTGTAGTGAGAGGAGGACAGAGTGTCTGTCTATGAAGCTCTGACAAATACTTGTCTCTAATAATATGGGTGTAGTTGTAATCTGTGCTGAAGTTTCTGTCCCTCTCATTTGTGGTCTCTTTTTGAACTGAGGAGAAGTCATTCTGGTACTGGTGGGCTAGGGGAGGTCCCTAAATGCTGGCGGTACCTTGACCCCAGCAAGTGTCCACAGTCTTGACACCAGCACAAAAAGGAGTCAAGGGTGACTCAGAAAATAGTGCAAGTACAGAGATTGATTTCAAAGCGAAAAGTACACACACTCAAGAAAGGGGAGTGTGGGCATACTCAAGAGAGACTCCTGCAAATGGAGTTTGGAGCTGCAACTTTTATGGGATTCTTTAACCCAGAGGTAGCATATTCATGAAGATTCCTGGAAGAAGGTAGAGATTTCTCAGAACTGTGGTGCCACCCATTTTTACTCCAAATACAGTTTTCCTGGAATGGTCATGGCACTGGTGGGTGTGTGATTTGGGGTGTTAATGAGCATATAATGAGGGCCTAGGTGAAACCTAAATCAAATCCAGTGCCTTGTTGGATCCATTCAGTCATAACCAGCTTGGTCCATATCCTGGTTTTTCAGAGTCTTCTCAGGTCATATCCTCGAGTCATGTGGAACTGCTGCCTGGAATTTTTTATTTTTCTGTGACCACCCTGTATTATTTGTGTCTCATTTCTATCCCTTAATTCCACGGTGACCCACATTCATGGTTCAGTATCGTTCCCGGAGGTCCCTCTCAAGATGTTGGTTCTCAGGCATGGCTACACATGGTAACGACCTGGTAACTACACATGCCTGGGTCTCACCCTTAGAGATGATCATTAAATTTGTGTAGGATGTGGCTGGGCACTTGCGTTTGTCAGATCTTCCCAGTTGATTCTAATAGGCAATAAATTTGAGAGCAGCTGCCTTGGTAGAGTATATAGATAAGGCATCAGCTGATGTCGATTATTGATTTGGGTGGGGCCTTTTGTCTGTCTCTTTGCACTTTTTATGTGAATAAACTGTCAGCTAGATAATTCTACAGGGAATTCCTCAATTCCCAAAACCCACACATTGCTGTAGGGCCAGCTGTAGTCACACGGAAATCACAGTCAGGACTTATGAAAAGGAATTTGTCCGAGAGTAACCTTTCTCTCGCCACCCACTGGAATTTTTTGCTGTTTGAACACTCTTCTTCATGCTCAGTCTACAATAACTGACTTGATCAGAATTTTCAGGAAAGCTTGCCAAAGCAAAAGCTAAAGTAGCATGACACTGTCCCTTTATGAAAGAGGAGATTAAGACAGTCTATTTTAATTAATGTCAAGTTCTCAGGCCAAGGAAAAGCTGGCTCCTTGAATCATGATCATTTTTATTTTTCCTCAAACACTTAAATGTAGTCACTTCCAGTAGTGTACTGGGAACTTTTGTGCTTTGGGACAATTTCAGACTTTGTTATAAAGAGAAAAGGAGGGAGAGGAGGTGCTGGCCTGAGTCAACCCCAGGAATCCTGAGACCCGGAAGCAGGACATGGCATGCTAATGTTGGTACTTCATGGTTTCAGGGTTCCCAGAGACTACGAATTGCCCTTATGTACAAAACAGCCATACTGGCTGCTACTTTCTATGAATAATTCTGCTTATACAAAATTACAAATTAACTAACCAAAATAGACTTCAGCAATTTTTAAGGTTTTCTGGATATTTTAAATTGTCTAGGAAATCATCCAGCACCAATTCCCAGTGTTTCTCTTTGATTCCCAGCAACTCTGCTAAGTACAGAAAGGCTTCACTTGGTCTCAGTGTGGGAAATACCATGCCTTTAAAAGTTTTATTTTTAAAGGAATCAGCTGAGGAGATGCTTGTATTCCTCACCAACTCTAGCAGATCTGTGATGTAGGAGAGGGTAGAAACTACCCACAAAAATTTACATGTGCTGTGGAAAAAAAAATCCCTTTATTTTTCGTGGTTGTTTGTTAATCCTAAAGCTCCCATTTTCACTATTCATAGAAGAAACACCAACGTTGATTTGCCAATTTATGGTAATCCACTCATTTTAAAGTCCTAACTCCCTCTCCTGGCATTTACCATGCCTTCCTAACTAAGGCATTTTAAAGTCCTAACTCCTTCTCATGGCATGAAAATAATTTTCTCTCTAACCTTTATCCTTCTTAGTTGGGACAAACCCCTGTAACAAAAGACAGATTAACAAGAGAAAAACAATTTATTAACATGTATACCTCATGTATACCCAGGACTTATTCAAGGGAAAAATGAATAAATTTCAAAAAGGTGGCTTAGAATTTAGGCTGAAGTACCACCTTCAACTGAAAGAAAGAAAGAAAGAAAGGTGGAGGGAGGGCCAGTTTTTGGGGGATGCCCAGGAAAAGCTCAGTAAACTAGGGTAGGGTTTGTTATTGTAAACCCCAAAATAAAATTATTTTCTTGCAAATTTAAATTCTTTACAGATGCAGGTTATTGGACCTTTTGTCAGATGCATAGTTTGCAAAAATTTTCTCCCATTCTGTAGGTTGTCTGTTTACTCTGATGATAGTTTCTTCTGCTGTGCAGAGCTCTTTAGTTTAATTAGATTCCGTTTGTCAATATTTGCTTTTGTTGCAATTGCTTTTGGCATCTTCATCATGAAATCTTTGTTGAAGTTTTTATATTTTTGGATTCTTCTTAGCAAACTATTGCAGGAACAGAAAACCAAATACTGCATGTTCTCACTTATAAGTGGGAGCTAAATGATGAGAACACATGGACACATAAAGGGGAACAATATGCACTGGGGCTTATCAGAGGCTGAAGGTTAAGAGGAGGGAGAAGATCAGGAAAAAAACTAATGGTACTGGGCTTAATACCTGGGTGATGAAATAATCTGTACAACAAACCCCCATGACACAAGTTTGTCTATATAACAAACCTGCACATGTACCCCTGAACTTGAAATAAAAGTGAAAAAATTTTTTAAAAAATTTATTCTTAATGCTTTAAGGGATATTTCCATATCCTGCATTAATAATCATAAACATTCAGTAGCAATGTAAAAAAAATTTTGAAGGCCTTCATCCAGTCATCTGAATGGACCCCTCCTCTCAGCCAAGGGCATTCCAAAGTTAACCTAAAAAACTAGTTTCAGGCCATGATGGGAAGGTGGAGCCAGATATGCCTCCGGATACACACCTCCCTTTTGAAATTACTGATACAGCAGACTCTTTAATAAAAACATTTACAATCTATTCTCTCTGAAGCCTGCTTCCTGGAGGCTTCATCCCCATGATAAAACGTTGGTCTCCACAACCCCTCACCCAGACATTCCTTTCTATTGATAATAGCTCTTTCAACCCATTGCCAATCAGAAAATCTTTGAATCTGCTTGTGACTTGCAAACCCCCTGCTTCCAATTGTCCTGACTTTCCAAATGAAAGTGGTATATATCTTACATGTGTTGATTGATGTCTTATATCTCTCCAAAATGTGTAAAACCAAGCTAAACGTGGACCACCTTGGGCACTTGTCCTCAGGATCTCCTGAGAGCTGTGTCGTGGGCCATCGGTCCCTCCTGTTTGGCTCAGAATAAATCTCTTCCAGTATTTTACAGGGTTTGACTCTTTTCATCGACATTCTGAAGGTTTAAGTCCATGCCTTTTCCATTGATAAGAGTTCCTGGTACAGATAGACATCCTTACAAATGGAGATTTCCCTTACAGATATAAATTTCCCCTACAAAAGGGCAACCTGTACTCTGCTTTCAGTGATTCTTCTTTGTCTTCAGTTTCTCAAAATAATCCTTATGCCAAGGCAGCGTATTTGGGGGTGGCATGTTCTGGTCTCTTACACCAGTGTGACTACTCATCCTCATGGGACAGGCAAGGAGGTGGGGCTAACCTTCCCTGTTGGCTGTTACCAACCTGTGTGGGAACATGCTCAGACCCCCAGAATTGGTATAAAGATTATCTTAAAGGGAAAAGATTTGAACTGAAGAAGATGCAGAAATAAATCTTATCTCAGCTTCCTTTATCTGACTAAAGCAGAGCCTCCAGAAAATAGAGTGACATTAACCCCCCTCACAGGGGATTTCCTGTGAATTCAGCTGCTGTGGGGACAGGCTTCTTATTTTCTTAGCGTCAAAAATATAACTAGAACTCTTAACTGTCTGGTGGGTTCTCTTTGTTCACTGCACAAACAAAACCAATTCACTAAGACCATAGCATTGCAAAGGAGAAATAGCTTAACTGACATAAGGCCAATCATGCCATGTGGGAGATAGAGTCATTACTCAAATTAATCTCCCCACAAAATTCAGAGGCTAGGGTTTCTCAAGGACAATTTGGCAGGCAGGGGACGGGGGCTGCTGATCAGCTGGGGATGCCATCATAGGCATGTGGAAAATGGTTCTTGTATGTGCTAAGTTTGCTTCTGGGTGTAATCATTGGTTGGCCCAGGTGCAAAAATGCAAAAACCTAAAAAGACATCTCAAAGGCCAATCTTAGGTTCTACAAAAGTGATGTTATCTGCAGGAATAATTAGTGAAGTTGCAAGTCTTGTGACCTCTGAAATAATGGTTGAAAAAGTATGCAAATTTATTACATGCATAGGGGCATCAGAGGAAAAAAAGGGAAATACCACCCAAACCTAGTTAGTCTAGAAGCTTAGGTACCCTCTTCATAAGGGAGGGGGGATGGAAGCAGCTTAGAGGAGCGTAGCTGATGAATGGAAAACATGAATGGGCCTTTGGAAGAATAGGTGACAGTCTGTGACTAAGTTTGTCTGAGTGTGGCATTGACTCCCTGACTCCCCTCCTGTGATACAAGTTAATCTTCCCTGGTTGATGAAATTCCTTGGGAGGGGACTGATGACAGCTGAGTTCCTTTCGGGGGATCTGTTTTTAGACACTTAAGGGGAGCCCAGAGAAAGACTCCGCCTACATCCACTGTCCCCCAAGTGCCCTCAGTATGAAATGTCAACACACTGAAGGGGCATATTTTATAGTGGCATTTCCTGAACTCCTTTAATGCATAAGCAAATCTTTTTTCCTGTTAATCTATCCATTGTCAGTTAATATACAGGCCCCCAACCACTGGATTCAACCTGGCAGAGGTTAAATCCCAGCAAAGTCAATATAACCTGGTTATATATATATAACTTACTCATATAACCTGGTTTCTGAGCATTGGCTGCTGTTCTCACTGCATTTGCTGTGGACGAATTGTTCAACAGTGGTATAACCTGTGTGGCAGAGGTACTTGGTAGCAATCACTTCAGCATACCCTCAGAATGTGCCTATGATCTAAGAAGAATGTGTGTTCAGAGTTCTGAGCTAAGGAATCAGGGAGTGGCCAACCTGGAGATTCATTCCTTATCTATGAAGGACATTTGAACCCCTGGCCCATTAGTTGGAAGGCAGGCTGTACAGAGGATTGAGCCCCTTTGTTTGCTAGGTGGAGGTTGCTAAATGAAAATGCTATGTAACCTGCATGCTTTTTTTTTTTTTTAAACAAATGATAGTGGTTTTCCTGTCCAATCTGTTACTCTTGAACTGACCTGTGTGTAAGTCCTCAATAAACCCTAAGTGTCATTTGCTGGCCCTGAGTCCCTTCTAGGGTCTCTTGGACACAGTGCTATCCTAGCAAAGTCAATAGGGATTTGGAATGACATAACTCATGTTCTAATAAATTCAGAAAAAGCAACGGGGCAACTCAAGATCCTTGGAACGTGAGGACTCTGTGATTTCCAACAATACTCACTGGCAGGTGCAGGTGAAGGATTTAAGATGAGCAACTGAACTGGGAAGAGGCGTTGGCCTCTTCAATAGGAATGAGGCTAGGCAGTTCATGGTAAGGTCTTCGGGGCAGGAGAAATCTAATCCTATGAATTTTATTTATTTATTTTTGAAACTGATCAGCAGAGCTGCCTTCCAAAACAAGAACTCACTTTGAATGAAAACTACCAGGCTTGAAATCACATTTTAGCAAAACAACAGAAACTAAGGATAAAAGAACATCCACATAAAAGCAGGGAAGGAGAACAGAGCCAGAAAATCTTAGAAATAAGCAGCCAAATGTTTTTGTAGTTTTGTGAACTGAAATTTTTATTGAGATCATTGTAAATGCACATGCAATTATAAGCAATAATACAGAGGAATCTTGTATATACTTTGTCCAGTTTCCCCTGACAGTAACGTTTTGCAAAACTGTAATATAATATCAGAACCAGGAAAGCCAAGATGTTAACATTGATACAATCCACCAATCTTATTTAGATTGTTTTCCAGTTCTACATGTATTCATTTATGTGTGTGCATACTTACTTGGTACAGGTGTATCACCTGTGTATATTTGTGTACTCACTACCACAGCCAGTGATACTGAACAATTCTTACTACAAGGATCTTTCTTGTTGCCTTTTTATAACCTTATCTATCTACACTAGTCTTGTCTCCATCTCTATGATGCTAGCCTTTCAAAATGGCATATAATTGAAATAAAATCATATAATAAGTAAACTTCCGTGATTGGATTTTTTTTTCACTCAGCCTAAATACCCAAGATTCATCCAGGTTCTGTGCATCAATAATAGCCCATTACTTTATTTCCTTTTTTTTCTTTTTGAGGTAGGCTCTCATTCTGTCACCCAAGCTGAAGAGCAGTCGGGTGATCATAGCTCACTGCAGCCGCCAACTCCAAGGCTCAAGTCATCCTCCTGCCTCAGCCTCCTGAGTAGCTAGGACTACAAGTATGCTACCACTCCCAATTAATTTTTAAATTTTTTTGTAGATATGAGGTCTCAATATATTTTCAAGGCTGTCTTGAACTCTTGGCCTCAAGTGGTCCTCCCACCTTGGCCTCTTAAAGTTCAGGCATTACAGGTGTGAACCACCACACGTGTTCAATGGTATGTTCCTTTTTGTAGCTAAGTCATATTTCATCATATGGATGTGCCATGGTTTGTTTAACCACTTACCTATTGAGAGATAGCTAGGCTGTTTCCAGTTTTTGGCTATTACAAATAAAGCTACTGTAAACATTCCTGTTCTAGTTTTTGTGTGAACCTATCTTTATATCTCTGGACTACATGCCCTGGAGTGAAATTGCTGGGTTGTATTGTAGTTGTATGTTTAGTCTTATAAGAAACTGACAAATGTTTTCCAGAGTGGCTGTACCATTTGACACTCCCACCAGCAATGTGTCAGTGATGTAGTTTCTTTACATCCTTGGCAGTATTTGATGTTGTCTTTAATGCTTTTAAACTATGCAAACAACAGAAAAAGAAGGTCTATGAACTTAGCTTCTTTTACATGTTTTTTCCCTCAAAAAGAGGAACACTAATTTCATGTAAAACTTAAAATGTAACCTCACATAAAAATGACCAAAAGAAAACCATCGAGGTTAAATTTCTCACAAAGTTGCTCTAAGAATAAAAGAGAATAACAAACTGAGTAACAGTCCTACAAACAGCAAAAGCATACCAGAAAGTGCCCATAAAACAGATAGAAACTAAAGTTTTTAAAACTAATAATTAAAAACTTTTAAATATGATAAAACACAGGAAAGAGAAATATAAACGGGATTAGAAAACTCAGAAATAATGTAACAGAATTCAAGGAAGAATTAGAAATACAAAAAAGAAAAAATTATGAAAAATAAATAAACTAGGCTGGCTCACACTTGTAATCCCAGCACCTTGGGAGGCCAAGGCAAAAGGATTGTTTGAGGCCAGGAATTTGAGACCAGCCTGGGCAACATGGTAAAACCTTGTCTCTATAAAAAAATAAAAATAAAAGTGAATAAATAAACTAAATGGAACACGTTCTGTGTTCACTGAAAAGGCCTTATGGTGTACTGCTGATGGCAGCAGCTGTTCCAGACAGCCTGCCACTGCCATCATGCTGGCTGCAGCAGGGAGGTATGGCCAGGGCTGCACACTGCATGGAGTCAGTGGGAGCCAGTGACAAGCGGGAGCCCCACCCCTCCTGAATTGGGTGGCAGGTCCCTGGGTGCAGCTGCAGCCATCAAAACTGCAGCTGCAGACTCAGGGTTCCTGCTCCACAGAGCAGGTGGGAATCCTGCTACCCCCGCCACCTTGGCCCTGGGCATGGCTGCAGCCACCCAAATCACAGCTGCAGACTCAGGCATTCCTGCACTCTTGGCGGCCCAGGAAGGCCACCATATGCCCTCGCAGGCTCAGAAATACCTGCTCCCTCTGCCTGGAGTCTCCCTGCTATTGGCACCCACTCTGATCTGGGAGCAAAACTGAGGCTGAGCCCAGGTGCCATGAACAGCAGCAGGAGGCAGACAGATTACTGGGTTGAAGGGGGTGGGTCCCCAGTGAGGCCCCACCTTCAAGCCAGAGAGGTCCTGAAGGCCAGGGTCTCGGCTGCCAGTCCCACCCATTGGAGTGGGAACCTGTGGTGCCTTTTCTGGGCCCATCCATGGCCTCCCATGGACCATTTGGCACACATTTCCTCACTCTGAGGCCCATAAAACCCCCTGGTTCAGCCAGAGCTGAGCAGACCTTGGGAGGACAAGCTGCAGAGACAGCTGCCCTCTCTAGGGCCTCCTCTCTCCTGAGAGCTGAACACTCATCAGGATGAGTGTTGTCAGAGAGGAGCCATCCACTTCAGGGCCTCCTCTCTGCTGAGCGCTGAACACTGATGGGACAACCTGTCTACAGAGAGGAGCTACCCACTGTGGGTCTCCTCTGAGCTGTTCTAACACTCAGTAAAGCTCCATCTTGCTCACCCTCCACCTGTCTGTGTACCTCATTCTTCCTGGGCTCAGAACAAGAACTCAAGCAAAGGCACCACTGGCCAGAGATGTTTCTGGCCATAAGAGCGACACCCCAAAGATGCCTTGACATTGTTACTTTGGCAGTCTCCAATAAACCACACCTTCCTGCCTTTATGTAGTTCCCACTCACACTGACTCTGGACTGGACAATTTGGACAGACAAAGAGACATGAGGAATTGAGATGCAAGCAGAGGCTTCATAATGACTTGCATATTCAGGCTTGTCTCCCTATAATGCTGGCTCTTAGGATACTATCTGTTAGAATCAATCCCAGGGCCATTTTGTGGGAGGCCCTACTTAGCCATGTGGACAGCCATGCAGCAAGAGATCAAAACCCTCGGGGGCCAGCATCAGCTGAGCTTCCTGATGTCATCACCAATGTGCCAGCCATGTGGGTGACCTTTCAGCCCTAGTGGAGCTCCCCCAGGTGACAACATGTGGAACAGGCATTCACAGTCTATATAAAATTTGGCCCAAATGGACAAATCATGAAAAAATAACTCACTAAATTTTGAGATAGTTTGGTAGGTGGTAATCAATGAAACAAATCTGGAAATATTGACAAGCAGTAATGAGCATCCCTGGCACCCAGATTATTGTCTTGAAACAGCATTTCCCTCTAAAAGAAATCATGGCTGCTTGGAGAAATGGCTGATTCCAGGTCAGGGACATGAACTGTGCAATATTCATATGGGACATCTGAATATACTGGAGAGCAAAGAAGCTTCAAAGACTAACAGGGTCACATCAAAAGGACAGGGGCCAACTTGCAGAGCTCCCTCCTGGCCAAAGATGAAACAGTTTCAGTTTTAGTAAAGATATAGCTCGGAACACATAAAATATATTTAAACTCAAGTGCTACATTTAAAAAGATAATCTGTCACATTAGAAGAATGGCAGAGTCAATTTATTATCTTGAAAACCGATAAAGGGAAAGAATCAAACATAATTCTTGCCTCTCCTATATGAACTATACCAATGAGTCACCGAAGAGTAGATGAGGGAAGCATCTCGTGAGAATGAAATGTTTAGAGCATCACCATTTTACACTCCCAAGAAATTACTACATCTGGATGATGATCATCAAGTGTTAATATCTCTTTTTTTTTTTTTTTT
>NW_026652283.1:109550362-109569743 GCF_009828535.3 Hylobates moloch
CTAGTTCAACCATTGTGGAAGTCAGTGTGGCGATTCCTCAGGGATCTAGAACTAGAAATATCATTTGACCCAGCCATCCCATTACTGGGTATATACCCAAAGGACTATAAATCATGCTGCTATAAAGACACATGCACACGTATGTTTATTGTGGCACTATTCACAATAGCAAAGACTTGGAACCAACCCAAATGTCCAACAACAATAGACTGGATTAAGAAAATGTGGCACATATACACCATGGAATACTATGCAGCCATAAAAAATGATGAGTTCGTGTCCTTTGTAGGGACATGGATGAAACTGGAAAACATCATTCTCAGTAAACTATCGCAAGGACAAAAAACCAAACACCGCATGTTCTCACTCATAGGTGGGAATTGAACAATGAGAACTCATGGACACAGGAAGGGGAACATCACATTCCGGGTACTGTTGTGGGGTAGGGGGTGGGGGGGGCGGGGACAGCATTAGGAGATATACCTAATGCTAAATGACGAGCTAATGGGTGCAGGAAATCAACATGGCACATGGATACATATGTAACAAACCTGCACATTGTGCACATGTACCCTAAAACCTAAAGTATAATTAAAAAAAAAAAAAAAAAAGATCCATGCCTCCTCTCAACCCATGTCCTCTGGAGTAGCCACAGGCTGAGGCAGTTTCTCTGACAAGTCCAGAAGGAAGTCTAGAAAGAAGAAGCTATGCCAGGTGGTTATACAGTGCTTTGAGATCCTTTTCCTCTAGGGAACAAGTGGCTGCACCAATATTCAGAGATTTCAAGGTCAAAGAAAGCCAGCTTTGGGAATAGCAATGCCTGTCAGCCTTGCCTTGCTCTTTTGCACTTTGAGACGTGATTTCTTCTCTTCATGAAGATTGTCTTCGAAGGTCATTTTGCCTATGCTTCTCCTGGCTAAACCATTTATGAAGAAGCATATTGTTGTTTGCCATAGGAATCTAACTTCCAAATAATAGTTCTAGTCCCATAGACCTCAAGGGACAATTGATGTCATCACGTGTTTCTCTTCCACTTTTCTGCTCTTAAGATCCAACATTTTCCTATGAGCCCCTGCCATCCTATGCTCTCTGTTTCCCTTTGTGAGTGGCAAGGACACTTCCTCCAGTTTTCAGGGGCGTCAATTATTGTGCAGGATCCACCTTTCTCATAAGGAGCTTGCACTTTTGGCTCTTTCCTGATCTCTTTGGAGTAGGTGTGCATTAAGGATGCTCTGCAAGCTGCCAAGCCCCTTTCAAATACTATCTGTGTGAGACACAGTGTTGAACTATCTTAAGTGAACCATCCATATACGATTTCATTTTGGACAATCATCTTAAAGGAATGGGTTTTTATTGCCCTAACAAATAATTTGTATGATGGTGATGATGATGATAATGATATTTATTATTCATTGCTTGAGTGTATGCTATTATGGAAGACAGTATCTTGTGCTTGACAGGGAAAACAATTGATACATTCATTAATTAGGATCCTGCTTAACCTTCTGTTATGAAGGATGATAAATTGTTTTAGGCAGAATGTTGTGTTTTGATAGAAGCATAGTGGGATAATAAAACTATGACTGGATATTTGTATTTAGTTTTATTTTACATTTTTAAATTTGCTTTATGATTAGGTAATTTAGTAAAATAGTTCAAAAATGAAACAACATTGGAAAAACATATTAGAGGCTCACCATTATCCTGAATAATTCAGTTTTTTCACCCTTCCTGTCATGAGTAACCACACTTGTTAGTTTATTCTACACTCTTAGAAAGTCTCTTAATGCCTATGATTTTGTTTCCATTACATCCAGTGTGAATATTACAGGAGAGGCAGACTGAGCCCCGGCTTTCTAAGCTAACCTTTGTCGTAGAAGCAGAAGACTTAACTTAAACTAATGAATGGTTATCCTTCCCAAGACATATATAATGATAAGTGTTATGTGATATAATTTATTCGTTTCCTTCTCTTATTCTGAATGGAATTGGTATTTCATTTTTAGCTACAAAATAGATACCCATATTAATATACAAAGAGAAATACATTGCCTTTTTAATTTTATTTATTTATTTGAAACGGAGTTTTGTTCTTGTTGCCCAGGCTGGAGTGCAATGGCATGATCTCAGTTCACTGCAACCTCTGGCTTCCTGGGTTCAAGCGATTCTTCTGCCTTAGCCTCCCAACTAGCTGGGATTACAGGCATGTGTCACCATGCCCAGCGAATTTTGTATCTTTAGTAGAGACAGGGTTTCAACATGTTGGTCAGGCTGGTCTTGAACTCCTCACCTCAGGTGATCCACCTGCCTTGGCCTCCCAAAGTGCTGAGATTACAGGTGTGATCCACTGCACCTGGCCACCTTTTTTAACTGGAATATATTTTGTCACTTGAAGGCATAATAAAAGCCAGTCAATGCAGTGACAGAATTATATGTTCTAAAGACATTCAACAAAGATGAAATAACTGACTAATAAGAACCAGATCTGTGTGAATAAACATGAGTATGTATATTTTTGGCTTTAGATGAAATTTGATGCAGATGTTGTCATGTATATGTGTGGGTGTGACAGGAAAGCAAATTACAGTAATATCCTTTCAAAAATGTTTCACTGGGAACCAAGTGCATATATGTATATAAAGGTGTCTCTCCAGAAACTGAAACCATGGTTGTCAAGATAAAGTCTATATATTCCCATAACTGTGTGTCATTCAATTTCACTATTCTTCAAGGCTCTGTCAGTTATTTTTATATTTTCTTTGAAATCAGTCTCTTCTCCTTCGCTAATGCCTAAATATCTCTTCTATAAAAAATAGAATAAAAATCTTGCTTCTTACGTACTACCTCTTAGGTTACCATCTTCTCTCCCTTCTTGAGTTGTCTGCAAACTTCTCTAGAGGCCATTGACCCCATCTGTGAAAGTCCCATTTATTCTTTGTTCCTTACAATGTGGCTTTTGTTCCTGTCACTCTGTAGAATTTATATTCTAAGGAGTCATCTATAGTTCTACTGGCAGACCCAGGCACTTTCCTTGTTATCGTCAACTGGCTTCATTTTCTTGTAGACACTTTCTGTCTCTGACATTGATAACTTCCACATGTCCTACAGCTTCTTTGAAGTTTTTTCAGTGGATTTTCCTCTACCGTCTCTTTCCTAAATTTACCTATCCACAAAGGTCAATTTTGTGGCAATTTTGAAGCAATTTTGTCCCACATTTCTCTCTCACCATTATTTCTTCCTTGGTTATCTTATTTAATTAGCTGTCACCTCCATGGACGCAGCCCTAAAATCTACATTTGTGATCTCTGACCTCTCTCCAAAACTCCTATTAACTATCATCATGTAGATGTTCCTCTACACCTTTATGGTCAATTTATTGAAAATAAGCCCATCATCTTACATAGCACGGAATCTCTTCCAGTATATTCTGGCTCATTAATATTTTTTAATATTTTGTTTTTAGAGATAGAGTCTCACTCTGTTGTTGAGGCTAGAGTGCAGTGGCACAATCATAGCTCACTCCAACTCCTGGACTCAAGCATTCCTGCTGCCCCAGCCCCCCAAGTTGCTGAGAACACAGGCCTGCACCACCATGTCCAGCTAATTAATTTGTTTTTTTCATAGAGTCAGGGGTCTGCCTTTGGTGCCCAGGCTGGTCTCAAGCTCATCACCTCAAGTGATTCCCTTGCTTTGGCCTCCCAAAGCACTGGGATTTCAGGTTTGAGCTGCCACACCCGGTATATTTTCTGGTTTTATTTATGCAGAATTGTCCTTTCCTGTAGGCTTGAAGTTGATTTACAGATGTTTCCTTTTCCTTTGTCCCTTCTTTGCATTACTAACCTTGTTGAATCATTCATCATCTCTTATCTGAATTATTGCTGTTTTCCCTCCCTGAAACACTTGCCTCTCCTTCCTGAATTACTGTAGGATTGACTGTTCTCTCAATACCAACCCTGTCATCATTCTAAACTATTTCTATCCAATTATTCCAGAGAAATCTTCTTAAACCTAGCCTCTTGAATCTTAATTTTTTCTTAATGTTTCTCCAGTGTCTACCAGGTAAAGTCCAAGCTTCTTATCAGAGCTTTTGCTTTTATTCATTCATTCATTCATTCATTCATTGAGTAACCATTTGCTGAGCCCCTAGTATTTGGTAGACATCATGTGAGGCATTGGCTACAGATACATCATGTAGTTCAAGTTCTCAAGGAGAAGGAGCAAAAGGAGCATTTCCAAGATGGTAGGTAGTGTTGTGATGGGGACATAGGATGCAGGATGCAGAATGCAAGCATACATGGCTCTCTTTTGGTAAGAAGTGGAGGCACCATCTACTGTGGGAGGAGATAGGATCTTGGCAACCGCTTTAGATACATAGAGCGGGGCTGGAGAGGGTGGTGCCTTTCAGGACCACCATGAGAGATGCAGGATGGACATATAAGAGGGGCCCTAACTCAGGGTCAGGGAGATTTCCTACAGGAAATTACATCCACAGGGATAGGTAAATTCTAAGTAAAATTTAGATATGGAATGAAGGGGGAAAATGAATTTCCAGGTAGAAGCAACAGGGTGGCTTTTGAAGGCTTGCTGGGGTCTGGCCTTATTCTACTTTTTCAGCTGAATCTTTCACTGGGTCCTTGAAGTCATCCTACACCCCTCCCAAACCAGACAGCTCCAGGTTCTTTCCTGCCTCTGAGTGTTTGCTTCAGCCTTTCTGAATGCACTCTGTTATCTGCCTTTTCAGATCCTGCCCATCCTGTAAGACTCAGCTCAACTACGTCTAACCATGAAGTGTTCTCATTTCTTAGGCTGGAAAAAAATATTTTCCTTCTCTGTGCTTTTGTAGCATTTTGTTTGTACATTTCTTATAGCATATATGCCTCATATTATATTATTGTCACATCAGTTTCCTATTATTTATTTATTTATTTATTTATTTATTTATTTATTTATTTATTTATGTATTTATTGAGACAGACTCTCACTTTGTCACCCAGGCTGGAGTGCAGTGGCACGATCTTGGCTCTGTAGCCTCCACCTCCCAGATTCAAGCAATTCTCTTGCCTCGGCCTTCTGAGTAGCTGGGACTACAGGCTTGCACCACCATGACTGGCTACATTTTGTATTTTTTGTATAGACAGGATTTCACAGCCAGGGTAGTCTTGAACTCCTGGCCTTGAGTGATCCACCTGCCTCGGCCTCCCAAAGTTCTGGGATTACAGGTGTGAGCCACCATGCCAGGCCAGTTATCTATTCCTTTTTTTAAGTCTCTACAGCTCCTCAAGGACAGGGGCCGTCTTTTTTGTTTTGTTCACCTCTAGGTCTTAGACAGCATTGCATATTACACCCCACTCCAGGGTGAGAAGTTTAGGGTTTTTCAGGCATTGGAGCCACAAAGTCTTCCAGGATTAGGGTGAAGTTGAAATCTTCAAAGAGCAGGGCGGGGCAACCTGAAAGCTGAGACTGGGTCTGATTGAGGAGCAGGGAAAGGATACAGTTGGGAGGTGAGTGTCGGGAATAGACTTTTTTCAGGCACACATTACATACCTCACTTAATCTGCACAACTGACTTTAGTGGGGAAGAACTGTTATCCTCATTTTATAGATGTGGTCAGGGAGATACAGAAACTTATGTATGGTCATACAAGCCTTAAATGGGAGAGCCAATATTTCAGCTCATTGTCACTTCTAATGATTCCACCCTTGGCTGTTTCTCTATGCCTTCCTCATCCTGAGGGTTGGGATGCCATGGAGGCTCTGAAAGGAACCAGGAAATACACAGCAGAAATTCAGAATACACAGAGGTCAGAAGGAGGAATCTAGAGCCTCATACCTCTCATTGATGTCAGCAGCAGATGCAGACAGGAGAGAGGAGTGTCTGGGGTTGAGGTCAGTACTTCTCTGCAGGAAATAGGGTGAGGCAAGAGGGGCCCAGGGCACAATATTTAAAGAAGTACTCTCAGGAACAGATGCATGTACTAGCACCGAGCCCAGCACAAACCTAGATGCATAGCAGATGCTCAATAAATGCTTTTCTAGTTGAACTGATTTGGCACCTGGACAGTGTTCCATATTGTCTCTGCCTGGCTTCTGTAGATCATACATTTATGAAGTATGGGTGACATTTGCACTTGCAAATTAGCTAAGAAGTAAACATTTTTAAAACTATATTGAGTCAAGTTATTTAATTAACATAATTAATATATATATCAGTTATGTAATATATATCAAGATTATATATAATACCATATATAATAGCTATAGTAATATAAAGGTGAACAGCACTTTTTGATAGAGGATAGGTAAAAGAATTCAGCATTTCTCAAAATGTGCTGGTGCTGTGGGCATATTAGAATCTCTTGGGAGACCCTTTCATGTTCAGTGTGCTTGTCTTCTCTGTCCATCCACGCTAAGGTTATAAAATGTCCCTTTAAGCATACGTGGCTCTCTTTGTTAAGAACTGGAGGTACCACGTACTGTAGAGGGTGATGGGAGCTTGGCAACAGCTTTAGATATACAGAACTGGAACTGGAGAGGGTGGTGCCTTTGATGACCGCCATGGGAGAGAAAGCAGAAGATGATGAGGGAAGGGCTTTACAGAAGTCTATGGAACTGAATCTTATAGGGCATGTAGGATTTCCTCAGCCAAGGTGAGAGTTTATGGAAGTACCATTAATAGAAGTCTCTATCCTTTGTCCAGTTGGTTGCCAATAATTAAATCCAGAATACTGTTATTCAAAAAAAAGAATGTTTCTGGCTCTGCTATAGGCCAAGTTGTTTCCCAGCCTTCTATTGTTATACCTGGTGGCTTATTACTGTTAATGTATTAATAATTATAACAATAATAATGTTACCACTTCAGCAAATGAGCTAGGCTCTTTGCTAGGTAATTTAATTGCATTATCTCAAACCCTTGTAGTAATTGGATGAGGCAATTAGCATTATATCTCTTTAAATGGCTTAGAATTTCCAGATCATTGGCAGCGATACACATTCTTCTCTCTATATTTTTGGACTTGGTTTGTTGACATTCTGCCCACCTGTTCATGTTCACTGTAGCCATAAACAGTGTCCATGCTGGGTTGATAACATCCATCCTTGACATATGTGCTGTCCACAGAAGCCAGATGGAGACAACATGGAGCATGGTCCATGTTGACCAGGTGCCAGATCACTTTAATTTATCAAGTATTTATGAAGCTCCTCATGGATGAACTTCTAGATCTGTGCTCAGTTAAGTACTAACAGAAACACAGAAATGAATGAGGCTCAGCTCTGGGGCTCACAAGATGGTAGGGTGGAGACACACAACTTAGCACAATGTAAGAAAGATAGTGATAGATGCTAATAGGGAAATAATTTAAACGCACTGTGAGATATGCCTTAAATACTTTTAAAATCATCATTCTCGAAGCCAATTAGAGACACCATATTTATAGAGTATTTAGCTGCTGTTTGTTTTGTGCATTTGAAAACACATACATACCGCACATGTACCCTAAAACTTAAAGTATAATAAAAAAATAAAATAAAAAAAATTAGTGTCAATTCACAGTTAACTCTCAAGATTCACAAAAGCACAGTTCGTTAGTTGTAAGATCACTCTATAGGCAAAATCACTTCTAGCAAACATTTCTTAAAACAGAGACCAAAGAGAGAACCAAATGCCATCCAATAATGGCCTGCCTGACACGGACTAGAGGATGTCAGTCTAGACAATTAGTGGTCCCCAGAAGACTTGAAAAAAGTAAGTGGAATCAAAGACACCAAGCCAAGTAGAAGGTTGTAGTGCTGTCTTTGGTCTCCCTTACTTTAAGATTCTTTCCGTTCCTGGCCTGGGTCCTAACTCTGTCCCAGCTGTGTCCTTTGACATCCCAGGAGGTCTTCATGCCCAGCCATGACTCCTCCACCCCCATTTCTCTCTATCACTGAGAAAACCTAGCCAGGATGACTCCACTTGTTCAAGAAGTTCAGAAATAGTATTTTGTTGATGTATCTATAAGCCAAATCACCTGGAAGGTCAAAGACTTGCTGTGCTTTGACCTCTGGCGTTCTCACCTACCCTCCATAGCAAGGCCAGGCAGCCTCCACGTCCTGCTTTAGCTGAGGCTCTTTGTAGTGAGTGTAACTTTTCCCCAAGAGTCTGTAGGCCAAGAAGCCAACAAAAGCACCCTCACTCACTGGGATCCTGCAGACATTCCTAAGTCTATAGCCATCTCTCACTTAAAATTAGAGTTCCTGGCCAGGTGCGGTGGCTCACACCTATAATCTCAGCACTTTGGGAGGCTGAGGCAGGCAGATCACCTGAAGTCAAGAGTTCGAGACCAGCCTGGCCAACGTGGCGAAACCCTGTCTGCACTAAAAATACAAAATTAGCCAGGCATGGTGGCGTGCACCTGTAATCCCAGCTACTCGGGAAGCTGAGGCAGGAGAATCACTTGAACCTAGGAGGCAGAGGTTGCAGTGAGCCGAGATCGTGCCATTGTACTCCAGCCTGGGTGACAGAGTAAGACTTTGTCTCAAAAAAAAAAAAAAAAAGTTAGTAATGTACTTGTTTGATTAAGCCACTACTGTTCCAGTTTTCTTTATCTTTTGCTGAATAGCAAAATTTCTTTGAACTTAGTGATGTAAAACAACAGCCATTTTATCATACCTAAAAATTCTGTGGGCCAAGAATTCAGTCAGGCTTTGCTGGGCAGTTCTCCTGTGTCTTATGTAGTCAACAGAGGACATTTAGACAGATAGGCTGATCTGGAGGGTTCAGGCAATAAGCAACAACCAAATATCCTTCAGAAACCATCATTTCCGTTTTTATATCTTTTGATATAAAGAATCCTTCCCAAGAGTGCTGCTCCAGGCATTACTTTATTGGTCAGAGTAGGATGGGTTTGGGCTGAGTCATCACCTCTCATCTGCTCTTCTTGTCGCTGGAGTTTTTGTCAATGCTGAGGGCAAAAACAATACAGATAATTTTAGAACTGGTTTTTATGGGTTTGTTGTTGGTGGTGGTGGTTTTCTTTTGAGACAGAGCCTCGTTCTGTTGCCCAAGCTGGAGTGCAGTGGGACGATCTTGGCTCACTGGCTCCTGAGTTCAAGTTTCTCAGCCTCCCAAGTAGATGGGATTACAGATGAGCACCACCATGCCTGGCTAATTAGAACTGTGCTGTATGTATGTTAAAGACAGTGTAGTTCAGTGGTTTTCTATGGAGAATTAGTGATGTTCTGGAAGCATCTGAGAGACATCAAGGGAAACTCCCTCTTCTCCTCTTTCCCTCATATTCCAAGCAATAATTTTGTTTCTTATACTATTTCTAAATGTATGATTTCATTTGAAGAAAAGTTCTGCAAACTAAAATAATTTGAAAAATACTTACACCTATCTTCCCATTTTACAGATGAGAAAAGTGAGACCCAGTCAATTTAAATGATTCAACATCACATGATCAGTGAAGTAGCTAGATGAGAATCTGTGTCTTCTTGGTTTTGGTATCTACTGTGTGGGCTCCTGTATCTGATTTTTATAACCTAAGAAATAGGTCCTACATCTACTAGATGTGAAAAATGGGCTCCAGAGAAGTTAAGTAAGTAGACCAAACTCTTAGAGATAATAAATGATGAAGCTGGATTTTAGAATGCCAGGCAGACGCATTATCTGTTATATCAGTGAGTTGTAAATTTTTTTGTTAATCATACTCTTTGAGGATCTGGTAAGTGCTGTGAACCACCTTCCAGAAAAGTAAACTTTATGCCAAGTGTTAGATGTAATTTAATAGACATTCTGTAAATCATCCATGAGCAAAGACCTCCTAGGAAGGGGCTTGCAGACCCTAGATTAGGACCAGTGTTGTACTGGTAAATGTTTCAGAGTCTACTCTCCTTGTGTAATTCTGCCATGAATATTGGTTGATATTTTCATTTACTTTAACAAGTAAGATGAAACTGAAATCATGAAGATGAATGTCAGAATTTCACTTGTTTCTCAAATGACATGAGTGATTTTTTTTGCCAAATCAGATAACAGTTTTTAAATATTGAAAGAACATTTCTCAATTCTTGTGATATTTACAAGGTAATGTCAGCATTCACAGATTGCTTTTATGTTTAATCTGCATTGCTAACACTTCTCTGTCACATTCTTAAGTCTAGACAATCCACAAAACAATAAATCAAGCCTTGATTTGTAATGTTTGTTGATTTCTTTAGTGCTAATACTCCCATGATGGCAGATTTCCAGCCACCAACATGATTTTTTTGAATACAGAGTTGGGAAGAGATACACAGTAGCACACTACTGTAGAGAATTTGGATGTAAAAACATAGATATAAATCATAATAATTAGGAATTGAGAAGTTCTGTGTCTTTATTACTTTTGTTTTCAATACAATTTATTTAATTTTAAGTTAATATAATTTGATTTTTAGACGGCTATGTAGGGAAGTTCAAACTTCCCCTCCAAAGGTTTGAGTCTGAGTCTGTTGAAATGAATTGACAATAGACAAATTAACAAGAAAAAAAGGTGTACAAATTCATTTAACGTACATAAACACAGAAGCCACTCACAAAGTATGAGACTCAAAGAAAGACCAAATGGTTGATGCTTAAATACATTCTTTATAGGGGAGAAGGAAGTAGGGGGCTGTAAGCAATTTTAGAAGGGTAGTAAATGATTTTAGGAGAGATTAATTAACCCAATTAGATTGTAAATGATTCTGTTTATAAACTAAATGGGACCTGAGAAGTAGGTCCCATTTGTAGGTAGATATGGGAACTTCAGAGAATGGTCTCGTCTTCTACTTTGGGAGAGACAGAGGATTGAGAGACAGTTTTCTCTGGTCCCATTTAGTTTAGACGGGAAGATCAGAGACCTTGAGACTGCTTCTTTAGTTCAGCATGTCAGAGTGCTATATTGTGGGGTATCATTTTCTGAGCCCCAAGAGCTGCATTTAACAACTGGCTTACAAGATCTCTATTTTTTTTTTTTTGAGACGGAGTCGCGCTCTGTCGCCCAGGCTGGAGTGCAGTGGCACTATCTCGGCTCACTGCAAGCTTCGCCTTCCAGGTTCATGCCATTCTCCTGCCTCAGCCTCCAGAGTAGCTGGGACTACAGCGCCCGCCACCATGCCTGGCTAATTTTTTGGTTTTTTTTTTTAGTAGAGACGGGGTTTCACTGTGTTAGCCACTTTGGCCTCCCAAAGTGCTGGGATTACAGGTGTGAGCTGCCATGCCCGGCCTGGCTTAAAAGATTTCTAAAAATTTAACAGCGGGCTGTTTCAAGCCTGATATAAGCCGGCTCCAGCACACAACTGGTGAGGAGCCACCAGGCTGTCCCACCTTGCCTCCCTATCCACAATCCTCCTTGTGATCTGCTCAGCTTCCCCAGGTCTCAGAAGCCTTCTGCAATTCTCAAGCCAACTTTCTTCTGTTTCTTCACGAAGTTCACCTAATGGAAAAGTGGGGCAAGATTGCTGAGTCACCTTTTTCTACCTGTGATGCCAATGGATGCCTTGATTCTGTCTTTTCCCTGCCTCCTTCTGGGTTGCACTCTCACTTTGATCTTTATTTGCTCCACTGAGTTTTCAGCAAGTGTAACTCATGCTTCCTCCATAGGCCCGCTTCCCAGGGGCAGATAGAGAATGCTGCCTCTGGGTATTTGGACTTGATATAATTCCAGGGCATATGTTTAAAAGATTATGAAATACAAATGCCGAATGAGATACAGGGCTTTAGAAATGCCTGTGCCTAAAATTTCATTGGTTTCATGGCAAATCTGCCTCTGCAGCTCTCAGGTTTTCCTGAAAATGGATGGATAGTTGGGAGAAGTGTGCGTGCGTGTGTGTGTGTGTGTACGTGTACGTACACATGTACATTCATACCAGAATAAAAGAAGTAGAAATGGGGCATGTGGGAACTAGGGTGCATTTTGGTAGGACAGGGACCAGGATAATTTCACATTCATCTAGAATCCCCTGGTTAATTTACTGTATGGCCCTGAGCAAGTTATTTCACATCTGGAAGCCTCATTTTTCTCATCTATAAAGTGAAGGGAATGTACTGGGGCCTTGTTGATTTTAAATGTGACTTTTTTCTTTTTGAGACCCTCTGTCACCCAGGCTGGAGTGCAGTGGCATGATCTCCACTCACTGCAGCCTCTGCCTCCCAGGCTCAAGCGATTCTCTCACCTCAGCCTCTTGAGTAGCTGGAACCACAGGTACATGCCACCACACCTGGCTAATTTTTTGTATGTTTGGTAGAGATGGTGTTTCACCGTGTTGTCCACGCTGATCTTGAGCTCCTGAGCTCAGGTGATCCACCTGCCTCAGCTTCCCAAAGTGTTGGGATTACAGGTGTAAGCCACCGCACCAGGCTGAAACATGATTTTTAGAGATGATTTATTTTAAATTGTTAAGGTTTCTGTGTGTGTCAGTGGGGTGTGAAGTAAACATTTCAATATAAATATTTGTAGAATGAATGAGTGTAGGATCCACTCAAGCTTATCACAATCAATGGAAGTACACAGGTAGGCAAGCCCCTGCCTCCTATTTCACTTGTTACTGGAGAGACTGAGGGATATGGAGGGAGAATTTTGTAAGAATGATAGAGACTCATGTGCAATTTATATAACATTTAAATGCAAGGGATGCTCCCCCATGTGTCCTCTGGCAATGGCCCTCCTTGAGCTAAAGAGATTCCTCCACTAATTCCTCAGCAGCAGCAGCCTAATTAAGATCCCTGACTTTTCTCCAGCAAAGGAGGTGCATCCTTCCAATGGTAATTCCCTAAACTTGTGTTCTGTCTCCCTTTACTAGACGTTTCTCTCTGAGGTCAAATAAGCTTCCCCCACCGCCCTTATTCTCTTTACTAAGTTTAAGAAGGGTTCACAGATTTCCCCACCTTACCTTCCTTGGTTGCTATGTCTCCCTGGCCTCCTGATCTTACTTTAACAAGTTTCTCTAAGGTCTTTCAATTGCTGTCACATTGCCCAGCCTGCTCGTTCCTTACTTGGACCTGCACCCTCAGCCATGACCCCGTTGGCTTCATCCACAGCCTGTCCCTGCTAAGGAGGCCCAGGAGTAAGTCTAGATTCCGCATGTCACCTTGGGCTCGTTACTTAACTTTTCTGTGTCTTGATTTCCTAATTGTTCACATAAGGACTATAAGGGGCCTAATTCACAGGTGTGCTGTGAAGATTTTAAAAATTAATGTGCACAAGTTCATGCACATAAAGTTAATTTGCATAAAGTGCTTAGCACAACCCAGCAGACAGTAAAGGCTCAGTAGATATGAGATATTATTATATGATTCTGTGCAAACCCCAAAGGCAGGGTTTGCAGGCAATATAAACACCTCTATTCCAACTGCACAGGTGACAAAATTTACAAAGTTTGAAATTTTAGGTAAAATCAATTATTTTGCATTGTATACAAACCCTATCTCCCTTCCAAAATATACGGTTTGAATTTATATGTATTTCTGTAACACTTTGTGATCACACTCGTCTTTGCTTCTTACTAAACATTAAATGTGATATAACCTAACTGAGGAAAGTAAGGATGAAATTTACTTGTTCTGAAGACTCTATCCACCTTGCCTATCTGGAGACAGACTAGCTTATTTTAAGATGTAAAATTCATGCAACTGATTGTTTTCTAAAATAATCGGTAGAATTCAGTTGAATCTAGTCAACTACAAACATGTATTTTACAAAGCAATTATCATTATATTTTTAAACAAAGCATCCTTTGGGCCAATTTTGAACTTCAACAAAAGGCTTGTGTACCTTTCTACAAATTGTCTTTTTCAGAAGAGTGGATGCTAAAGGGCCTACATGCATCTGTTAGCTCTGCTCTGATTTTCAATAAAGACCGGGGATAATGATAGTGACAAGAATGATAATCGCCACCAGATACTAAGCACTTATCACGCTAATAATTTTACCAGCAAATTCCTATTTAATTCTGACAACTGCCCTGAATATTAGATATTATTAGCTTTATTTTATGAAGGCAGAACTAGGGCACAGAGAATTACTTAATTAGGAAGTAGCAGAGCCAGGACCTGTTACTGTACCTGTTTGTCCCCTAGTCTGAGTTGTTAATGACTGTACCATAAAGCCCTCTCAAACTCATGCTTTAAGTGAAAGAAAGACCACCGTGTAGTGCTTTATACTATTAATTTTCAGTCATATTATGATTTTCTTAGGACTAGGAACTCAGTAAGGATTAATGTGGAGTATGGTAGGGAAAGTACCAAACCAAGAAGCAGAAGATCTCAGATGTGTGCACTTGGGCAAGTCACCTGATCTCTTCAGATGATAGTTTTCTGTCCATAACATGAGCAGTGTTAAAGAAGAATATTCCTGACACTGGTTAAAATGGTAAGGCACACTTTATTTAGGACCTTCACCATTGGTATAAGGTCTACTAAATGGAGTTTTGCAGTAATCAGGAGAAATTGGGCTCAACTTCAAACACAACCAGAACAATTGGGAATTTATAGCCAGTTTTTAGCAGTGGATGGAAAATTACTAAGAGGAAACATCAGAGTTCGAGGAGATTCTGGCTAAATCCAGCTAATAGGATTCTGATTGAAAGCAGGCTAGGTGAATCGGATGTCACCTGGGGGGATGGTGGAGGATGAGGAACCCAATCAGATATCAAAGGTGACATATCGAGGGTCCTGCCTAAACTGACTTAGCAGAATTCTTGCTAAAGTTGGACTCCTGAGAACACACCCAAGGACATGGACTGAATGAAGAAGAGCTCAGAGG
Organism: Hylobates moloch; assembly: GCF_009828535.3. NCBI lineage: Eukaryota > Metazoa > Chordata > Mammalia > Primates > Hylobatidae > Hylobates > Hylobates moloch. The sequence continues at coordinate 109,565,128 of NW_026652283.1, forward strand.
AGCCTGTCCAGAGTTTGGTCAAAGAGAGAATCTTTGTCAGGAGGTCAGTGACTCTGAGATGCACACCAGCCTTACCATTCACTTCTCACATGTGTCAGGCATGTTGGTGTGAGAAGATTATGTAAGGGAGTGGTGTTGAGGTGTCTCAGATTTTGTGTCCACTGTGCGGAATGTATCACAATTTGTTTATCCATTCGTCAGGTAACAGGCCATCTTCATTTTTTCCAGTTTTAGCAATTTTAAATAAAGCTACTGTAGTAGGCAGAATAATACATGCTCCACCCCATTTTTGTTGTTTTTTGTTTTTGAGAGTTTTTTGTTTTGTTTTGTTTTTGTTTTTGTTTCTGTTGGTCAGGCTGGAATGCAGTGGTGCGATCTCAGCTCACTGCAACCTCCACTTCCCGGGCTCAAGCAATTCTCCTGCCTCAGCCTCCCAAGTAGCCGGGATTACAGGTGCCCACCACCAGGCCCGGCTAATTTTTGTATTTTTCATAGACACTGGATTTCACCATGTTGGTCAGGCTGGTCTCGAACTCCCAACCTCAAGTGATTCCTCCCGCCTCGGCCTCCCAAAGTGCTAGGATTATAGGTGTGAGCCACTGCGCCTGGCCCTACCCCTTTGTCTCCTACACACAATGCATTTGAATCATAATCTCCAGAAACTGTGAATATGTTAATGTCAAAAGGGATGTTGTGGGTATGATTAAATTAAGAATTTTGAGATAAAGAAATTATCTTGGTTTATCCAGTTTGGCCCAGTGTAATCACAAAGTTTCTTATAAGGGAAGGAGGGAGGTAGGAGAAGCAGAGCTGTGTGTGTGTGTGTGTGTGTGTGTGTGTGTGTGTGTGTGTGTGTGTGTGTGTGTTGTGTGTGTGTGTGTGTGTGTGTGTGTGTGTGTGTGTGTGTGTGTGTCTGAGAGACAGACAGATTGGAAGATGCTACATGGCTGGCTTTGAAAATGAAGGAGGCTACAATCCAGGAATGAAGTCAGAATCGGCCAGAAGGTGAATTCTCCCCTAGAGCCTCAGAAAGGACAAAACCCAACATACTTTAATTTAGCCTAAGAGCTATTTTGAACTTGTAACCTCAGAATTGTAAGATAATGCATTTGTCTTGCTTTAAACCACTAAGGTTGTAATTTGTCACAGTAGTAATAGGAAACTAATACAGCTGCTCTAAATATTTCCTGTAGGTTTGGTGTCGATATTTTGCATTTCTGTTGGGTAAAATTCCTAAGAGTGAAAATCTGGGTCCTAGATACATGTAAGTTTAACTTTACTAGAATCTGCAGAACTGTTTTACAAAGTGGCTGTACCATCTGGCATCCCCACCAACAATGTCTGGGAGTTCTAGTTGCTGTAAATCTTTGCTAACAATAAAGTTGGTCTTTTTATTTTAACCTATATAATATTACAAATTATGTTGAGCATCTTTTCATGTGTTTCTTTCCCAATAAAATATTTTCTTCGGTGAATTGTCAAAATATTTGTTCATTTTTAAACAGTTTCCCATCCCCACTACCATCACGTGCCTTCAGCAACCACTAATCTATTTTCTGTTTCTGTCGGTTTGTCTATTCTGGACTTCCATACAAATGGAATGATAATATGTAGTCTTTTGTGGCTGGTTTCCTTCCCTTAGCATAATATTTTCCAGGTCTATCTGGGTTGTGGTAAATAATAGCATGTATCAGTATTTGGTTGCTTTTAATGGCTGAATAGTGTTCCATGTTATGATTATGTCCCATTTTGTTTATTCATTCATAGGTTGATGAATATTTGGGTTGTTTCACCTTTTGTGCCTCATAAATAAATCTGCTATAAATGTCTATGTACACATTTTTTGTGGAAATATGTTTTAATTTCTCCTAGTTATGTACCCAGAATGGAATTACTGAGTCTTATGGTAACTGTATATTTAATTGTTTGACCAACTGCCAGACTTCTTTGAAAGCGGCTGAAGCATTTTACTTTTCTATCAGCAATGTTTGAGGATTCTGATATATACTTAGAAACACTTATAATTATCTGACTTTATTATTGTAGTCATTCTAGTGAATGTGAAGTGTTATTTTCTTGTGGTTTTGATTTACATTTCTCTGATGACTAATAACATCAAGTATCTGTTCATATGTTGGCCATTTATACATCTTCTTTGAAGAAATGTATATTCAGATCTTTTGCCCATTTTTAAGTTGAGTTGTTTGTCTTTTTATTATTGACTTGTAAGAATGAAGTTGAGTCTTACCTTACATTATATGTAAAAATTAGCTCATAGATAAATCAAACTTCATTCAATATAATTGGGTTGTCTTTCCACTTTCTTAATGGCATCTTTGAGCACAAAAGTTTTTAATTTTTATGAAATACAATTTATCTACTTTTTACTTTCATTTCTGTGCTTTGAAAAAGTTTGTGTCTTGGAATCCTTTGCTAAATCCAAAGGTGTATCAATTTACCCCTGTGTTTTCTGCTGAGAATTTTATAGTTTTAGTACTTTGATTAATTTTTGGATATGTAAGGAAAGGTAAGGAAAGGTTCCAACTTGATTCTTTTGCACATAGGAAAGGTTCCAACTTCATTCTTTTGCATGTAGCTATTCAGTTGTCTCAGCTCCATGAGTTGAAAAACGATTCTTCCTCTCCTACCCTCACTGCTGCTGCCACTGAATGGTTTTGGAACCCTCATTGAATCAGTTGACCATAGGTGTATTAGTTCATTTGTGGACTTTTAACTCTATTCCATTAATCTATACATTTTTATCTTCATCTCAACACGACACTGTCTGGATTACCATTGCCTTGTAGTAAATTTTGAAATCAGGAGATGTAAGCCCTTCTACTTTGTTCCTCTTTTCCAAGATTGTTTTGGTTATTCCGGGACCCTTGCATATGAATTTTAGAATCAGCTTGTCAGTATCTACAAAGAAGACACCGGGATTCTCATAGGGATTGCACTGTACATCAATCTGAGGAGTACTGCTATCTAAAAACTGTTAAGTTTTCTAATCCATAAATATGAGATGCTATTCTGTTTATTCACAGCTTCTTTAATATCTTTCAACAACATTTTGTAGTTTTCAATGTATAATTTTTGAATTTATTTTGTTAAATTTATTATTAACTATTTTATTGTTTTGATGTGATTGCAAATATTTGTTTGACTTTATTTTCAGATTTTCTGTTGCAAATTATTCTTTGTGTAGAAATATAACCAGTTTTTTACTTTGATTTTAATGCATCTTCAAGCACAAAAGTCTTTAATTTTGATGAAATCCAGCTCAGCTAATTTTTAAAATAATTGCTTGTCTCTTTACTTGTTTCAGGTCTATTCAGATTGTCTATTTCTTCTTGAGTAAGTTTCAGCAGTTTGTGTCTTTCTAGGAATTTGTCCATCTCATCTAAGTCATCTAAATTGTTGATATACAATTATCATCATATTCTTTGCAATTCCTTTTATTTCTGTAGCATTGGCAGTAATGTCCCCTCTTTCATTTCTGGTTCTAGTAATCTGAGTCTCCTTTCTTTTTTTCTTGGTTCGTCTAAATAATGCTTTGTCAATTATGTTGATCTTTTAAAAAAACAGCTTTTGGTTTCATTGATTTTCTCTATTGTTTTTCTATTCTCTGTTTCATTAATTGCTTCTCTAATTTTTTATTATTTCTGTCCTTTTGCTAGCTATAGATTTAATGTGCTTTTCTTTTTCCAGAGTCTTAACCTAAAAGAATGTTACTAATTTGAGATCTTTCTTCTTACTTAATATAGGAATTTACAACTAGTAGTTTTCCTTGAAGAATTGCTTTAGCTGCATCTCATAAATTTGAGTATGTTGTGTCTTCATTTTCATTCATCTCAAATTATTTTCTGATTTCCCTTTTGATTTCTTCTTTGATCCATTGGTTATTTAGGAATATACTGTTTAATTTCTACACATTTATCAGTTTCCCTAATTGTATGCTGCTATTGATTTTTAATTGTATTCCATTGTGGTTGGAGAACATATTTTATATTATTTCTTTTTTTTTTTTTTATACTTTAGGGTTTTAGGGTACATGTGCACAATGTGCAGGTTTGTTACATATGTATCCATGTGCCATGTTGATTTCCTGCACCCATTAACTCGTCATTTAGCATTAGGTGTATCTCCTAATGCTGTCCCTTCCCCCTCCCCCCACCCCACAACAGTCCCCGGAGGGTGATGTTCCCCTTCCTGTGTCCATGAGTTCTCATTGTTCAATTCCCACCTATGAGTGAGAACATGGGGTGTTTGGTTTTTTGTCCTTGCGATAATTTACTGACAATGATGTTTTCCAGTTTCATCCATGTCCCTACAAAGGACACGAACTCATCATTTTTTATGGCTGCATAGTATTCCATGGTGTATATGTGCCACATTTTCTTAATCCAGTCTATCGTTGTTGGACATTTGGGTTGGTTCCAACTCTTTGCTATTGTGAATAGTGCTGCAATAAACATACGTGTGCATGTGTCTTTATAGCAGCATGATTTATAGTCCTTTGGGTATATACCCAGTAATGGGATGGCTGGGTCAAATGGTATTTCTAGTCCGAGATCCCTGAGGAATCGCCACACTGACTTCCACAATGGTTGAACTAG
>NW_026652283.1:109570143-109758038 GCF_009828535.3 Hylobates moloch
TTTCTCTTGTGGGCATTTAGTGCTATAAATTTCCCTCTACACACTGCTTTGAATGTGTCCCAGAGATTCTGGTATGTTGTGTCTTTGTTCTCGTTGGTTTCAAAGAACATCTTTATTTCTGCCTTCATTTCATTATGTACCCAATAGTCATTCAGGAGCAGGTTGTTCAGTTTCCATGTAGTTGAGCGGTTTTGAGTGAGTTTCTTAATCCTGAGTTCTAGTTTGATTGCACTGTGGTCTGAGAGACAGTTTGTTATAATTTCTGTTCTTTTACATTTGCTGAGGAGAGCTTTACTTCCAACTATGTGGTCAGTTTTGGAATAGGTGTGGTGTGGTGCTGAAAAAAATGTATATTCTGTTGACTTGGGGTGGAGAGTTCTGTAGATGTCTATTAGGTCCACTTTATGTAGAGCTGAGTTCAATTCCTGGATATCCTTGTTAACTTTCTCTCTCGTTGATCTGTCTAATGCTGACAGTGGGGTGTTAAAATCTCCCATTATTATTGTGTGGGAGTTTAAGTCCCTTTGTAGGTCACTGAGGACTTGCTTTATGAATCTGGGTGCTCCTGTGTTGGGTGCATATATATTTAGGATAGTTAGCTCTTCTTGTTGAATTGATCCCTTTACCATTATGTAATGGCCTTCTTTGTCTCTTTTGATCTTTGTTGGTTTAAAGTCTATTTTATCAGAGACTAGGATTGCAACTCCTGCCTTTTTTTGTTTTCCAGTTGCTTGATAGATCTTCCTCCATCCCTTTATTTTTAGTCTATGTGTGTCTCTGCACGTGAGATGGGTTTCCTGAATACAGCACACTGATGGGTCCTGACTCCTTATCCAGTTTGCCAGTTTGTGTCTTTTGATTGGAGCATTTAGCCCATTTACATTTAACGTTAATATTGTTATGTGTGAATCTGATCCTGTCATTATGATGTTAGTTGGTTATTTTGCTCGTTAGTTGCTATAGTTTCTTCCTAGCCTTGATGGTCTTTACAATTTGGCATGTTTTTGCAGTGGCTGGTACCGGTTGTTCCTTTCCATGTTTAGTGCTTCCTTCAGGAGCTCTTTTAGGGCAGGCCTGGTGGTGACAAAATCACTCAGCGTTTGCTTGTCTGTAAAGTATTTTATTTCTCCTTCACTTATGAAGCTTAGTTTGGCGGGATAGGAAATTCTGGGTTGAGAATTCTTTTCTTTAAGAATGTTGAATATCGGCCCCCACTCTCTTCTGGCTTGTAGAGTTTCTGCTGAGAGATCAGCTGTTAGTCTAATGGGCTTCCCTTTGTGGGTAACCCGACCTTTCTCTCTGGCTGCCCTTAACATTTTTTCCTTCATTTCAACTTTGGTGAATCTGACAATTATGTGTCTTGGAGTTGCCCTTCTCGAGGAGTATCTTTGTGGTGTTCTCTGTATTTCCTGAATCTGAATGCTGGCCTGCCTTGCTAGATTGGGGAAGTTCTCCTGGATAATATCTTGCAGAGTGTTTTCCAACTTGGTTCCATTCTCCCCATCATTTTCAGGTACACCAATCAGACGTAGGGTTGGTCTTTTCACATAGTCCCAAATTTCTTGGAGGCTTTGTTCATTTCTTTTTATTCTTTTTTCTCTAAACTTCCCTTCTCTCTTCATTTCATTCATTTCATCTTCCATCAGCGATACCCTTTCTTCCAGTTGATCGCATCTGCTACTGAGGCTTCTGCAATCTTTGCGTAGTTCTCGAAACTTGGCTTTCAGCTCCATCAGCTCCTTTAAGCCCTTCTCTCCATTGGTTATTCTAGTTATCCATCCTTCTAATATTTTTTCAAAGTTTTTAACTTCTTTGCTATTGTTTTGAATTTCCTCTCGTAGCTCAGAGTAGTTTGATCGTCTGAAGCCTTCTTCTCTCAACTCATCAAAGTCATCCTCCATCCAGCTTTGTTCCATTGCTGGTGAGGAACTGCGTTCCTTTGGAGGAGGAGAGGTGCTCTGTTTTTTAGAGTTTCCAGTTTTTCTGCTCTGTTTTTTCCCCATCTTTGTGGTTTTATCTACTTTTTGTCTTTGATGATGGTGATGTACAGATGGGTTTTTGGTGTTGATGTCCTTTCTGTTTGTTAGTTTTCCTTCTACCAGACAGGACCCTCAGCTGCAGGTCTGTTGGAGTTTACTAGAGGTCCACTCCAGACCCTGTTTGGCTGGGTGTCAGCAGCGGTGGCTGCAGAACAGCGGATTTTCGTGAGACCACAAATTCAGCTGTCTGATTGTTCCTCTGAAAGTTTTGTCTCAGAGGAGTACCCGGTTGAATGAGGTGTCAGTCTGACCCTACTGGGGGGGTGCCTCCCAGTTAGGCTGCTCAGGGGTGAGGGACCCACTTTAGGAGGCAGTCTGTCCGTTCTCAGATCTCCAGCTGCGTGCTGGGAGAACCACTACTATCTTCAAAGCTGTCAGTCAGACAGGGACATTTAAGTCTGTGGAGGTTCTTGCTGAGTTTTTGTTTGTCTGTGCCCTGCCCCCAGAGGTGGAGCCTACGGAGGCAGGCAGGCCTCCTTGAGCTGTGGTGGGCTCCACCCAGTTGGAGCTTCCTGGCTGCTTTGTTTACCTAAGCAAGCCTGGGCAATGGCGGGCGCCCCTCCCCCAGCCTCGCTGCCGCCTTGCAGCTTGATCTCAGACTGCTGTGCTAGCAATCAGCGAGACTCCGTGGGCATAGGACCCTCCAAGCCAGGTGCGGGACACAATCTCCTAGTGTGCCGTTTTCCAGGCCCATTGGAAAAGTGCAGTATTAGGATGGGACTGACCCGATATTCCAGGTGCCGTCTGTTTCCCCTTTCTTTGACTAGGAAAGGGAACTCCCTGACCCCTTGCGCTTCCCGAGTGAGGCAATGCCTCGCCCTGCTTCGGCTCGCGCACAGTGCGCTTCACCGACTGTCCTGCACCTGCTGTTAGGCACTCCCTAGTGAGATGAAACCAGTACCTCAAGCAGAAATGCAGAAATCACCCGTCTTCTGTGTCGCTGGGGCTGGGAGCTGGAGACCGGAGCTGTTCCTATTTGGCCATCTTGGCTCCACTATATTATTTCTATTCTTTACATTTATGAAGCATTTTATAGCCTAGCAAATGACCTACCCAACTCGAGAAAATTGTGTATTGTGTTGTTACTGGGTGAAGTGAACTATAGATATCTGTTAGATCTACTTCGTTTATTCTTTAAGCCTTCTGTTACCTTGTTGCTATCTTGTCTAGTTTTTCTATACATTGTTCAAAATGCGATATTGAGATCTCTTACAATTATTGTTGAATTGTTTTCATTTCTGTCCATTTTTGCTTCATGTATTTGGTGCTTTGTTATTAGTTGCATATAAATTTATAATTATTATATATTTTCGTGGCAGATAGGCAATCTTATTAGAAAATGTTTCTCTTTGTCTCCAGTAACATTTTCTTTTGCTTTAAAGTCTATTTTGTCTGATATTAGAATAATACATCACCTTTCTTGTGGTATTTGTTTGCATGATATATGTTTTTCTATTATTTGCAATCTATTTGTATGCTTACTTGTCCATTTTAATTTTAGTTTAATTTTTGAAATCTTTTAAGGATTGTGTTGTTTAATACTGAGTTTTAAGGGTTCTTTAATAGTTTTGAATATAAGACCTTGATCAGATTTTTTTTTTTTTTGCAAATATTTTACTCAGTCTGACTTGACCTTTTATCTTCCTAACACTATCTTTGGAAGAGCAAATGTTTTAAATTTTGATTAAGTCTTTGTTATCAGTATTTTCTTTTATAGTTTGTGCCTTTGATATCTCAGGAAGGCTATGATTAACCCAATGTCACAAAGATTTTCTTCTGTTTTCTTTTAGAGGTTTTATAGTTTTAGGTTTTATATTTAGGCTCAGTTCTAGTAATTTTGTATATATGGTGCAAGCTATAAATAGAGGTGGCTGGGTTTTGTTGTTGTTTTTGTTTTTACATAGAGATATCCAGTTATTCTAGCACTGTTTGTTGAAAAGAGTATCAATTGTTCATTAAATCCCATGGGCAACTTTGTAGATCATTTTTGTTTATTCCATCAGATTGTCTACATAGATGATCATGTATGAAAACAAAGACAGTTATACCTCTTCCTTTACAATATGGATGCCTTTTATTTTTTTATCTTGTCTTGTTGCACTGAATGGAACCTCCAGTATAATATTGAATAGGTCTTGTAAGGCAACTATGTTAGCTTTTTTCCTGATTTTAGGAAAATAATTTAATCTTTTACCATTAAATATAGTTTTAGATGTAGGTTTTTTGTGGATGCCCTTCATCAGGTTGAGGACATATCCTTCTATTCCTAATTTTCTGAGAGTTTTTCTTTTTATCATGAATGAATATCAAATTTTGATAAATCCATCTTTATCTTCATTTTTTATGGTTGCAAATAATCGTAATTGACAGATATATGTTCTTGCGGTCCGGCCGCAGGGGTTATTCAGGGATGCACCGAGAAGTAGTGAGAAGAATGGTGAAAGAAAGACACAGAAAAGCGGGATTAGGAGGGACGGTTCCCTGATAGGGAAGCGCCGACAAGCTCTGGTTTATTCAGTGCTTTTATACATGCCAGGGGTCAAAAGTTCACACAATAACTATTTTTGTCTTCCTTTGCTGCGGCCTCTGCAGTCTGTCTTATGCTAACTATTAACTATGAAAAGCCATTCACAGCGCTTCACTGATCTGGTAAGAACAGGAAGGTACCCATAACAGGATCTTCGGTGGGGTCCTTGCCATGCCACCTACTTCCCTGTCTGCAGGCCTTGCCAATGCATGGGAATGTGAATTTGGCTCCCCACAGTTCCCCCTTTTCTTTCTAAAAGAAGCCGTTGATGATTTATCCGGAGCTGGGTGATGGCAGAGAAGACTCCTCGGAGACAGACTGGGAAAACACAAAGAATTAATAAAACAATACCTGCAAGGGTGGCTAGACTGATAATTATAGCAGACAAATGAGATGTAGGAGATAACTTATGAAAAATGGACAAAATGCTATCAGCAACATCCTTAGGATTTACAATATCTAAATGTGCTTGTTGCATTGTTTGTATTTCATTATGTAGCGAGGCAACATCTAAAGAGAAGTTGTTAGCTGACCAGACTCCATGAAGGTGTGCCTGCACTTTTTCCCAGCTCCACTGAGATTGATTATATTCGTGAGCTGTTATACAGATCCATTCATAATCGGCATGACATTTTAGGGGGAGTCTAGTAGATAAGGCCTCTACTCTCATGCCTAGAAATTCGACAGCCTCTTCTAATGCATTCAACTTTGCATTGATTTTTAAATCAATTCGTTCTTGAGTTCCTAAAGCAGTGCTAGTATTTTTTGCAAAGTCATTTACAAAGTGAGCAGTTTGAATAGATTGTGTGATAGCCACAGCTGCAGTTGCTGCAGTAGCTACAGCAGTAACAAGTGCTACTATTCCTGCAATGAGAAGTCCTAAAAAGCGTTTTGTTCGGGACAGAGACTCAACAACTATTTGTAATGCAGCAAAACCAGGATCGGTATACCAGGTTTCATTAAGATGAACAGGCAGCATCACAAAAGGAGGCTGCTGTAAAATAGCCAAAGTTAGGTTGAAATTGTCTCTAGTAACACAGTTGGTAAGGTTACAATGCAGGCAATGGATAATGTATTTCTTTTCACCTTGATGGGAAATGTTATGAGCTAAATGTGGGGACACTAACTTGCCTTTGTGGACTTGTACAGTAATATTAAAAAGTCCAGAAAGGAATACATAGGGGGCACGCACACAGGCATGCAACCCAGTTCGAACTCGCTTGTGAGTGGTGTGAGTGGTCTGTTCTGGAGAGTGTTCTGGAAAGAGGAATTCTACCTCTCCTAAAGCAGCAGCGGCTCGCCAAATGTGTTCTTGTATTCGTCCCTTCTGAGTGGTAATAATAGGCATCATCCAATCTCCAGCAGTGTTATTACGCGTCCCAGAAGGAAGGCGAGCATACGGGTGAGACCAGTCAGCAAGAGTAATGTCATAATGAGGAATTTGATGTTGAGTTCCAGGCAGATAGGCACAGCTTTGCCATACAGGATATTTAGAGATAACATGTTGTCCAGGCGTGACAACAGGGCGTGGGGGAAGGACATGAGGCGGATGTTGGCTGTTTGGGGCGACCGCCTTAGTGGGAAATCCCGAAAATCCCTGGAATAAAAGCCACCATTGCACAATAGTATGTAACGCCGTAGGCAGATATCCTGCCACACGTCGAATTTCATACCCAAGAGTAAGACAGCCAGCCATTGGAGTAAAGGAAAGGCAAATAGGCAGTGTAGCAGTGGATCCTGTATAATTATATATGGTGGAAACAGGGATAATAAAGTCTCCATCTAAGCCCCCAAATAAGTCTGTGTTATTGGTATATACAGGCACATTAGCGTCATTCCATGAAACAGGACACAAAAGAGGGGGTTCAGGCACATAAGCCCAATAAGTTTTCCCTTCAGTGGGCAATACCTGGAAGCTCAGGAGAGTCAGCATGGCCAGGAACAAATTTTCAGGAGTGAGGGGCTTGCCTTCAGTAGAAAGCATATCTTGAGCGGTAACTGCAAGATGCTTTATTTGACCCCAAGTTGGAAAGGGAGAGTTACGTGTTCCCATGGCTAGGCGGCGAGGGCGCCGACGACGGCGAGGAGCTCCGCGACGAACTCCCGGAGGACTGCTCGAGGGACTGTGCAGATTGAGGTTTCTCACCAGAAATCCGTTCTGCATGCCGGACGAGCCTCTCCGGAATCCACCGAGGTCTGCCATCAGACCCTTCAGGAAAAACACAAACACTCCCTCGTCCCCATATCAGCACAGGGTCAGGTCCATGCCATTGTCCAGTCAGTGGGTCCTTCCACCTTACAAGAGCTTTTGTAGATGCCTCCGGATGCCAAAACCGCTCTGCAGCAGAGCGTCCTGCAACATCCAGGCGCAAAAAAATTCAACACATATAAAGCATGATGCAAATAATTCGCAGGTGTGCGGGGGTAAAGTTCCCCCTTTTTAATTTTTTCAAGTTGATGTTTAATGGTGGAGTGTGCACGTTCAACAATACCTTGACCTTGTGGGTTATAAGGGATGCCAGTGCAATGTGAAATATTAAATTGTGCAAGGAAAAAGTGAAAAGCTTTAGCAACATAAGCTGATGCATTATCTGTCTTGAGTTGCCGGGGGATTCCTAAAGTCTGAAAACAATAGAGTAAGTGAGCTTTAACATCTTTAACAGCCTCTCCAGAGCGTGCAGAGGCTAAAAGAAAACCTGAAAAGGTATCTACACAAACATGGATGTAACTAGATTTACCAAAAGGAAGGTAGTGAGTAACATCCATCTGCCACAAATGTAGGGGCTGCAAGCCTCGAGGATTAACTCCATAATGGGGAACAGGTTGCAGTTGAGGGCAGGTGGAGCAATGCTTTACAATAGCACGAGCAGCTTCACCAGTGATTTTGAACTGCAATCGTAAACTGTGAGCATTTTGATGATGTATGGTATGGGAATTAGCTGCTTGCTGGACAGCATTTTCCGTGAAGAAACAAAGTTTATCAGCAGCTGCATTTCCGGCAGACAACGGTCCAGGCAACAGAGAATGACTCCGGATATGTCCTACAAAATAGGCAGCGGTACGCTGTCGACAACATGATTGTAAAAGTGAAAGTAACTGGTAAAGTTCATCATCAAGCAAGGAAGAAATAGTAGCAGATTCGATATGAGGGCTACTGCGAAAAACCCACTCACTGTCAGTATAGATGTTAGTGGGCTCAGAGGGAAACATTTGTAGGGCCTGGCATACGGCAAAAAGTTCAACTCGCTGCGGAGAAGAATAAGTAGTGGGAAACCGAAAAGGACGGTTGTCAGCGATGACGGCTGCAACACCTGTTTTTGAACCATCAGTGAACAAAAGGTGAGCATGGGCTAATGGTTGATGACAATAATGAAGAGGAAGAACAAATGAAGTACGCTGAAAAAAGGTTAACAATTTATGTTTAGGCTAATGAACTGACAATTGACCAGTAAAATTGCTAAGTGCTATTTGCCAAGAAAGATTGAATTGATAAAGGGAAACAATTTATTGTTGAGTAAAAGGAACAGTGAGGATATCAGGGTCTTTTCCATATATTTGGCGAGACCTTTTGCGGCCAGCCATAATAAGTTGACTCACTAATTCTGCATAAGGCTGGATAGTCTTGTGACGAGTGGAGGGCAGATGTAACCACTCTAAAGGGGCGTGTTGCCAAAACACCGCGTAGGATATAAGTGAGGGGTAAGAATTAACAGAAGCAGAGGTTGAGTGTAATCTATGCGAGAAACATGAGCTTGCTGAATTGCGGACTCTACAAGTTGTAAGGCTAGTTTTGCTTCTGGAGTAAGAGTTCGAGGAGAAGTGGGATCACTGCTTCCTCTTAGAATATTGAACAAGGGTAATAAGTCAGTAGTAGTAACGGACAAAAAGGGTCGAACCCAGTTTATGTCTCCAAGCAATTTTTGAAAATCATTGAGTGTTTGCAATTTGGAGAGGTTAAATTGTATCTTTTGAGGAGAAACAGTGGTTTCTGCAATTTTTTGACCAAGATAAATAAGAGGAAAGGTTTGCTGAATTTTTTCTTCTGCTATTTGCAGACCAAAGGTAGGCAAATGCTGTTGTAAAAATAATAAGGCTTGCCGCAATTCTGCAAAAACTTCTCCTGCAATTAAAATGTCATCCATGTAATGTAAACAATAAATGTGAGGAAACTGAGCCCTAAAAGATTGTAAAGCCATGGCCACATACTTTTGACATAAAGTAGGGCTATTAGCCATGCCTTGAGGCAAAACCTTCCACTGATATCTAGCCATTGGCTGTTGAAAATTAATAGAGGGTAGGCTAAAAGCAAATCGGACTTTATCACTTGAATGGAGAGGAATTGTAAAGAAGCAGTCCTTAAGATCTATAACAAAAGCTGGCCAATTTTTTGGTATAGCTGTAGCAGAGGGAAGGCCAGGTTGCAATGCCCCCATGGGTAACATAGTGGCATTTATGGCTCGCAAATCTTGCAATAGCCTCCACTTTCCAGATTTCTTTTTAATAACAAATATTGGTGTATTCCAAGGACTAGTAGATGGTTCAATATGACCAGCAAGGAGCTGCTCCTGAATTAATTGAGTGGCTGCCAATAATTTCTCCCGAGTTAAAGGCCACTGATCCACCCAAAGAGGTTCATTAGATTTCCACTGAATAGCATCTGCAGTTAAGGGGGCAGCTAGGATCAGTGGCCTTGGGGAAAACCCAAGCCATGTCGATCATTTTTTGGTGTAACTTATACTGGAGCAAGAATGCCAGTGTTATGTTTTCCTAATCCTTGGTTGGGGAGCAGTCCCTGCTGGAGCAACTGTTGAGAAACAATGGGATTGGGACTAAACAAATAAACTCCCATTTGTTGTAACACATCACGTCCCCATAAATTACAAGGTAAGTGGGGTAACACATAGGGTTGAAACTTTCCTGGGTGACCTTCTTGGTCAGTCCAGGTTAATATCTGTGCACTTTGCTGGGGGTTTTGAGACATTCCAATACCTTGTAGGTGAGTTATAGAGGCAGTAAGAGGCCATGAAGCAGGCCAAAATTGTAAACTAAATACAGAAACATCTGCTCCACTATCAATGAAGCCTGAAAAAGTCTTTCCTTCTATTTGAAGTTGCAGGGTAGGCCTCTCGGCATCAACAGTCTGCAGCCAGTAGACATCAGAGGAACCAAAACCATGACTGCCGCGTGCAGTAGAGGAAGCTGTTTGCCCTATTTGAGAAACATAGGGTAAAAGTAAAAGTTGGGCCACATGCTGAGCTTTAGATACAGTGACCACAGCTTGAGAGGTGAAAGCCATAACTTGAAGCTCCCCAGTATAGTCAGAGTCAATTATTCCAGGATAGACAATTAACCCCTTAAAGAGGACACTGCTTCTTCCAATAATTAACCCAACAGTCTCCTTAGGGAGAGGCCCAAACACTCCTGTAGGAATGCGCTGCGGACCCATTTCAGGTGTTAGTACGTAGCTGGAGGTGGCACACAAGTCCAATCCTGCTGACCCTGGGGTGGCTCGTGAAAGGGATTGGAGGGACTTATGGAGGTCACTGGAGGGACTGTCTAAAGGGCCCCTATTGTTTGTCGGGCCCGGGGAGAGGCCCACTTCTGGTTTCCCTGAGGGGAAAGAGGGTTACCTTGAGAATCGGTACGAGACCTACATTCATTCATCCAGTGAAACCCACGTTGACATCGAGGGCACAAGGAAGTAGGTCGAGCCTTAGGTGACTTTCCTGAAACTGCGGGCATGTGGCGGCATTGGTTCTTAAAATGTCCTGGTTTACCACAATTAAAACAAGTTTGATTACCTCTCTTGTTCTGAAGCCGCTTATTTTGGCTCCTACCCTGCACCTGCAAATAAATCTGAGAAACAGGAACTCCTTTCATAGCTGCAGCATAAGCCACACCTTGATTAAAAGCAGGGCCAATTTCAGAACATAAGCGAATATAATCTTCCAAAGTCCCATTTTTCTTATATGGGCGAATAGCGGCTTGACAAGCGCCATTCACATTTTCAAAAGCAAGTTGCTTTACAATAGCAGTACCTGCCTCAGAGTCACTGATCACTCGGCCCACTACTTGTAATAACCGAGAGACAAAGTTCTGATAAGGCTCATCAGGTCCCTGGCGAATTTTTGTAAGTTCCTCTGTGCGTTTGGAGGATGGCAATTTCTTCTAGGCAGAGAGGGCAATATTGGATACTTGATCATAAATCCATCTTTCCCAACCAATTTGATTAGCAGTATCTGAAAAGTTAGCTAAGCCAGTGAGCATTTCATAAGTAACCTGATTACCCGCCAAGTGATTACGGTGAGAAACTTCCTCAGCTTTTTCTAAAAATTCAGTTTTCCACAACAAGTAATCACCCCCGTCTAGGCAGGCTTTTGCTATGCCCTTCCAATCATTAGGAGGTAAAGCATCCTCTGCCAAGGTTTCCACCATGGCTAAAGTAAAGGGTGCTGTAGTTCCATATTGAACTACAGCGGCCTTAAGGTCCTTTAAAGTCTTAAAAGGTAATGGTTCATGGTATTGCTGTTGATCCTGGGGATGAAGTCTAACAGGGAAAGCACGAAATCCTTCAAGAGTTTCCCCCGACATACGAGCTTGATGAAGAGCCCCTTCAAGGGGAGACATAACAGTTACAGGCAAGGTGCTCAATTTTTAAGGAGGCAAGCAAGCATTAGGAGCCCCAGGGGGCTTTTTAATAAAGGTAGCTGCAAAAGCACGTACCAGGGCCTCCTGTTCCTCTTCAGAGGCAGGCATGGGTGTCATTCCCAAGGGTTCAGGCTGTGTACAAATTACAGGAGTCTCCTCGGGGGCCGACGGAGGAGGAGGAGGCAAATCCTCAGGAGGAGATGAAAAAGGCTTGTATGCCTCAGGACACGGGACTAGGCGTTCTTGGACCAGATTAAAAAGCCCAAAGGTGTCTACAGGAATTCTATCAGGGCCATGCAGAGTATAATGCTTCCGCAGGCCTTCCCCCACCTTTGACCATGTATCCATGTTAATAGTGCCTTCCTCAGGGAACCAAGGACATGCCTCTTGTACTGTCTCCAAGAATTTTTCTAACTGCTTAGTTTTTATAGAAGCCCCACGGGCATGCATCATAGATTGCAACACTTGAATGTAAAGAGCTCGTTCCTTAGAACCAGAATGTCCCATTTTTACTCCTAATGTATGACTATGCGCCCTCACCTGTTTATACTCACACAACTTCTGCAGACCTTACCAGAACTAGGCGTTCTTCTCACAGTATTTCTCAGGTCCCTGTTCCGGGAGCCACCTCTTGAGGTCCGGCCGCAGGGGTTATTCAGGGATGCACCGAGAAGTAGTGAGAAGAATGGTGAAAGAAAGACACAGAAAAGCGGGATTAGGAGGGACGGTTCCCTGATAGGGAAGCGCCGACAAGCTCTGGTTTATTCAGTGCTTTTATACATGCCAGGGGTCAAAAGTTCACACAATAACTATTTTTGTCTTCCTTTGCTGCGGCCTCTGCAGTCTGTCTTATGCTAACTATTAACTATGAAAAGCCATTCACAGCGCTTCACTGATCTGGTAAGAACAGGAAGGTACCCATAACAGGATCTTCGGTGGGGTCCTTGCCATGCCACCTACTTCCCTGTCTGCAGGCCTTGCCAATGCATGGGAATGTGAATTTGGCTCCCCACAATATGTGTTGTTCACTAATTTGCTATTACAAGCAAAATTGTAATGACTGACACTTGCTAATATCCTTTTGCAGATGTGTATCTTCAAGGTAAATTCCCAAGAGTAGAACCATTAGAAAAGGATGTGTATTTATAATTTTGAAAGGTATTACCAATTGTCTTCTACAAGGCGTGCACCAATATACATTACTATCAGCAATGTAAGACTTCTTATTTTCCTTTAAAGTTGCCAACAAGGTGTATTTTTAAACTTTGGGATTTTCTGAATCTAAATTGGTAAAAAGTGGCATTTTCATATATTATTAAATTCTATCTCTTATTATGCATGACAATGACTACCTTTCATATGTTTAAGGACCACTTTATGTTTATGTTTGCGTTCCCATCTTTTGCTCTTTTTTCGTTTGTGTGTGTGTGTGTGTGTGTGTGTGTGATTTTCTTACTGATTTTTAGAAACTCACAATTACTATTTTTTGAGACGGAGTTTTTGCTCTTGTTGCGTAGGCTGGAGTGCCGTGGTGTGATCTTGACTCACCACAACCTCTGCCTCCCGGGTTCAAGCGATTCTCTTCCCTCAGCCTCCCAAGTAGCTAGGATTACAGGCATTCGCCACCAGACCTAGCTAATTTTGTATTTTTAGTAGAGATGGGTTTCTTCATGTTGGTCAGGCTGGTCTCGAACTCTCGACTTCAGGTGATCCTCCCGCCTCGGCCTCCCAAAGTGCTGGGATTACAGGCGTGAGCCACTGCATTCAGCCAAAACTTACTTTTTCTATGTCAATTTTGGGGGGATCAATTTGTTATCTTTTGACTTTGCTTATATTTCAGCTTATCTTAAATGGGTTACATTTTCTTCCATTCGTTTTTCTGCTTAGCTTTTAGGCATGTGACTTAGGAGAAAATGTGAGAAACACTATAGTTATGTCAATTATTTTGACAAATCAGTTTTTGGAAAGATATCCACATGTGGTGAGCCTTATAAAAATAATGTGCTGATTTCTGCTACTTTTTTTGGTAGAAATTATATAATATAACTTGAACATTTCTTCTTTTACTGGTGTGAATAAAAGGTACCACCCTCCCTTCCTCACACCCTACATCCTACCCTTTAATGAACCAGTAAACATCAAGGAGCAGCATGATGCTATTTGTTGTACGTGAAGTTAAAATGTGCCCTTGGACTTGAGGTCACCTTGAAATAATGAGTGGCCTGGTCTCAGAAGGCTCCATACCTCTGAAGGGACACTTACCATTGTCATCTTAGCCAAATCACATGTGGTAGCAGAGGAATCTTAGGGCCTCATTTAACAACCCAGGCTCACCTCTGACCTGGGGACATCTAAAAGCCTAATTTTCTAGCCCTTACATGGTTATCAAAATGCTGAGTTCACAGTGTTACTCAGGCACATCAACGAGCTCTTTATTTAACTAGCACTGTCATTGCCCTCAATGTGTGACACAAACTCACATGATTTTGGCCCATACAATGGAAAAATAAGGTTGGTTTTTACTTGAAAATCAATATTAAGTTACTAAAATGATAGCATATCAAGACATGAGTATCTTCCTTCCTTCTTTCTAACTTCTGTTTTCTGTTGCTTTTTTTAAAACAAACCCAACTCAAAATCACCCGCTGTTTCCTAATGATCTCTTTTGGTCAGTATCTCAGTTCCTTTTTGTCTCCTGGTTGTTTTCTCCTTCTTAGGACATATAGGAAAATCTCTTTCTAGAACAAATTGTGTTCCTTTTCGTTACATCCTTGAGAAACTCAGTTTAATGAATCAAAGAAGGTATTTTTAGAGCATCCTACATGTTCTGTTCCCAGGAAGAATGAGTGTACTGGTCAATTTTGATTACACCCTCTGCTTGTAGAAACCTACAGAAGTGGAGACATAGAGAGAAAAATGAGAAGTTTCATTCATTTATGCTGCTTGTTGGAGTTTAAAAGTACTTATTCATGACAGTCTTTATTCATTTATATATGCATTTTTCAACAAATTATTATTAAATACACTTATTTTTATACTTTGAATTTTTGAAAGAAAAGTAGATGGATGATATAATTGTTATTGCCAAAGGAACTGAGGAGGCAAGACAGACAGTGATGCAAATCAATTTCTGGGCAACAGAATGCTGGGGGAAATCTAGGGCCAAAATAATATTGCAATAGCATTTTTCTAGCTTCTTCATCCCCCTTCTTTATATGCAGGTATCTTCAGCATCTTTAAATCGTTCCTAACAAACTTGGGTGAGAAACAGAGCAGTGAGTAAAGTCAGGGTTAGCATGTACAGTATAGTGCCTGTGCATGAATTACGAAAATTTGCCCACTCTGGACAGATGAATTACAAAAAGATAAGTGCATGAAGACCCTTGTCACTCTTAGCTTTTCTATATACTCCCATAAGTCTGCTCAAACATGCCACAGGCTGCATGACACTAGCACCTGGCAAAATTGCCTGCGTATCATAGGTACCTGATAAAAATTTGCATTGACTTTACATTTTCCTTCCTTTGTCCATCCAGCTGTTAATAATATCACTTGTCACAACCCACCACAAATGAGTTGCTGAAGCACCGGGGGTGTCAAGGTTCCCTGACCTACGGAGTCCTCACTGAAGTCAGTGCAGCTTACAAAAGCCACCATAGAGCCCAGCACATTAGAAGCTTGCTGGGAAAATGTTGGGCCACCATGCCCCACACCATGGATGCCAAATCTAGCAATTCACAGAATATCATAGTTGCTTCTCCCTAAACCTCAGGCATTCCCCCATAGGCTGGGCTGCCAGACAATAGAAACAGACACATGGTGGAACTCAAAGTTGCCTCTCCTGTCTATCTTGGGCCTCCATCCATGAGTCGCTTTTATGTGTTTTGCTTCTTTTTTCTCTTAGGAAAAATTTTTCCTGCCAATATATTTCTGGTGCACCATCTCCAAGTGCCCTAGATATGTTCAAACAGGCTTAAAACTCAAAGGGGGATAAAATCAACGACTCCAACTTTGAAGTCACACATTGGTTTAAAAGCCAACTCGCCCACTTACTAGCTTTGATTTCTAAATTAATTCATTTCCCTGCACCTCAGTTTATTCATCAATAAAGAGAAGATAAAAATACCTATTTTAGGGGGCTATTGTGAGAATAAAACAAATATTAACCAAGCACTTCCAACAGTGCCTGGCACATAGTTGATGCAGAAAAACTGGTAGTGACTATTTTTAGTAACACAACATCAGAGCAAGTACATGCAACACTTGTGCTGACAGATAGGTCGTAGTGGTAACATAGCAATGGAAGAAAAAAAGGTTGCAGAAGGGAGCTCAGAAGAGTAAATGTAGTCTTTAAAGGTACTTAGAAAATAGGGTGGTCATTACAGGCAGAGAGTGCCGTTTGAGCAAAAATATAGAGACTACAGAAAAAAACCTTGTTTAGGGAAAGAGTAAGAGGCCAGGTTGTCTGGCGAAGAGCTTCATGTTAAATGCACGAAGAATAACTGCAACGAGTTGGAGAAGTCTGGGGAGTACAATGATTTATTGTCTCTACCGACCTACTCTCCTTAACTTGCAACTTGGACCATTTGATCACCATTAACAGACTTTAGGAATCCCAAATTTTGGCCTAGCACGGCATGACTCACGAAATGGTCTTGGGGTTGCATCCTCAGGCTATCCCATTGTGGTGGTGTGAGCTTGGACTTTGCACATAACCTTTCCCCATTTGTAACGGGGCAATGATGCCAACCTCATAGAATTATTATGAGGATTGGAAAAGATGTATTTGAGGGCCTGGATCACATAGTCTTTGGATCTAAGGTGCAGATCTTGTACCAGTTCTTAGTGTCTCATCCATGATGTGATTTCTGCTGCCACACCAGTGCCATCTGGAAACACAAAGATTAAGGGAAATATCATCATCCTCAGCTTATGCAGCCAAATTTTGTAAATCTTATTATTGATTCTTATCTCCTTTAGAGCTTTCTCCAGTTGTGTGCTAAGAAAGAATTTCATTTTCATTATGAAACCTTTGTGTTTCACATTTGGCTAAGGAGGCATTGTCTTTGGCTTAGCGATCTCTTGATTAAAAGACCCTGGGGTTGTTGGAGCCCTGTCCGAGGAATGGGTGGAGTCAGAGAAGTGCCTTGATTCCAGATACCTTCTCTTAATCTCATGTCAGCAGATTTCCATTGTAGATCCAGAGCCTGTTACAAGAGGATGAAGGATCTGATCCCTGATAAAGGAATGAGGTCCCTATTCTGGAATTCTAGCACAGGCTTTCTGAGTGAAGTCTGTTCAAAGCCCACATTTCCTGAAAAATCAGTCATCACGAGGAACTGATCTGTGAGGACCAGAGAACAGAGTTGCCAGTGTAATTCGATGGAGAGAGGATATTTTTTTTCAACAAATTGCTGGAACAATTTGAGTGTGTAAAAAAAATTATTGCCACAACTACCACAACAAATACAAAAAACACCTCTAACCACAGATACTACCATATATAAAAATGAGCTAGAAATGGGCTAAATGTAAAACAGGATGAATAACAACAGTATGCGTACAAACACACACATGCATATGCAAACAATAATTTATAGTTTTTTTGTTGTTAGGCAGGATGAAAAATACAGATAGATGAAGTATTGGGTAGAGGAATGGGATGCTACGATTTACTCTAGAAAGTTCACCTGATTCATTATTAATAGACCAATGGGAAGCAAGAGCAGTAGCAGAGAAACCAGGAGAGACTATTGAAATAATCCAGTGAAACCTGATTCCTGACGGCGTACCATTAAAAATGGTAAAATGTAGTCAGATTCTGGATGTATTTTGAAATGAAGCTGATAGAATTTTTTTTTTTTTTTTTGAGACAGGGTCTTTCTCTGTCACTCAGGCTAGAGTGCTCTTTTGCTAATATAGCTTGCTGCAGCCTCAACCTCCTGGGCTCAAGCTATCCTCAAACCTGTCTCCTGAAAACAGAAGTATGTATCACTATGCTCAGCTAAGTGTTTTTTTTGTTGTTGTTGTTGTTGTTGTTGGTTTTTTTGTTTTTTTTTAGCAGAGATGGCGTCTTGCCATGTTGCCTGGGCTGGTCTCAAACTCCTGGGCTCAAGTGACCCTCCTGCCCAGGCCTCCCAAAGTGCTGGGATTACAGGCATGAGCCATGACACCAAGCCCGTTTTTTTGACTGATTATGTATTGCGGAACAAAGAACTCAACTATGGATTCCAAGATTTCCTCCTGAGCAACTGGAAGAAAGAAATTCTTTTAACTGGGAGGAGAAAACTGGTGGATAACATGTTTTATAACATGACAGGTTCACAAAATCTATTAGAAAGCCAAGTGGAGATATTTGATAAACAACTGGATATATAAAAGAGTCTGAAATTTAGAAGCGAGATACAAGAAGGGGATGTAAATTTTGGATTCATCAGCAGCTATGTGGTGTTTAAAGCCATGGAACTAAGTATCACCTTGTGAATAGATATAAATGAAGTTGAGACAGCTGAAGACTGAGCACTGGAGCACTCAACACATCAAGGGTTAGGAAGATGAGCAGGAATCAACAAAGAGTGAGAAGGAGTAGCTCATGAGAGAAAGAGGGTAGCAAATAGTGGAGTCCTAAGAGACCAATGAAAAATCGTTGCAAGGGAAAAGCAACCTGGCTCAAATTACACAGGGAAGTCAAGTAAGAGGACAAAGTAGAATCGACCATTGGGTTTACTGCCATGGTATTCATCAGTAAGCTTAGAAAGAATAAGTCTGGTAGATTGAAAGTGGCTTGATCAGACTTTGTTCAAGGATTGCGAGGGGAAGTAGAAACCATTAGTAGAGATTAAGCAATTGCTATAAAGTGGAACATAAGGCCGGGTGCGGTGGCTCACACCTATAATCACAACACTTTGGGAGGCCAAGATGGATGGATCACTTGAGGTCAGGAGTTCGAGCCTGGGCTGGCCAACATGGCAAAACCCCATCACTACTAAAAATACTAAAAGTATTAGCCTGGTGTGGTAGCAACATGCCTGCAATCCCAGCTACTCTGGAGGCTGAGGCAGGAGAATTGCTTGAATCAGGGAGGTGGAGGTTGCAGTGAGCTGAGATCATGCTACTGCACTCCAGCCTGGGCAACAGAGTAAGACTCTGTGTCAAAAAAAAAAAAAAAAAAGAAAAAAGGAAGGCGGAGATGGAAGTGAGTTCAAGCAAGTTTTAATTTGTTTTTAAGTGGGAAGTATACATTTTTGTTTGCTGTTAGAATGATCCAATAGGGAGGTGAAAGCTGAGGAGCAGGAGGGAACAGGAACAACTCCAGAGCAATGTCTTTGAGTAGGAGAAAAGGACTTCCTTCTCCTGCAATATCTTTTTGTGCAAGAATTGGTCAGAGGTAGAAAGAGGCAAAACGTCTCTTATATCAGAAGGGAAAGCGGAGTGTATGGACACAGGAGCAGGGAGGTGGATAGATTTAAGAGTGAAGCACATAGAGGTTTATGATTGCCCCTATATTCTCAGTAAATAAGGCAATCAGCTGAGTGTGGAGAGAGGTGAGAAGTTATTAGAGGTCTGAGATTAAATCATCATCTGGGAGAGTGAGGCCTGCTTGGACTAGGGAAATGTAGGAGGACTGCTGGACAGCTGTAAGGGATCCATGGAGTGAGGCGGTAAAGTGAGGGGCAGCAGGGCTGTGTGTGCATGGGTGTGTTACCTATCACATTCTGCTGCTCAGATGCAGTTATGGAGTTAAGTGGTGATTTGGATATATTCAGGGTTTATGTTTTGCCCTGAAGAGCTCAGTTGAGGGTGAGAGAAGCACAGCTCTTTAGAGTTTTGGCACTGGAGTAATAATAACCTTGGGCCTTGAAATCTAAGGTGAGTACGGATCAAAGTGAGGCTAAGAAAGGAAACAAGGGATGGATAGATGAATGTATTGGAGGTCCTGGGGTAGTTGAGGAGCTGTTGGACTGAGAGCACTAGACTGATTAAAGTAGAAAGATTGCATGTGGTAGCCAAAGAAGGGAGAAGTTGAAATTGAGTTTATGAGTTATTAGTAATGGCCTGATATAGTACAGCACATGACTGAATTTTTCTGTGTAAATGTAGATTTAGAAGGCAAGGCCATGGGAGCAAGGAGGTAAAGGCAGTGAGGAGCCAGAATATTGGATGCATCATCCAGATGTTTCAACTATCTATTGTTGCAAAGCAAACTCCTAAAAACTTAGGGAGGGGGGAGGGATAGCATTTGGAGATATACCTAATGTTAAATGACGAGTTACTGGGTGCAGCACACCAACATGGCCCATGTATACATATGTAACTAACCTGCGCGTTGTGCACATTATATGTAACTAACCTGCGCGTTGTGCACATGTACCCTAAAACTTGAAGTTTAATAAAAAATAACAACAACAAGTTATTAGTATGTCTGATAGTACTGTGAGTTGGCTGGGCTTGGCTGGGCAGAGCGTCTCTCATGTGGTTGCATCCAGATGCCAGCTCGAGCTGCAGTCTTCTGAACCCTCAACTGGCCGGAGGTCCAAGATGCCTCACTCACATGGCTGACAGTCGAGACTGGTTGTTGGCTGGGACCTGAGAGAACCACCATATGCTCTTTTCATGTGGCTTCGACTTCCCACATCATGAATGCTGAGTTCCAAACGGAAGTTTCCCAAGAGTGAGTGCCCCAAGGAGCCAAAAGCAGAAGCTGCCAAGCCAGTTAAGGGCTGCACCCCACACTGGTCCAGGGTCATTTTAGTTCTATTCTACTAGTAGAAGCAATCTTAGGGCCCACACAAGTTCAAAGGAGTAGGGAGACTAGAAAAGTGGAGTGACTAAATTCCAACTCTTAAGAGGGATGTCAAGGCAACATTGCAGTGGAACATATAGAATGGGAGGTAGTGTTGTGGCTGCCACTGGAAAATAAAATACGTCATCTCAGAGATACTGAAATCAGTAATAATAATGACAGAACTAGTGTAGAAGGGAGAGAGAGTGAACCAGGTTCTAAAATAATGATTAGGGAAAAAATTCAGAGCTCTACAGATGTCTGTAACTAGGAAGAATAGATGGCAATAAGCTTGTCGACATGAGCAAGACAAGGGCTTAAGGGAGGAGAACGGGACAATGGTGGGCATGTCTTAGGAAAAGGTGCTTTCACCCCATCCCTGTTTTAGCTAGTCCTCAATTTGGTACAGTGTGTGGGGCCCATCTCCAGAGTTGAGTCCCACCTCCTACTTCATCTTGAGAACACCTCTTTCCTTTAGCCCTCTCAAATGTGGATATTTTCTTTCCTCCTGTGTTACTTGGCCTGGGAGTGAGGAAGGTAGCCTTTTTATTCCTCTCTGCAACTTTTCCACCATTGTCCCGTTCTCCTCCGCTAAGCCCATGGTTCCATTTTGCATCTGGTTTCTTTCATATAGCTAAAGGTTTTCAGGGCTCATCATGTTGTATCATATATCTGCTGCTTGTTCTTTTTTCTTCTGAATAATATTTTATTATATGAATTTGTCACATTTTGCTTATCTCTTTCACAAGTTCATGGACATCTGGGTTGTCCACTTTGGGACTAATCTGATTAATGCTGCTATAAACCTTTGTGTGCAAATCTTTGTGGATCTATGTTTTCATTTCTCTTGGGTATATACCTAGGAGTGGGATTGCTAGGTCATATGGGTTAAACTCTATGCTTAACTTTGGAAATACTACCAAATTGTTCTCCATAGTGGCTGTGCCATTTTACATTCCCGTCAGCCACTTACACAGGTTCACACTTCTCCACATCCTCAGCAACATTTGCAATTGTCTATCTTGTTGATCATATCAACAGGCATTGATGGGCAGTGGCCAAGGGTAAACTGGGGAGCCCCCTCCTGTCAGGGGAGACTCAAACTCCAGAAGCCCCAATAGCTAATTGACAATAAAAGTTTGGATCAGGGATGGGCATGGTGGCTCATGCCTGTAATTCTCAGCACTTTGGGAGGCCGAGGAGGGCGGACACTTCAGGCCAGGAACTCAAGACCAGCCTGGGCAACATGGCAAAACCCCATCTCTACAAAAAATACAAAAATTAGCTGGGTGCAGTGATATGTACTTGTAGTACCATCTACTTGGGAGGCTGAGGCGAGAGAATCACTTGAGCCTGGGAGGTGGAGGTGCAGTGAGCCATGATCGCGCCATTGCACTCCAGCCTGGAAGTTTGGGTCAGTGGCCATTGAAATAATTGTTTTTTCGGCTAAATTCTTCCTGACTGTACTAACAAGCAATCCCTTCTTAGCTGCATAAATGGACTAGATGCTATTAATTATCAAGGCAACCCATTGCAAAGTTCTAAAAAATGTACCCCCCCATCCCAAATAGTTCATTTTATTGCACAAATGCTACTTGTGTTACAGCTAACAATGTGGCTTCAGAAATAGAGATGATGTATACTATAAAATGGCCAAAGACACTTTATATTAGTCTAACATTTTGCTTGCGAAAAAGCATATTGTAGGCAAGAATAGTCCTGTGTATTTTATGCAGGCAAAATTCTGTATCATTTTCTTCTATAGTCAGTTTAAAGGATATGTAAGGCTTTCTTTAGCTTTATACAAACATAAATGTTAAAAATATCTATAATGTGCACTATAATTCTCAGAAGCTCTTTGGTTTACTAAGTACAGTGGTTACTTAGTCAAAACATGCTGAGTGAATCTGACCTAAGAATAAATTTACTTTAAAAATGATACAAAATAATGACTTAGTGTGGTAATAAAATGTTGTCGATTTTATTAAAAGCTGATTCCATTTCTTCACACAGTTAAGTACGTTTCTTTCTTGTTTTGTTAAAGCCCATTTCATAAGAGTAAGTTGGCTCTGTGAGACCATCACTGATAAAGACACATACAAAGTTAGCACCACACGTTTATAAATGCAGATAGCCACAATGACCTTTCCAATATGTACAAGCTTCGTTTACACATCCACACATGTATTTACAGCTAATAAATAAAATGTAAAGCCAAAGCATCCTTGATATATATAGCAAAGTTTTTCAGAGCCAGAGTTCCCAGTGCTATGTGCTGCTTTAGTGAATCTTTTAAGTTAATGCACCCTGGGTCATAACCCAAATCCAGAAATTTAATGAATTAATAAAGGGGATGGCAACAACAAATCATACATCATTTTATTTTTAGAGAGAATTCATTCCAAGCCTGATGATGTTAATCACAACACTGGTCTTGCTATTTATAGGCACGATCATCTCTCTCAGAGAAAGGGTCAAAGTTCTGGCACATCAGGAACAATTTCTACAACATGTTCCAATACATTCCTTGATCGACTGTTTTCCCTTCCGAATTATGCTGAAGGACAACACACATGCAGAGCTTTCTAGTATGTGTTCAGATATCACACACTTTCACAGTCGGGTTCCCAGCTATGGCCTCTGAGACATTTGACATCTTTTTCATTTCATATTTATACATAGAAGAGCATTCTGAAAAATAGGAGATCTAGTTTATAAATAATTGTTCATTCACTCTTGATTAGTTGTTAAAAACAACAAATAGCAACCCTCATGGTACTCCATGTGGCTCGTTGCACGCGATGGTTTACAAGCACTGCTTAGGAATCCACCCCAGGAACTTCTCCACCCTTTTACTTAGTAAAAACGGTCCGTATCTGAAATCTATAGAAGCTCACACAATGCAAAATTTGGACTCAAACTTATCGTTTCAAGTGAAAGCCAGGAACAAAAGAGACGCACTGGAAGTACAACTGAAGCACGACCGAGGTAAGCCTAAAACTGAATAGTAACTGTCAGATATTGAATGATTTTAAATTGATGAAAATCATTTGGAGAATCTAATAATAAAATTATGGTATCATTTTTTTCTGCACCATTCAAATTATATGTCAGCTGAGGATTACAGGCTCATTTTCAACACCTACCCAGAGAACATTATTATAATATAATCTTGAGACAAAGAAAAAAGAAGGGGGAGAGAGGGATTAAGCAATAAACGATACAGCCTATTAAAAATTAATTGATCTAGATTTTATATCTCCTTGAATTTGTAACTTTGTCATCATGCAAGCAACGGTAGGGACTGTGTAAAGGCTCTGTGTTTATCAGACCCTTTCTTTGTCCCTCTCCAAGTCACATGTTCCTGGATGACTTCTGGACCACATTCCAATAGCAAGAGGGAATCATTCTAAAACATCATGCATACTGCTAGGTAGATGAGTCAGATTCATGCTGTGGAAAAGCATTTTCTGTATTCTTGGAGACTTGGAGTAAACTTTGAGAAGGCCTCAGTCTGAAAGATTCAGAATTCCAATTAAAATAGGAGGTTCTAACCAATTATAGGCGATGGCCCAATACGCCACATGAAGGAGCCTTATTTTACTCTGCGCCCAAACAATTATTTCTTTCTCAAAGGACAAAACAGCGCTTTTCATGATTCACTGTCTTTTAACGCTGGAGGATGTGCTATTTGGCCACTATACCCCACAAATTGAGTTAGTCACTTTTTAGTGCTTGAGACTGTCTCCTAAAATAACTAACAAGGATAGGGCTGGGATTAATATTCAGGAAAATCCACTTTTGAAACACCCCAAATACTGCGTATGTTTTGTAAAAGTTACTTCCTTCACTTCATTCTTCACAGAATTCATGTGCCGTTCTTTGTTCTGTAGATCCGCCCAGTTTCTGAGAAAAAGCACAGGAAAAAGGGCAATTTATTATCTTCTGAGTGTTTTACAATCCCCGCCCATCCCCCACTGGTTTTAGGATGGAAAAAGCCTTCAAATGGAATTTCAGAACAAAGGTTGTGAGAATAAACCCAGGGGAGATGTGTATAATGGATCAGAGAATGGCAGCTTCATAGGAATGGAAGACACTGGAGAAACTATTTAGCCCCGTCCCAATAAGGTGCATCATTTTTGGAGGACTGGGACAAATGGCTTCTAAATTTAGAGGATTTCTTATTCTAAAATGTATCAAGTGAAAAGCCTGTTCCATTTCATTTCTTGTGACGTGAGGTTTCTGAGGAGTTAGCAGAAGGTGTGAGAAAGAGAATCTTTGATTTGATTGATTTTAATTACAGAAGAAAGAAACTGTGGAAGATTATTAGTCTAATTTATAATTACCTCCTAGATAAAGTTCAGGTACATTTTTAAAAATGAATCTGGCTGGGCGCCGTGGCTCATGCCTGTAATCCCAGCACATTGGGAGGCTGAGACAGGCACATCGCCTGAGGTTAGGAGTTCGATGACCAGCCTGGCCAATATGGTGAAACTCCATCTCTACTAAAAACAGAAAAATTAGCTGGGCATGATAGCGGGCACCTGTAATCCCAGCTACTTGGGAGGCTGAGGCACAAGAATCACTTGAACCCGGGAGGCAGAGTTGCATTGAACCGAGATCACGCCACCACATTCTAGCCTGGGCAACAGAACGAGACTGTCTCAAAAATAAATAAATAAAAGTAAAAAATAAAAATAAAATGCATCTGAACATTCTCTGTCTAAATAACTGTCCTTTCGGTATCCTATACTCAGACAAGGAATGCTTCATTAGGCTATCTCAGATAAAGTCTTGTAACTTATATAAATAATATGACTGGACGTGCTTTACAAGCAGCTAGAGTTATTTACTAATTTAATGAGGTTTTATTTTTACATTCACATGTAGATTTAAAGTTGTAGATGCTCTGGGAGAATATGCATGCTATTTATGTGTAATACAAATGCACATATAAAACTTCATCTAGGGCTGGGTGTGGTGACTCACGCCTATAATCCCAGCACTTTGGGAGGCCGAGGTGGGTGGATAACCTGAGGTAAGGAGTTCAAGACCAGCCTGACCAACATGGTGAAACCCTGTCTCTTCTAAAAATACAAAATTAGCTAGGCATGGTGGCAGACACCTGTAATCCCAGCTACTTGGGAGGCTGAGGCAGGAGAATCACTTGAACCCAGGAGGTGGAGGTTGCAGTGAGCTGAGATCTAGCCACTACACTCCAGCCTGGGCAGCAAGAGCGAAACTCCATCTCAAGAAAAAAAACAAAACAAACAAACAAAAAAAACTTCATCTAAAAGCCTCTTTTTAAGAATTGAAGAAAGTATGATATTGCCTCAGATTTGTGATGACGAAAAACAACGTAATAACCTCTTAGAAGAAAAGTCTTCAGTTAGATAAGAATTGTGTTATTTTGCCTGGCTCAATACCACTAACTATTCTCCATTTTGAGTTTATCTTGAATGCTCTTACATTAATGCTTTTGATTGAGGTGGTCTCATCTAGTCATTCAGAGTATATACACCATAACTGTATTTTTGTAAAAGACGAAAAACATATAAATATTATGTATATATAAAGTACGAAAGAATATAAATAAAAATGTTAACTGGGGTTGTCTCTGAGTGATATGGTCACAGTGATTTTATTTTATTTTTGCTCATTTTTCCTAATGTATTTATAGTAAACATGTATAAAATCTATTATAAAGTAGAATTTAAAAATATTAAAGATGTCACACAAAGGGTCTTTAATATACTTTTCCTAATAGGCCTTTTTTTTTTTTTTGAGACAGAGTCTTTCTCTGTTGCCCAGGCTGGAATACAGCGGCGTGATCTCATCTCACTGCAACCTCTGCCTCCCCGGTTCAAGCAATTCTCTCGCCTCAGCCTGCTGAGTAACTGGGATTACAGGCATGTGCCACCACACCCAGCTAATTTTTTATATTTTTAGTAGAGAGGTGGTTTCGCCATGTTGGCCAGGCTGGTCTCGAACTCCTGACCTCAGGTGATCCGCCTGCCTCAGCCTCCCAAAGTGCTGGGATTGTAGGCATGAAGGCAACTCTTATTCTATACTTTTGTCTCAAATGCAAACTAGGAAAAGAGAACAAACCAAAAGCAATTGCTTTTCCTATTTCCAGATGACACTGTGTCCAGCCTTTCCTATCATTTCTTGTGTCACTGGCTTGTATGACAGGATCTAATATTTCTCCCCTTTGTTCCTGTAACCCATTAGCACTTGCTGTCTGGCAGGGGATGTGTGGAGGGTTGAAAATGGCATATTCCTGGAATTCAGAACAGGAGTGGTGAAGGTCACATGCTTAGTGTCCTCTTAGTACTGACGCTCTGGAAAGATGCAGCTAACAGCTGCCACATGGATTAGCCCTAAAGGTCAGGTAGGAAAGAGGCACAGAGTTGTTTGGAGATAGAAAAGAGAACAGTTTCCTATAACTCTCATTCTGTTTGCTTGGCAGCTTTGAGGGTTTTGAGATGAGTGCTTGGGGCAGCCCTGTTGGCTGTGTGTCCCAGAGTGTGCTGGCACTTGGAGAATCAAGAACTATGTGGCTGCAGGTGATGCAATGAGACCTTTTTACTTCCCTGAATACATCCTGGGAAGAGCTACACCCACAGCCAGAATGGCAACTACTAAACTTGTGTTACATGCTCTGCAGATGGCATCTGCAAAGTCAGCAGAGACGCAGTAGAGAAAAAAGCAGAAGTGAAGATTTAGGGGTAGTTCAAGGAGTAAAATAAAACCTAAAATGTGTGCCTGGGATGAAGGCCAGGGCTGGGAGAAACAACAGGAGAAAGAAAAAAGAGGAAGTATTGCAAAAAGCAACAGACCCATTTGACATGTATGCAGAAGGACTAAGAAAGACTGATTGAATGCTTTGATCACATGAGTCGGGGCAAGCTGCTGGTGACGGAGTGAAGAGGAATGCATGAAGCTGCCTCCCTTAGGGTGCAAGCTCAGGATGCCCAGACAGCTTTAGTCCAGAATGCTCACCAGCCTGACTTCTTATTCAGAGACTTGTCATGGCATTTCACAAATACCGCAGGTGTCTTTCCTTTCTGCAAATGGGACACTTTCTCCCTAGAACAGAAGATCACCCTGTGGAAGAAAATGGATGTGAATATGCCATGTAGAACAATCAAAAGCACTGTTCACAAAGGTACATTTCTGTCAGGACTGTTTAAATACTACATGATTGTGCCGGGTAATTGTTTTGATATTGCCAATAATTAACTGTCACACTCAGGCCACATCAGAATCAGAGGGTAATTTGAGAGCCTAATCCAGTGTTCAGCAAACAAGCTAGTTAATTTAGATAGACAGGCATGCAGACAGCCTAGAGCAGTCTTATATTACTGGGCTTTCACCAAGAGATGATAAAAGATCAACTCTGCCATCTCTTAGCATCTGCATTAAGGAATTAGGGCATCTGCCTTCAACTGGACCTTGCTAGTGTAAAAAAGATTCTTTATAACATTTCCATCCCGAAGATCTTTTTTCTTTTCTTTTTTTTTTTTTTTTGGTGATACAAGCAAATGACTAAAGAGAAATAATTTGTCAATCCTAACTTAAAGAGTTTTTTTTAATTAACAATAACAGCACACTATATTTTGCAAAATCCCAGCACATTTAGTATAAAAACTTTAAATCCTATAGCATTCTCTGTGTAATTCATTTTATGGGTACACGTGGGTGGGGTTGTGGAGACAGGTTGAGATTATCTTGGAATGTCATCCTTCTTGAAGAGGTTGGCTTGAATCTTTGATTGTCCAAGTAACATCTTGGAGGTTTGTTCTCCAACTATTTTGTGCTTGCAAGAAACAGTGCCAAATGAGAAGCTGAGATTCCTGACTTCTAATCCCAGCTCTCACTGAATAACTGTGAGCAATTCAGGGCTTATATTTTCCTTACATGAAATACAAAAATACTGTCACTTCCCCAAAAAATAAAATAATAAGAAAATAAAAGAAGACTCCTAAAGAAAGTCTACATTATATAGTAATAAATACCAGGTTTCCTAAAGCTCTTCCTGAATCGTGAAGACCCCTGAAATATAATCCCTAGGTCATGACATCAGGTGGGGGTCTAAAGCGAAGGAAGAAAAATACATTTAATTACTTTTTCTGAGTCTCTCCTGCTTTTACTCTGATCTTCTGAATGGCAAAGCCGGGACTGCTCCACCAGTCTGACCAGCTGAAATATGAATCGCTCTTCCATTTGAGCTTCAACATGAGTAGTTCTCCAATATCTACCTCTGTGTAAATTAGGAAGGAGTATGTCTTATTTGTGGAAACTTCAGGCCTAAACGAAAAAGCAATAAATTCGGTTAGTTATAGAGATCAGCTCTCCCTGCCCCCACTTTTTTTTCTCCTCTCCAAATATAAATAGCTTTATTGTTTAGGGAATATTTTAAAAATGCAAAAAATGCCCAACAAAATACTCAAAATGAAGGTCGATGGCATTTAGTATATTTTAAATTATATCCACATTCCAGCATTTATCCTAATGACATGAACTATTTAATACAATTCTAAAAGAAAATCCTGAAGTCAATCATTCAGAAATATAATTTTCATTTTCATGTATTCCTTTTCAATTTGTATTGATACTTGAACATTATTTAGCTACAATCATAGCGCACATACGATTCTCTATTCTTTATTCTCTTTATATTTTATGTTCCATTTTTTACCATGTTTTCCTGGGTTTCCTAGAATTATAGTTTTTAAAGGCTGGATCGATTTTAATGACTTGATAAACCACAATTCATTTAACCACCGACTCAATGTTGGATACTGGGTTTCTAATTTATGCTAGTATAGGTACCACTGTAATTGATGTTTTAAAAAATGTTTGTTGACTATTTCTTTAGGATAAATATTAGAAAAAAATCACTCCCTTCTATGTAATAATATTTTATAGCTATGGAAAGTTATTAAAATACTACCTTCCACACCTGGAGGGTTCTAGCCATGAACGATGCACGGTAGGTTCGCATGTGCTGCTTCACTACCTTGTCTGCACTGGCTATTTTTAAAGATTTGTTCATCTAGTAATTGTAAAAGTATCAAGTTGCCTTAATTTTGTATTTCTTTGATTACTAGTAAAGGGTAGGCTGGGCATGGTGGCTCACACCTGTAATCCCAGCACTTTGGGAGGCCAAGGTGGGTGGATCACCTGAGATCAGGAATTCGAGACCAGCTTGGCCAACATGGTGAAACCCTGTCTCTACTAAAAATACAAAAATTAGCTGGGCGTGGTGGTGGGCACCTGTAGTCCCAGTTACTTGGGAGGCTGAGGCAAAAGAATTGCTTGAACTCAGGAGGTGGAGGCTGTAGTGAGCTGAGATCGCACCAGCCTGGGCAATAGAGAGAGACTCCATCTCAAAAAAAAAAAAAAAAAAAAAAAAAAAAAAAAAAGGGCTAACACTTTGTCATGGACTTCTTACTACTTATATTTTCTATACGTATTATATGTACATCTATAGAGTGGTTTCCTGTTACTATTGCTCATTTTCTTTAATGTCAAACCTTTTGAGATAGTTTAATTGTATTGTTTAACAGCAGCTTTATAAAAGAAAGAGACAGATATAAGATGATAAATTAAAAAATATAACTAGTAAGTGAAAATAAAATGGCCAATTTGAAGCATTTTTTTCTCAATATGAAATACAGGAAAGACCTCAATTTTGAAATTCTGATTTTTTTAGCTAGAGACTTGTTTTCTAGGCATCCGTCTCTACTTCTGCTGCTCAGACCAAGGGTTATGGCAGGGGAGGGAGCAGTGCTATGATGACCGCCCTCCTGTGCTACTCACAGAGTGAATGGGATGTTCTCGCTCTCGGCCACGGTGCCATACAGAGAAATCTCAAAGGCCTGGTTGGTATGGGTTTCACTCTCAGTCCCAGAAAAATGAATCTTTACTTGGTAATGGAAGACTGTCAGGGAGGAAATTGGAACATGCTGATCAATCTTTATGAAAATATCACAACCCCAAACAGGCAATTCAGAACCACAGAAAGTATCTCACTAGCACTCAAACTGGAAGTGCACACACATGGAACCACTGGTGTGGCTTTGAAAGACTTCACCTTGCACAGTGTTCATACCTAGAAAATGCAGACCTTGAATTCTACTCCCTTTCAGAAAAGTGTGGTTATATGCATAGGAAAAACCCAAATGTGTCTGAATTGCCAAGCAGCATTAGGAAGTAGCCATCTTTGATGGGGTGCTAGGGAGATCAAATCAGAAGGCCAAAACACTCATGATGCTTTCTCCATGAACTCCGCCATCCTTGGCTATCTTGTCCCTTAGCATCTGGAGCAAGCACATTCGGCATTTTCTTCTGTGTCAGTATATGTCACTGTGTTTGTTTCATGAGTAGGTCTGTCCTCCCACCCTGACTGTAAGCAGGCTTCCGGTCAGAGGATCATGCCCACGCTCTTAATTCCCCTACCATCTAGCGCAGAGTAGGTGTCTAGTAGACGCACCATAGAACTTATTTCTTTGATTTTTCCATTCCGTGATGGGCACACCAAAATCTCACAAATCACTATTAAAGAACTTAGTCATGTAACCAAACATGACTTGTTCCCCAATAGCTTATGGAAATAAAAAAAAAATTTTTTTAAAGAACTTATTTCATTGAGCCGTCAGTGAGGCCACAAGGACTGCCTTGTAAAGCCAGCTTCTAAAGTATTCTATACTAGGGACAGCCTCTGGAAGCAGATACTTGAACTTCTGTATCTCCTCCCTGCCTCTCCTCTGGTCTCTACCAAAAACCCTGAGCAAATGAGCCTGGGGAGAGGTTAAAAGGAAATGCAGCAGGACGAAAATACAACCACGATGATGGGGGGAAAAAAGAGTTCTTGGAGGCCAGACATGGTGGCTGATGCCTGTAATCCCAGCACTTTGGGAGGCTGAGGTGGGTGAATCACCTGAGGTCAGGAGTTTGAGACTAGCTTGGCCAACATGGTGAAACCCTGTTTCTACTAAGAAAAATACAAAAATTAGTTGGGTATGGTGGCGGGTGCCTGTAATCCCAGCTACTCGGGAGGCTGAGGCAGGAGAATTGCTTGAACCAGAAGGCAGAGCTTGCAGTGAGCTAAGATTGTGCCGCTGCACTCCAGCCTGGGTAACAGAGCGAGACTCTGTCTCAAAAAAAAAAAAAAAAAAAAAGAGTTCTTGGAATGTTTTTTCTTCTATATCCCACTATCTTTGGTCAGATTTTTTTCTTTTTGTGTTACTGTCTATTAAATGTACTTTCTCTTAAGCTGAGACACAGATCTCTTAAGACTGATGGTTTAGACTATAGCAGACCATATTTTTACGCTGCTTTAGACTCTTGTCCAGGTGAAAAAATTTTCAATAAATGTTGTGAACTTCTGATAACAATCTCTATTTTATTCAGATACATCTCTTTTTATAATTAAAAAGTAGTCAGATACTAAGCAGAAACAGAAGAACAACAACAAAACCCCACAGCTACTAAAAGATAAAGAGACACTGAATTGAGAATTAAACAAAACCCTTGCAGGCAGCAGGACAGGCGAGAGCTGAAGAAGCTGGGAGTGGTGAGGTGCCCCCAGGGGACACTGACAGAGCCTTGAACCCACTGGTGCAGGAGGCAGGGATGAGTGAAGCCTGTCTGTGTCTTCAAGATTATGGTCCCACGGTCCCCTCTTTACCTCATACACATTGCCTGATTCTGAAGAGTTAAGGTTTCCTTGAAGCACAGGTGCCCCAACCTCTATACCACGAAAGACACCTCTACAGATTCTAAAATCACCTTACACGTGAGTGCCGTATGTTTTACTTGGGGCCACTGTTCTGTAATATCATCCCTTCCCTCAGGTTTCCACCTGGATTCCACAAAAACCACCCTTCCTGAAGTTGGTTCCTCTCACCAGATTAGGTCTGGCTCTAAACAAGAGGCTAGGCTTGAAATTCAAATGTGAAACAAACTCCTGGCAAAATGGCAATATCTTAGAAGGTGTGAGATATTCTTGCCTTCCAGAAATAGTTGCATTTAAAAAGACAGATAAGGCCAAAGAGGGCAGATCACCTGAGGTCGGCAGTTCGAGACCAGCCTGGTCAACTTGGTGAAACCCCCTCTCTACTAAAAATACAAAAATTAGCTGGGCATGGTGGTGCATGCCTGTAATCCCAGCTACTCCGGAGGCTGAGGCAGGGGAATCATCTGAACCCGGGAGGCGGAGGTTGTGGTGAGCCAAGATCGTGCCCCTCTACTCCAGCCTAGGAGAAAGCTAGATTTCATCTCAAATTAAGTAAATAAATTAATAAATAAATAAGACAGATGGTCCTTGCCTTTATGTAAGTCGTGAACTTTCTGTAAAGGGCCAGGGAGTAAATATTTTAGGCTCTGTGGGCTATCAACTCTGTTATGGTGGCATGAAACCAGCCTTTGACAATATGGTAATGAATGTGTGTGGTTGTGTCCTAATAAAACTTTGCATGAGCACATAGGGGGGAACAACAGACACTGGGGCCTCCCAGAGGGTGGGAGGAGGGAGAGCTTCAGGAAAAATAACTAATGGGTACTAAGCTTAATACCTGGGTGATGGAATAATCTGGACAACAAACTCCCATGTCACAGGTTTACCTATTTAGCAAAACTACATATGTACCCCTGAACTTAAAAGTTAAAAAAAACTATTTATAAAAGCAGGAAGTAGGCTGGATTTGGCACAGGGG
This sequence comes from Hylobates moloch, assembly GCF_009828535.3. NCBI lineage: Eukaryota > Metazoa > Chordata > Mammalia > Primates > Hylobatidae > Hylobates > Hylobates moloch. The sequence continues at coordinate 109,602,862 of NW_026652283.1, forward strand.
CTATAGTTTGTTGACCCCAGGTGGATGGTTCCAAATGAGCTCTGAGCTCTGTGCTGATAGCCTAGCCCATGCTAATGGCCACATTTACAGGGGACGGCAGCGAGCAAGGCTGAAAATCCCACGCTGAGCACTGGGTCCTTGCTGGCAATGGGAATTAGGAGCCTCAGACAAATAGATCAATGCAACCTCCTATCAACAGAAACACCAGTGAGGGCTCAGGGTTTAGTAATATCAGTCATCATCTCTGTTCCAATGGACAGAATCAGTACATGTGATGCAGTGAGCATGATGAAATAGGATTCCTTGATTTCCTTATTTACAGCAGTCTCCAGCCTACCTTTGTAGGGCATCTGAGCACGAGTCTTCAGGTACATTTTGCTGCTTCTTTTGGCTCTGACTTTATTGATCTCATAGCCCAGATTGTTGCAACGGTTCTTTCTACAACTCAAGCAGAGCCCTTTCTCAAAGGCTTCCTTGGAACTGCACCTGTAGGCCTTACTTGGATTTTCTTCATTCAACAGAGAGTCAATGAAGAGATGAATGGAGCGCTCGTGGGAGCATTTCACTAGCTGGTCCACATCTGGGTAAAAAAGAGACACCAAGATTGTATCTCGGCAGAAATCCACAATGAGTGTTTCATTTGGCGTGTCTAAAATAGGTTAGATGTGGCATTAGAATAAAATGAGCCAAGGATATAGTCCTGTGTATTTATGATTGTAGGCCCTATTTCAGGAGATATTCGTGGTGGTAGCGGCCCACCTACCTCCAAGACAGTGAAAGTTGCAAGCTCACACGGAATTTTTGACTTTTGTGCTTCTCATATTTATGAGTATGTTTATGAAGCTGTAATAAGCCTCCAAGGTGGAGGTTGATTTCCTTGTTGATCACATCCTTCTCTTACATTGAAAGTGTCTAACACTTCTAGGTGCTTCTAGAAACATATACATGCCCCTTGCCTTACAATAAATTCTTCATAAGTCAAAAATACTGTAAGTCGAAATGCACTTAATACCCCCAAAACCCATCATAATGTCAAAAAGTTTTAAGTCAAACCATCACGTGCTTCTCAACTTACAATGGTGTTACAGCCCAATCGTAAAGTTGGAAAACTGTAAGTTAAGGACAATTTGTATTTCTAGAAACCACATCTTAAGAGGGTAATTGTTAAATGAATTGTATTTTATCATTGATATTATGTATAATTGAGGGTTCTGCCCCTACTAACACTCTTTTATATCAAATGAACATAGAAATAATCAGCAATGCCATAAGAATGAATTCCTTGTAAGTTTTTAGGACAATCAAAAATGGTAACTTTATGCTGTTAAGTTCTATAACATGTGCACAAAAATAACGAGAATATCCTAGGTAGGTCCCAATGTCTATAAAGTATGCAAAAGCCTCTTAAAAATAAATCATAAACTGGGCATGGTGGCTCACAGCTGTAATCCCAGAACTTTGGGAGGCTGAGGCAGGCGGATCACTTGAGGCCAGGAGTTTGAGACCAACCTGGGCAACATTGCAAGTCCCCTGTTTTTACTAAAAACGAAAACATTAGCCAGGTATGGGGGTGTGTGCCTGTAATTCCAGATACTTGGGAGGCTATGGCAGGAGGATCTCTTGAGCCTACAAGTTCAAGGTCACACTGAACTGTGACTGTGTCACTGCACCCCAGCTTCAGCAATAGAACAAGACTCTGCCTCAAAAAAAAAAAAAAAATCATAAATTTAACACAAGCTAACATTATTAAAGTAAAACATTAAGCTAACATTATGTTCTGAACATTTTGGAAGATTTATACTAATTAACATCTCCTTCTGTTCCAATAACATCTAAAATATTTCCATTGGCTTTGCAACTCCATTCAAGGTATGACAAGCATTTTGTGATGCCATTATTGAGGTCAGTGGAGTCTTCCTGTCTAAAATCTTGCCTTTTTCTCTTGCTACTGTAAGTGCACTGCTCAATGTAGCCTACAATATAGTAAATAAATGATAAAATGGCTGTCTGCCTGGCTCTAAGGTGGTCATGCTGAACATTGCAGAATTCTTCAGAAACATAATTTGGCCAAATGTGTATATGAAAACTACATACTTTGAAGCTACCGAGTAGGACATTGGGTCAATAAGGGTTAAGGATGAGAGTCACATTTAATTTGCTTCTAAATAATATTTACCTCCAAGGCCTCTCTCTGCAATCACGCGAATAGCTTCTCCAATGTTACATCCTGGCTGAAAAGTACCTCCATTAGGGTAAATGTCAACATGCCCAACTGGTTTCTGGATTCCAATGCTTCGGCCAGGGGACCCTCTGGTGAATGTGTGTAAGACATCTACAAAATCCGCATCATCAGGAGAAAGGCGACTCGGGGCTTCTGCATACTCAAAGTTAGGTCCAGCTGGATCGAGGCCTTAAAAGGGAAAAAAACGGGTCCACAGATTTGTAAATTTGCATTCGTATGACATTCGCATGTCACTGCTCATCATTTGAATGCAATGGCAGCTATTTAGATTCTTATTAGCTCCTATTCTATAGTCACTGGATCTTAGAGAGACATAAAAAGGAGGCTTGGCTCCTTCTAAAATGAATTTGATTCTCTTAAACTAGCCTTATACAGCAATTTCCACTCAGGATGGCTGGATTTCCTTTTGTAGATTATTTCTGAATATGTCGAGAAGATGTATAAACAGCGGTAGGTTCTTTCTCTCTGTATGTATGCCACACCTTTACCTAGATGACGGTCTTCTTTCCAAGTGGCCTCTGGAATTGGTCCTTCTTCTTTTCTCCTAGTACTGATGTGCAGCATTACACTACTAAAACACAGAGCTGAGAGTCGGGGGAAATCTGCAGGCATTGTGTGTAATTCTGCTTTATTTCTGTGCTGTTGCCAGTGGATAGTAAGCCAGTCAGAGCATCTGTGTTTTTTCTTATCCCTAATAAAGAGCCCTAAAATGAGATAATCAAATGCTGGGCATGTCTCCGGGAAGAACACCACACACATGTGGGTATTTAACAAAATTTGTTCTGATTCTCTCTCAGAAAGACAGTCTTCTCACCTCTTATGATAAGACCAATGAAATTGCTTTCTTACCAGTAATTCTGTTGACTTTCTTATTGGTCAGACTTCCTGCAATGCCAGCAGCGTGGGCTCCAAGGCTGTATCCCAAGAGATGGACATTGTCCAGAGGGTAGTTAAACTCATCCTTTGGAAGAGAAAAAGAAAATGAAGGTTCTTACAGTTCTGCCAAAAATAAAACTAAAAGAAACAAAATGAATATAAATATTGTTTTCAAAATATAGGAGATACTGAAAACTAATTCTACTTATTTTAATTTTGTGCTACAGGTAAGAGAGAGAAAATATTCTCTAGAGTTAAAATTTTCTTTTTCTTTTGTTTCACTTTTCTATAAACAAATCTAGTATTGATTTTCTCTTTCTTTAATAACAGATTTAAATTACAAAGTTTTTCCATGCATCTGAAATAGTATTATTTATGTATATAATATATGCATATGTTTGCATATATATGTATTTGCATATATAACCATATACTATACGTACAAACATATACACATACATATGCATATACATATATATGCATGCATATATGTATGTGTGTATATGTTTGAATGTATAGTATATGGGTATATATTTTCCCATTATTCCTTACTCTAAATATCTGTATCACTTTATCATTGAAGGTTAGCCAAGCAGTGACAGACTTAGGAAACATTCAGTGGAAGGGGCCAGAGGTACATGGTCCAGCCCCTCATTTAACAGATGAGAAGCCTGAGCCCCAGGGAGGTGATCCCGTTTGCCCATGTTCATTTGCCCAGTCAGCAAAAAAGTCAAGAAAATAACTTTTGTCGTTCATGATCAGTCTAATAAATACAGCTTATTTTTTACTTCCAATTACTTGGTTAAAATAATTTGCCTTGGTCAGAGTATCAGCTTCTTTCCAATCCCAAGATATTTTTCAGAGGTACTTTTAAGGGGATTGTCTGAAAAAGTGGGTTTCTTGCAGCTAAGTCAGAACTCCAGACCTCAGTTCTCTTCCATCCTATGCACCTTCCCTTCCAACATCTTCCTAGCTCAATTCCATCACTCTCCCAATGCTCAGCAAAAACATTCATCCTATTTCACACTAAAGAATAAGTACTATTAATATTTTCATGAAAGAGATTGGTATGTCAAGGCGAGGATAAGATGTCCACAGGCCAGCCAACTGGTGGGGAAGGATTTGGCTGAACATGCCATCTTTCCTCTGTCCGAAAATCACAAGCTTTTTTCTGTTGGGCCCACTTAGTTATTGGTCTCAGCAGATCTATTCACTATGAAAATATCAAATGATAGAGCAGGGCAGGACTATTTATTGGCCTTATAGTCTATTCTTATCAAAATGTTGCTTTTGGATATAAAATAATATCCATGCTCATTCTGAAGATTTGAATTGCCCCCAGAAAATATTTACATCTAAGAGAAAAGGAAGAAAGAACAGCCATTTTTCTGGCTCCAGTCAAAAACACTGTTTTGGACACATAAGTCTCCTTCTCCCAGCCTTACCTCCATCCAGTTGATAAACCGGGCCACATCCTGTCCCACCAGTTTGGTGTAGCCCGCGGACACTGGGTAATGCTGCTGAGCCCGTGACAGCCAGTCCACCACAATGACGTTGGAGTCTGGTTCTCTCTTGTACAGGGCGGCCACAAGCTTTGGCACCCAACTTTCATACATTCCTGTTACCTGAAGATGATAACACAAGCTTTCTTAAAATACCCACCTACCACTTGTCATAGATACATCAGCCCAATACACCTGCATGAAATGGAAAAAACAAACTTGAAAGGAAGCCCATTGGCACAGATAGAAAAATCAAATAACGGAAGAGTGTTTAGAGACAGGTCTAACCCTTCCAAGGCAGATCTAAGTACGCCAGGAAGGCATTGAGTTGGGTTGAGGAACGGCAGATTGGAGTTCACCATGCTTCCCATTTAAAAAGTATATTTTAGACATTCAATAAAATTTTGATCATTTATACTATTAAAAGGAAAGATTGGTGTGAATGCAAAGTGGGTCTTTGAGGAAACTAGCAGGAGCAACTGGCTAGGAGCAGAACCCCACGGAATTGGTCCAGTCCCACTCGCCTTTGCCTCCCTTCGAGGTTGGGGTGTTCGGCACTCTTTGTAGTTGGCTTTCGAGATCAAGAAAGGATGATGTCATTTCTTCAGAATGTAATGTTAATGTCTCCCTGTTTCAGCCAGGATCCCCTACTTCACAATGGGAACCCTGTACTTAAAGCCAGTGACATCCAAGCAAGTGGCAAAGCTCCAAGATAGCTGTGTCTAAGCAACATGCTGGGATGTATCACATGCATGCTACATGCTAAGCATTCTTTTGGGTGTCTCACGACGCAGCTAGAGAGCCACCTCACTTCCCTTTATCTGTGCCTGTGAGTCCCCAGGCAGCTTATTTCAGATAAGGCAAGAAGATCGGGTTTACTCTAGGCCCCTAAGTTTTTCTGTACTGCCAATGTTTCTTTTCTTTGTCTGTCCTTCCTTCCTTCCTTCCTTCCTTCCTTCCTTCCTTCCTTCCTTCCTCCTTCCTTCCTTCCTTCCTTCCTTCCTTCCTTCCTTCCTTCCTTCCTTCCTTCCTTCTTCCTTCCTCCCTCCCTCCCTCCCTCCTTCCCTCCCTCCCTTCCTTCCTTTTATTCCCTCCTTTCTTTCCTTTCTTTTGGCAGAGTCTCACTGTCTCGCCCAGGCTAGAGTGCAGTGGCATGATCTCAGCTCAGTGCAACCTCCGCCTCCTTGGTTCAAGCGATTCTCCTGCCTCAGGCTCCTGAGTAGGTGGGACTACAAGCACGTACCACCACACCCGGCTAATTTTTTTTGTATTTTTTTTAGTAGAGATCAGGTTTCCCCATTTTGGCCAGGCTGGTCTCAAACTCCTGACCTCCAGTGATCTGCCTGCCTTGGCCTCCCAAAGTGCTGGGATCACAGGCATGAGCCACCGCTCCCGGCCCAGTGTTTCTAAGTTAAGCAATCTAAAAGGGCTGGACATCTAACTTACTCCTACAGTGGCTGACACTTTTATTAACTGCACAATAGCTAATTGAATCCTTTCTTTCTGATCAACATAAAATACTGATGTAAGTAACCCCAAACAAAGCGAGTGAAAAATCTAAGTACTCTCCTTTCTCAACTCAAAAAGGGTCTTATTCTAAGTTCTTTCAATCTGAGTTTTTCTTCTGAGGTTCAATAATTACTATGTTTTAAATCTTTGGTTTTCAGACACGCAGCTGAACTGAAGCCCTCCCTGCTGCCTGTACCAGGTGAGCCACCTGACCCTGCCAGTGAGTTCACTGAGATAATCAAGAGCAGCGTGGCTGGCTTAGTTCTTGCACAGACCCAAGTCAGTCCCACAGCCAGACAGCAGTCTCTGTGCTCAAGCACTCAGAATGTCAGGACACATGATGTGAAAGATACAGGTGGGCTTAGTGAGGCGGTAGGACCAATGATAGGAAGTGGCACCATCTGTTGATGTTGGGTTGGTCATGTCATCTTAGTATGAAAAAGAAACATTTTTTTTTCCGTAACTTCCCAAAGTATAAAATTCTCTCGGGGATAAGATTGAGATGACTGAGATAATCAGTTTATTTCTGTTGTATAAATGCGTTTATTAAGCTCTGATTTTTTGAAAAATATTAAAAGCCAAGTTCTGTATATAACCAAAGGGCCTCTAAAGATTCCTTTCTCTGGGCCAGATGCAGTGGCTCACGCCTGTAGTCCCAGCACTTTGGGAGGCCAAGGTTGGTGGATCACTTGAGGTCAGCAGTTCGAGACTAGCCTGGCTAACAGGGTGAAACCCTGCCTGTGCTGAAAATACAAAAATTAGCCGGGTATGGTGGTGGACGCCTGTAGTCCCAGCTACTCGGGAGGCTGAGGCAGGAGAATCTCATGAGCCCAGGTGGTGGAGGTTGCAGTGAGCCGAGATTGCGCCACTGCACTCCAGCCTGGGCAATAGAGTGAGACTCCTTCTCAAAAAAGAAAAAGATTCTTTTTTCCTACTTACACCTATTAAAATATAAAAGGATTTATGTTTAGGAATTTGAGCTTTTATCACAAAATACTGAATTTACTATGTTAACATAGTAAATGACTATGTTTTATTAAACATCTGTGTGAATTCTGTTAGTAGTAGTCTTCATCTCTATAAAAATTGTAGCAATTGTCCTCTTCAGTCAATAACAAAGGCACTTAAATTATGTAGGAAAAGAAATGTGGACTAGATGAATGTTATTTTTAGCTAGTTCTCGCTAGAAATTAGTATTATAATATTCACAAGCTCTGACATAATGGATAGATAATATATCTTTAACAATCCATTTTACATAAATCCTTTTAAATAAATTACACAGTCTACTCACTTGGGATTGAAACATTTTAAAACAAACTAAGCAAGAACCACATAATGTAAAGTGACTGTGTGACATATTAGAGAGGGGACTTTTAACAATATTTTTTAAAAGTAAATTTAATCACTTTTTCTAATCATCTGGCATGTCAGTTCCCTGCCCAGCCTTTTTTTTTTTTTTTTTAAATTTCCAGAAAAGCTCCCTAAAGTTTATAACTGGAAAATTTTGGAAGTAGAGTGTTTTTAAGGACATCTGGTGCAACCTCTGCTTTACAGATCAGTAAATGGAGGCCCAGAGATGAAAAGTGACTTGATCCACAGCACAGAGCTGGAGAATGGCAAAGCCAGCATGGACCCCACACTTCCTCACTCCACTCCAGCCCTCTCCTCACTCTTCCATGCTGTGTCCTTTAGAAAGGTTCTCCTGGCAATGTGCTGGATGATGCAGGATCATGCCAGGGTTCCACCAGTTCCCCACAAGAATCACCTATCTTCTGCTCTGTAGCTGGGCAGAGCATCCTTTACACACCTCGCAAGAAGCTCTGGCTCAAGGGCACCAACCAGGTACAGTGTTAAAATGAAGGCTGGCACTGCTTAGGGGGAGTTCTCATGAACATGTGGCTTCAGATCCCACCTGAGCCAGAACTGTCTTCATTCAAGTGTAAAGGAGAGCCACGTGAGATGTGGGGTGCGGACCCATCACTGGGTCCCCAACAATTGGGAAGGCCAATCAGGATACCTCGCCACCCCAATCCACTCTTCCCCAAAGAGCCTCCCTTACCGTCCAGCCATGGATCACCATGAAGGTTTTGCTGCTGTGATTGAAGTGACAGGTAGCCACGGACTCTGCTACTCCAGGAATGAGGTGGCAAGTGTCCTCAGCTGTGTCTTCAGGGGTCCTTAGGGCAAATTTACTTTCGATGTCGATAAAATCTCTTCTTTCTGGAAAGATAAAATTGGATATGAGGTTAACTGGAGGGTTGCTTGATTTTATTCATTGGAATGGTATGTTTTAGGTTCACAGGCAACTACTGCTGATGCTATTTTTGTTTCTGAAGTGTTTTCGAAAACGAATGTGGATTGCAAGAGAACAATAGATGCTCCATCGTTGAGCAAAGTTGACAGAGAGACAACCTTAACTCTGAATTAAGATTGTCACCATTGACCTCTCCTAAGTCTTCCAGCCTTTCTTGAAGCTCTCCTTAGTCAGGGTGTGTGTGTGTGTATGTTCATGATTTCAAGTAAGGGAACTGCTATTTGGGGATTCTTTAGTTAATTCTGTCTTCTCTCAAGACATGAATTTAAGTGACTTGGCCGAGGTTACCCTGGTATTAGTGGGAGGGTGAGGATCAGAACCAGGTGTCTCAGTTCCACTTCGAAGCTTGCTTTCCTGGAGAACACTGACTCATGCATGGCTCTTGCGTGCTATAGTTCCACTATTTGTGTGTGTGTGGGGTTGTTTTGTTTTGTTTTGCTTTGTTTTTTGAGACAGTGTCTTGTTCTGTGTCCCAGGCCAAAGGAGTGCAGTGGTGCGATCTTGGCTCACTGCACCCTCCAACTCAAGTGATCCTCCTACCTCAGCTTCCTGAGTAGCTGGGACCACAGGCGTGTGCCACCACGCGAGGCTAATTTGTATTTTTGTAGAGATGAAGTTTCACCATGTTGCCCAGGGTGGTCTCTATCTCCTGGGCTCAAGTGATCCACCCACCTCAGCCTCCTAAAATGCTGGGATTACAGGCATGAGCCACCGGGCCTGGTTAATTTTTGTATTTTTAGTAGAGATGAGGTTTCACCATGTTGGCCAGGCTGGTCTCAAAGTCCTGGCCTCAAGTGATTTGCCTGCCTCAGCCTCCTAAAGTGCTTGGGATTACCAATGTGAGCCATCGGACTGGGCCTCTATTTTTAATAAAATAATTTTAAAAATTTTTTTAAAGAAAAGTTGGAAGCATGAGGAGGCTTTTGTATGAATCTATTCCCACTCCTATGGCAAGATATACTTCAAAATGTTCTAAGAGATAATTTAGTAGGTTGTTCAGAAATACTCGTGCTATGTATGAGCCATGGTTAATTCTCTCCCCAAATATTTCTTTTCCCACTATGTCATTACAATCTTCCACACAAAGGCAAAACTTGAAAACCACAGCAAAGCTTGTTGTTGAAAGGGTTCACTTTGGTTCTTCATAGTTAATCCCAAACTGGATGAGAAGAGAAAGACAACCTAGTTTTTGAAACTATGGACAATAGTTATAAATGCTGCTGCATCTTCATGGGGTACAGTGACTAGTTGAAGTAAATTATAGTGCAAATAAAATCAGACTTCACGAAGCAGAGCACAGTCAAAGGGAAGTTATGTTAAAGGGAAATCATTTAATTCCTTTTCATGTAAAAAAGTAATAAAAGAAAACAACCCATAAAATCCACCTATTTACTGTAAGAAGGTAATAATTTGTAGATTTTAGATTTTGCCATTCAAAATTTCAGGAGATTCATGTGGCTGCGAGGACTACTTCTCATTTCTTAACCTAAATTTGCTCTTTTTTACAACTCAAAATTTAAAAATCTATAATTTCAAAATAACTGCAGAAGTCAGGCCAAAAATAAAAATCAGAGTGTCATAGTAACAACAGTGAAAGTATAGGCATTTGAATCAGTCTTATCTAATTATCTGAGGATTGGCCAACATTTTCCTATTGAGTAATTATTTTCTAAAATTCCTTAAACAATATTGTGGTTTAAGAAATACGCAATGAGTTGATCACACACACATACACACACGTGCACACACACCTCCATCATCTAAAATGTAGGAGAAATTTCTTAATGATTCTAATTATGAGAAAAGGAGTTTTGTTACAATGGCTAAACACTCCAAGATCACTTATTCAAATAAGAGTCTGTGCTAAACCATTCATCTTTAAAGCTGTTTTCATTTGCATATAGTAAAAGTGCACGTGAATCCATCCATCCACCAAATATATGCTCTACCTCTCATCTTTATTTGAAGATGTTGGTCACCTTCTTCCTTCCCAACCAGAAAGCACTCTAGTAACTTTACTATTTCTCTGATAATGGAAAAGAGTGTTGAATACTTTTAATCTAATTCTGCCTTCAGTGCCCAAGAACTTCTTTTCCTGTTAAAAAGTGCTTTAGAAAATTTAAAACTAATTTCATCATCTCCCACACCTTTCCACCTTAAATAGCTCATACCTCCTCTCCACGAGTCTTATTTTAACATATTCTATTATCAATCTTTTTAAAGCAGAGATGATGTGAACAATCTGGCAGACAGATCTCGCTTACCACCTATTTGCCAAATTGACATTTTAAGAGTATTGCTCAGTACAACTCCAGAGGCTGCCATTCACTTTTAGTCCACTTTCCCCTAGAATTATGCAACTTGGTGTCCCTGGAATTGCTGGTGGTTTTGAAATGACCACAAATTTTCTTTGAAATGACTGAGACTGGCTTTGTGTACTTCTATGAAAAAAAGTCTATTCAATCCATAGATCCTGTACCAGATTGCACGTATGGCTCACTGACAGCTCCAATTTCCGTCTGCTGGGTCCAGAGTATGTAATGAAAAGTAGGAAATTTACACATCCTCTAGTAAATTTGTATTTAGAGACTTTCATTTCACTTTTAAAGAAAATGATTTTCATTTGACCTGAAAATATACCACTCTATGTGCTATGTGATGGTTTCAATTCTATGTCAGACATGAAATCATAAATCTTATTGGCACTTAGTCAAACTTTCCTTTTCTTGGATGTTCTGATAATTTTCACACTACCTGTGTTTGCAACCCCCCGATGATGTCTCAGTGTCCTAAAGATGAATGTGCTTCCCAAACTTCAATCAGCTCTCTACTAACTGACTTAGACCATGTAGTGATGGGTAGGACGATGGACCCTGGCTGTGGGGCAGTCAGTATATTTAGTTGTCCCAGTGCATCCTGTGATTGCTATTGGGCAGCAGTTGAACTGATTTGATGCAACTGTTACTAAAGAAACTGTTATTTTCCATACATGGAAATAATATTAGTGACTGCACTCATCCAACTAGACTATCTTTTACCATGTCCCTTAGAAATTAAGGCCACCTTAGAATTGAGAAAGAAGAGGAGTACAGGAGGGAGGGAGGGAGGAAAGGAAGAAAGGAAGGAAGGAAAGAAGGAAGGAAGGAGGGAGGGAGGGAGGCAAGGAAGGAAGGAAGGAGGGAGGGAGGGAGGCAAGGAAGGAAGGAAGGAGGGAGGGAGGGAAGGAAGGAGAAGGAGGAAGAGAAGGGGAAGGGGAAAAGGAAGGTGGGAGGGAGGGAGGGAAGGAGGGAAGGAAGGAGAAGGTGAAGGGGAAGGAAGGAAGGAAGGAGGGAAAGAAGGAAGGAGGGAAGGAAAGAAAGAAGGAGGGAAGGAAGGAGGGAAGGAAAGGCAGGCCTTCATTCTGAATTTAACTTAGCATGACCGTACCACCTGCCAATCAGGCCTCATCAGAAATGTCCATATTAAGCCCTTAGGGGAGAGTTTTGGGTAACACGCAAGTTATAAATTATGCCTTTCCTGACTATGGAATCTTTATTCCTAAATTCCTAAATAAATAACTACACATGTGAGCGCATAAACAAAGACAAAGAATTTATTCTAACATAGATAATAACTCACAGAGATGAAATTAGGCTGAGAAGTTAAAGCACGTAGAGAAAGATAAATGTATAGAGGGGAAGAGTGGTAATTCTTGTTGCTAGAAAGAGGGAAGCGTTGAGCATCCCGGGAAAGCAACAGATGGTGCTTTAAAGGCAGATCAAAATCATCACGTGAGTAAGATGAACATTTATGCAATGACCTGAGGTACAAGAACTCAATGAGAATGCAATTCTCTTTGGAATTTCTGTTCTTCTGTTAACCCCCCACCGCTTTCTCTCTCTCTCTCTCCCCTTTTCTCTCACTCCTAAAGTGCTTCCTCAGTAATTCATTTGCTCTCTGAGACTGATAGTCATAGTTATCGACTCAGGCAGCGTCTGTAGGATATCGAAGAACAAACTGAATTACTGATGTGGTCAATTTGGTGAAGAAAAACATCAATATCATGATCAGACTGAATTGATTGGTCTGTTCAGATATTCTAATGTAAATAATGCTCTTGACTTATGTAACATGAAGCTTTACTTTATTTCATTTTATTTTATTATTCTTTTTTGAAATGGAGTCTTGCTCTGTCGCCCAGGCTGGAGTGCAGTGGCACAATCTTGGCTCACTGCAACCTCTGCCTCTTGGGTTCAAGCCATTCTCTGCCTCAGCCTCCCGAGTAGCTGGGATTACAGGCTCCTGCCACCACGCCTGGCTAATTTTTGTATTTTTAGTAGAGATGGGGTTTCACCATCCTGGCCACGCTGGTCTTGAACTCCCGACCTCATGATCCACCCACCTCAGCCTCCCAAAATGCTGGGATTACAGGCGTGAGCCACTGCGCCAGCCTACTCTTTATTTTTATAAAAAAGTTTTATTAATGGAATAGTAAAAATAAATCCTGTATGAATCACCTGAATTTTACCCTGAATTTTCTCCAGTATTAGGGCTAACCTTCCACACTACTGAAAAGAGGGGTTAAAAAATAGGTTCAGAGATGTGTGTTAAAATTGCCCCACTGAATTAAACCATCAAGTGTGAATAAGCCATCATTATTTAAAGAGATCCTGTGGACTGGTTAATGAAATAATTTAGTTGAGTGTCATCACATAGGCATATTTAAGTCAAGATTTTTTAAGTGAAATACAACATGTTTACATGGTTAATCTGAGACTACTTTCTTCTTGTTGCTGAGGATGGCAAATGGAAACATCCAGTTGTCTCAAACTAACACAATGAAAGTCCATGGTTACTTTGCCAACAATTGTTTTATTGGAGGGAAGGCTGAATAAACATGGGGACGCTATTCTTTTTAGTTAAAATGTAAGTGCTAACTCCTATATGATTTTTCACCATAATTAATTCTGCAGCCAATTTTTTTTCAAAGGTACATTATTGTCGTGATAGCTGTATCTTGAATGAAGGGCTGTTGAGGATCTCTAAATGTAGCTCCATTTACCTACCTTCACCACCATCCCTCCGAAAGCATCCGACTTTTCATGCTACTTAAAAGCTTCTCTAAACTTTGTACTACACTCAAATTAATCCAAGGCAGAATGGCATTACCCCTACCTGACTGCATAGAAAGAGACTTCAGCATTTACGAAAATACAGATGAGCGCACACACCAAAGTGGGTTGAGTGCTGTGAGCAAGGTGGCTGGATTAGACAAAGTGTGGCCACGCCAACTGGGTCATCTTTGTTCTATTCTACTGTCAAATAATGGTGGGAGACACTTTCTTTTATTCATTCACACAGTCAAAATCACCACACTACTTAGATAGCATTTGATCATTCTGAGAGAAAAGTCTGGGAAGAACAAAAGGAATGAATTGGCACAAGTTTAATAGGCTCACTTCCAGCAGAACTCACATATATATATAGCACCTAAGATAATCCATTCCTTCCTTCCTAGTAGATATCTATTGTTGAGTACGCAAATGGTGTCAGTGCACACAGACAATCTTAAAATGACCACAAGACAGCAAAGTGCAGTCACGCAGTGTAGTGAACAGACATTGTTCAGAGTAAATTTCAAACTCTTAGCCTCTGAGTAAGTTGGAACCCTATCCTATTCGTCCTTCAGAAACTAACGGAGCCTTCAACTTTTGCAAAGACAGAATGTGACAAAAGCACTGTGACAAAGATTTTACTCCCAGGTTAGAAAGTCTCTGTTGATAAAAGGTAGTTAGTTCACTGTGGTGACAAACTCATTTAATGGATAAATGATCCCAAAGCTTTACACTGATAAGTATTTTTGTTGTTTTTATTGCCCTAAAAGTTGGAATTTACCTTATGAGTAAATCCAAATGGTCTCTTCATCCAGACCTTAAAAAATCGAGATACCCATGTCTTAAATACTTCCCTTACACTTTGTCATCCAAAATCGTCACCAACCATCATTTTGATGGCTGGAACATCTTCATATTTAAGTCAATGCAGTGTTTGTGGTGGTCACAGAAGAAACTAGCTGCAAAATGTTGTAAGTTGCAAGGCACTTTCTTGAACAATCTGGTATAAGGCAGTAAACTGTATGGCCCAATCTTTCCTCCATAATAAAGTAAGAACAGAAAGCTGAGTTAAAAATAAGCTGCTGAAAGAAAGCGAAAATTTTCCATCGCAGCTCTTCCCCCGTACCTGACTCCCACCTTTCAATACAGCTATTAATCAATCACTCCCTCGCTGAGCTCTCCTTCAGTGACATCTGCTCTTTTGCTCTCCTTTGTCATCTTGTTCAACTCAGAAGACAGCCTGGAAATTCACAATGGCCAGGCAAGTGGAACTTAGGCTGCTAAACACTGACCATACTCTCCCTCTCCTAGCTCTTCACATTTCCTAATTGGGGCCATGCAGAGATGGTGGTGGCTCCCAGGACAAAGTGCCTGAGGGCAGTGCCTCTGGTCCTCATATTCTTGTTAGAAAGAATCCAGAATGAATAAGTAAACTCAAGAGCCCAGCGGAGGTGCTCCCTGTCTTTCTACCACGGTGACATCTTTCTCTCCCTGAAATTCTTACCGTCCTAGATGAATGCATGTGGAGGGGAAAGAGGGAGAAAGTTGTTGTGATGGGAGAGGCATGATATATTGGGTGCGTAGAGTGAAAGTGGAGGGGATGGGAGAGCATCGTTTCCAGTCTACTTCGAAATAATCCTTCCTTAATTATATTTACAGCCAGGAAAAGCATGTGTTGGCTACAACTCATTTAAACTAATTAATCACATAAGTGTCCACTTAAAGAGGCAAGAGTTACACCAGCCTCAGAGAACATTGGCCTCATCCAAACTCATTGCAGAGTTGAGGAACCTAAACCCAGAGAGGTGACACTGACTGCCAAGAATTTAGGGAGTCTTGAACCTGTAAGGGAGCCTAGCAAAAACTTGAATGTGTTGACATATTTCGGTGCTTGTTTTGCGATGAAAATAACGTTATTCTATGGTGTGCTTTCTGAAATAAGAATTTGGAGTTGGCTCCTACCATCTTCTTGTCAGCTTTAAGCAGTACGAAGGGAAACATACGAAACATACCCCACATAAGTCGTTGAAGACTTTCTCATCGACTCTCCAGTGTTTTCAAACTGATCCAATAGAAAAGATACTTTTTTTTCTTTTTCTTTTCTTTTTTTTTTGAGACGGAGTCTCGCTCTGTCGCCCAGGCTGGAGTGCAGTGGCTCAATCTCGGCTCACTGCAAGCTCCGCCTCCCGGGTTCACGCCATTCTCCTGCCTCAGCCTCTCCGAGTAGCTGGGACTACAGGCGCCCGCCACCACGCCCGGCTAATTTTTTTTTTTATGTATTTCTAGTAGAGACAGGGTTTCACCGTGGTCTCGATCTCCTGACCTCGTCATCCGCCCGTCTCGGCCTCCCAAAGTGCTGGGATTACAAGCGTGAGTCACCGTGCCCGGCCAATACTTTTTTTTCTTATCCAATTTTGCTTTGTTGGAATCTATACTTAGTGGTTTTTTTTGTTTGTTTTTTGTTTTTTTTTTTGGTTTTTTTCGTGGCACAGGGTCTCACTGTCACCCAGGATGAAGTGCAGTGAGGCAATCACAGCTCACTGCAGTCTCCTGAAACTCCCTGGCTCAAGTGATCTCTCAGCCTGCTGACTAGCTGGGACCACAGGCACCGGCCACCACGCCCAGCTAATTTTTGTATTTCTTTTTTTTTTTTTTTTAAATAGAGACGGTGTCTCCTTGTGTTGCCCAGGCTGATGTCGAACTTCTGGGCTCAAGCTGTCTTCCGGCCTCGGCCTCCGCCTCCGAAAGTGCTGGGACTACATGGGTGAGCCACTGCTTCCTGCCAACTTTTTGTTTTTTAACCTAATAGAAATGTTTCACAAATTAATGCCAAAATAAAACAAACGTTCAGCGGTAATCAAAGCCATGGACAGACTGGATCATAACTTGAACCTCTGGGGACGTGCCGCCTGAGAGCACACCCAAGCGACACCGCCCTAATTGCAATTCCAGCAAGGAAGAAAAAAGGAAATGTTGGCGCTTGTTATGAATGGCTTCAGCTGCTCTCTATGTTGCTGTTGCATGTTAACTGAATCGAGGCTCTAATTAAGCAGGCTGCCTCCATTGTGGACAGGTCTGAGACATTCTCATTTGGCCCCGAACGCCTGGACCCCAGCGAGCGGGCGGTTCCCTGGCGGCGGTGACCACGGTTGTGCCCGCTGCCTCCCCGCGGCGCCCGGCAACCCCACGTGCTCGCAGCCGAGCCGCGGTGCCGGGCGCCCGGAGCTGGCCTCAGCCCCCAGGACAGAAAGGGTGGCCAAGTACAGACATGGCAACCCCCGAGTCGGCGACCACAGATTGCTGGTGGCTGCGCCACGGTTTCGGGAGAGTCAGCTCCTCGCTGAGTTCTCAGGGCGCTAAGAAAAGAGGGGCATGCGAGCCTGGAAGCTGGAGAGAGTCCCGGGCGCTCCAGAGCGGGTGGGACGCCTGGTCCCCAGGACTCCGCGCCACGCGTCCTTTCTCCACCCCGACACCCACTGCCACTTCCACAGCCGAGCGAGGGGCCCCGCCGAGGGCGAGCGTGCCCCGTGCGGCTGAGATGCCCGGAACGCCTCCCCGCGCCCCGGCTTCCCCAGAAGGGGCCACAGTCGGCCCGCGAGTCCCCGGGCGGGGGCTGAGCCGCAGCGCCAGCCAAGCCGAGGTCACCTTGGCCCGCGCGCCTTTCATTCCAGGGCCCCTCCGGCAGCGAGGTGACTGCAGGTCACCGCCAGCCGGGCCCTTACTCCCCGCCTCCGCCGTCCCGCCCCCCACACCCCGGAACCTCCCCGGCGGAGCCCAAGCGCCCGGGAACGCGGTCCCAGCCAGAGTGGAAGGGATAGCGCGGGAACCCGGGAGAGAGAAAAAGCGGGAACTGGGGGCCGCCGCTTCACGATCGGGAGGAGATTCCCTCCCGGCCCCTCCTGGATCCCACTCCAGGGACCGTTTCGGGGCTAGAGCCCAGGCTGGGAGAGCCCCCGGGCGCATCCACAGCCCCTTCCAACTTCCTTCTTCGCATCCTTAGTTCGGGTGGCAGTGGCCACCCGCCGGGTCTGCAGGTAGAGGGGAGTTTCCGCGCGAAACTTACGGTCGGCGGCGGCCACTCCTCCGCGGGAGGCGGTCAGACTCTGGAGCCACACGGCCAGGGCCAGCACGAGCACGGCTTTGCTCTCCATCTCAGGGCGCGTCCCTCTGGAGGTGCTGCAAGGCGCGGACGGACTGATGAGCGGGCTGAGCCGGAGGCTGGAGAGGGCTGGAGCCGCGGTCTGGCACTGGGCAAGTCGCCCTTTAAAGGGGGAGGGCAGGGCAGTTAGAAGTGGGCAGCTTTCCCTTGAGGAGGAGGAAGAGAGGGAATCGAGTCTGACACTGTTTTCACGCCAAGGCTGCTTATGTGACTGGAAGTATGCAAATAAACCTCATCACCTATTGGCTATAAAATCATAAGTTGGGGGGAGGGCCCTAAATTCACTTCTAAACGTTTGAGCAAACAGTAATGAGGATCAACCCTGCCAACGAGAAGAAGGGGAAAGGGCAGACGGAAAAATTTGCTTTGTTAGACTCCTGTTCGCTTAGCTTAAGGGGTTCCACTCTACCCGGGGCCCCCTGTCTAAGCACCAAATACAGGTTTATATCCGTTCATGTTAAATACTCAACAATCACCTGTTTTCCAAGGAGGGAAAGTTTAGCTGTTAAATTACATTTCATCGGCACGTTAATACACCTCTCTTTTGATGAATCCTGTTTGTCACTTGCAGTCCTCCCTCACTCACCCCGCACCCCACCCCCACCCCCGCAAAGTCAATGTAGGGATACAGGGACACACATTGCGTCCCAGCTTGTGCTTGTACAATCTGGTGTTTTAACACAGGCAAGATGGATCAGCTTATGTGATGGAGAAAAGCCTACTTGCTCTAACTAGTTTCTAATTTTTGTCTCATGCAAATTATTCTCAATCCTCAAACTCATCAAGGAATGCAAGGATAATATTTTACGTTCAGAGGCAGAACATCGAGGTCAAATAATCTAAAGCCGTATTGAGTTATGATAAGTGAAAGAAGATAGTCACAAAAGACACATATTGTATGATTCCATTTAAAGTGTCCACAAATAGGCCGGGCGCGGTGGCTCACGCTTGTAATCCCAGCACTTTGGGAGGCCGAGGCGGGCGGATCACGAGGTCAGGAGATCGAGACCACGGTGAAACCCCGTCTCTACTAAAAACACAAAAAATTAGCCGGACGTGGTGGCGGGCGCCTGTAGTCCCAGCTACTCGGAGAGGCTGAGGCAGGAGAATGGCGTGAACCCGGGAAGCGGAGCTTGCAGTGAGCCGAGATTGCGCCACTGCACTCCATCCTGGGCGACAGAGCGAGACTCCGTCTCAAAAAAAAAAAAAAAAAAAAAAAAAAAAGTGTCCACAAATAGACAAATCTATAGAGACCAAAACTAGATCAGTGGTTGCCTGGGGCTGGGTAATTAATAGGGGAAGGGAAGAATAGAGAGATTTGGGGGGAGTTGATGACAATGTTCTAGATTACATTATGCTTATGCTGTACAACTCTGTAAATATACTAAAAGCAACAGAATTGTGCACTTTAAATGGGAGAATTATATAGTGTGTAAATTATAGGTCAACAAAGCTATTTTTAAATGGATAAGAGGCATGCGCATAAAATAAGAAAAAAATAACATTGGACACTATGCTTTTCTGCCAAAATGCTTGGAATACTTTTAAATATCTTTTTAAATATAAGGGATTTATATTAGCCGGGAAGGACAATGAAGTGTATCCCCAACCCCCTCTCAGTTTATGGCTGAGAAACTGGCTCATCAAATCAGAACCTCCAATCTACTATATTTATGGTCTGAATAGTTTTAATGTCCCCTTTTACTCATCCCACCCTCCATCACACACACACAAACACACAATGCACAATTGTAGGTTAGAACAATGAAAAGCTTTTTAAAAAACTGGGCTCACTTTTTAAGTTTTTGTCAAAAAATGAAATAACAGTTGATAATACCCAAATATTTCAAAGGTCTCTATTCTGCACAACAGTTGTATCTTTAAGTTGATGCATTCCGTGCCACAACACACCATCTTGTATTGCAATTACTACACAATATACTGTGCACGTTCACTCTATCCTACAAAGTATGTAGAGAATCTTGAAACCTGCCAAAAATTAAACTTCGCAGAACTCTGGAAGTGGCAGAACAGACCATGCAAGGGATGAATAACTATGATGTGGCCGTCCTCCAAAAATCATGTAGTAAACTCTAATTTTAAAAAATGACAGAAGATAAGTACAATTGCGTTGGATGTGTTCATGGTGTGAATGGCATATAAACAGACGTGCAGAAATGCCTGCTATCTTATATAGAATACTCCTGCAGCCTATTTTCATGCATAAATATCCTTTGATAAGACAACCAAACGAAACTGCACTTCTGTGCCTTTCAGAAAACTGCAAGGAGATTTCATGTAATTGCTAAGGGAAAGTCCGATACTTATAACGTATTTTAAAAATGATTTTCCAGGCTAACCAGATAACAAAATTAAAGCACTCAAAAGAGTTGGAGGATATGTAATATTTAAATATGAATCCAGTTTGGAGTGAACTGTGCCATTAGCACGTCCAATAGAGTTGCAGAGATTTCCAAGAAGACTTAATTTACAGCAGCTTAGCCTGGTTTAAAAAAAAAAAAAAAAAAAGCAAGACAGGTTGGCTCCTCTCCCAGGGCCAGCGCGGAGCAGGTGGGTGTGGCGGCAACGCTCTCTCCGGATTGGCTGCACTGGGAGCGATCAGGTGCCTGCCTTCTAACGCAGAAACTCACATGATCTCTAGGTCAGAATTGCATGTGCATTAGTGAAGCGACTCATCCAAACTTTGGCGAGGTTACTCGGCCTTTAGTAGCTCAAGGCTTTACTTTTTCCATAATTGGCATTTCTTTTGGAGCAAACTAAGTTTTAGGTGAGACGAAGCTAACAGTATCCCTATAGCAGGACACTTGCCACTGGGACACATTTAAAATGACCTAAGTAGAAAGTCGAATGTGCATATCTAATGAAACAACTGGAAATTCTGGATGTAGGGAAGCATTATTTAGCCAGCCAGCCAGCTAGCTAGCTAGCTTATTTTGATTGAAGGCCTGCTAATTGCACTCGGCACTTTTCATCTTCTACTGCGTTTAATCATTACAAAAGTACTCCAAACTCAATAATATTCCCCTTCTACAGATGAGGGAAGATGAAACTCAGGGAAGATTAAATAACAGCAACCACAAATCATAAGATGTTTTTTCTTTGGCGATCCTAGGAGAGAAGAAAAATGTATTCGATGTGCTATATTTTAATGTTGCAGCAATTGAAAACAGGAATCGGCTGGGAATCAGATTTTTTTGTACACACATATTTTAATGTAGATTTTTATTTTGTGGCTTTCTTACTAAAGTAAAATACAATGAAATGTGTAAGTAGGCTCTAAAGAACATCAGTACTGAGTCGGATCTTGTCCTTATAAAAAGTATAATTAATGTAAGAAAACATACTAATACAAATAAAAGGTATAAATATTAAATATTATAAATTAAAAATTAAAAATTTTTAATATTAAATATTAATATTAAATATTAAATATTAAAATATATTCTAAAATCTATTGACTTTTTAAATAAGAAAAAACAAAGATGTTTACTAAAAGTTGTCATAAAAGGCTTTCCCACCACTACCCACTCACATCTGTCCTTCAAATTGTAGCACAAACTGGCTCTGAACAGAGATGATAATGTGTTGCTGAAGGTAAGGATGAAGTTGAGATTGGCAGCAAGATCTTGGACCTGGAAATACGGTGGGATGTGGGGAGAACTGCTTCAAACCATAAAGTTACAGTGTAGAATGACCTGGACACATTTCAAAGATTTTAGTTTTCCTGAGTTGGGGATGTTCATGCCCTTCCTCTTTCCAAAAACAATAGAAAAGCAAAACTACATAAAGAGAGAGGAAGAAATAATATAATCATCATTAAAAGATTTGTCTGAATAAAATTAAGAAGCTAAATTTCAAAATAATTTTTAAAAAGAGAGAATTCTTTAAAAAGCCAGTGCATTCATGGATACATATGTAACAAACCTGCACATTGTGCACATGTACCCTAAAACCTAAAGTATAATAAAAAAAAAAAAAAAAAAAGCCAGTGCATTGCAATAATGCCTCCAGGAAGAGACTTCATGTTAAGGGGAAAAGTAAAGAGCATGGCCAGGCGCGGTGGCTCATGCCTGTAATCCCAACACTTTAGGAGGCCAAGTTAGGAGTCAAGACCAGCCTGGCCAACATGGTGAAACCCCGTCTCTACTAAAAATACAAAATTAGCCAGGCGTGGTGGCAGGTGCCTGTAATCCCAGCTAGTCAGGAGCCTGAGGCCCCAGAATTGCTTGAACCCAGGAGGTGGAGGTTGCAGTGAGCTGAGATCACACCACTGGACTCCAGCCTGGACGACAGAGTGAGACCCTGTCTCAAAAAAAAAAAAAAAAAAAAAAAAAAAAAGGACAGAAAGAAACAAAGAAAAGAAAAAGAATAGAGCACACTATCCAGATGATGTCCCAGAGGAACTGGGGAACCAAGGGGGAGCACAACTCACACACACACAAAAAGAATATCCCACAAATAACCCGCTGGATTTCTAATTCACGTTCGTTTATAAGTAGTTCCCCCCTTTTCAAAACAAAACAAAATTAAAAATTTAAGTCCATGTAGAATATTAAAGAAAACTTTGAGACCCAGTTAATGATTGGAATATGGAACATCGTGAATGTTTTTTGCTGATGGTTTCACATTCAGAGATTACTTCAGACCCATGTCAAAGGCCTGCTCTGAAAACGAACTTAGCCCCATTTAGCAGAAGATGAGTTTGAGATGCCCCCTGCTGACTTCCTGGTGATATTGTAATATCCCAAAAAAGCCCTTGTAACAGGCTTGAAACAGAATTGACTTGATGAATGAATAAACTCTAAACTCTTATATTGTTACTTGAGCTTTCTTTTTTCTTTTTTTGAGATGGTCTCACTCTGTTGCCCAGGCTGCAGTGCAGTAGCACAACCAGGGTTCACTGCAGCCTGAAACTCCCAGGCTCAAGCAATTCTCCTACCTCAGCCTCCTGAGTAGCTGGGACCACAGGTGTGCGCCATCATGCCCGGATAAGTTTTGTATTTTTAGTAGAGATGGGGGTCTTGCGCTGCCCAGGCTGGTCTCATACTCCTGGGCTCAAGTGATCCACCTGCCTCAGCCTCCCAAAGTGCTGGTATTACTAGCGTGAGGCACTGGGCCAGATCTGAGCTTTCTTGTTTCTTTTGTTCAACCATAAGTAACCTGAAGGAAGGTATTGTTCTTTCCCTGTCTGGGGTATTTCCCACAGCATCTAATGGTGCTGGGAAGTTAGGAGGTTCTTAGCCAATAGTTGTTGGGTGAATTAACAACACTGAGTAAAAGATGATCCAGTGTCAAATGGGGGAGAAAGCAGGGTTCCTTTTATTTTAAACTTTCACTAGATATATTAATTATGAAATTACAACCACAAAACCACAAACACACACACACACACATACACAGACACATAATTAAGTTTACGTAGTCCAAATCTGGGTTAGAAAAGTGGAGGACAGCTTCATTTGATTGGAAATTTTGCTGGCATAGTATCTTTCTCTTCTTTCTTTCTTTCTTTCTTTCTTTCTTTCTTTCTTTCTTTCTTTTTCTTCCTTCCTTTCTTTATTTTTATTATTATTATTATTTGACAAAGTCTTGCTCTGTCACACATGCTGGAGTGTAAGTGATGCAATCATGGCTCACTGCAGCCTCTACCTCCTGAGCTCCGGCAATCCTCCCAGGCTCAGGCAATCCTCCTACCCCAGTTTCCTGAGTAGCTGGGACTACCAGCGTGTGCCACCACACCTGGCTCATTGAATTTTTTTTTTCTTTTTGTACAGCTAGAGGTCTCCCTGTGTTGCCCAGGCAGTCTTGAACTCCTGGGTTCAAGTGAGCCTGCTGCATCATCTTCCCAAAGTGCTGGGATTTCAGGTGTGAGCCACGTTGTTCAGCCTCTTCTTCTAACTCTTTAGTTGAAAAAGCAATCTGTTGTTAACCGAAAACAAAAACACTAAAATCGAAATTTCAAACACTACAAAATTATGTACAACCAAACAAAATCTTTCTCTGACCTAAGACTTCCAATCCCCTAGTTATGCTGCTAGTTTCCCTTCTTATAAAGTTTACCCTTCCAGAAAAGTCTATGAACACACAAGCATAAATGTGTTTGTAAATGTGTGCATGTGTATGTATTTATCCACACACATACAACTTACTTTTTACAGTAATGTCAGCATACCATGAGCAGTCTTCTGCAATTTATATTTTTCACCTGACAATATGTCTTAGAGATTAGCTCCTTGAGAAAGAGTTATTTTGTTTCTTTCTTCTTTGGGTCAGGTAAGATTTTCTTAGTTGGTTTTATCTTCATTTATTTAATCAGACACCTATTGATAATTATTTAGATATCTTTATAATATAAACCATGCTATAATAAATATAAATTCTTTAAAATTATTGAGTCAAAAAGCATAAGTGTTTATTATTCTAATAAGTAAAGTCACCTGTCTGCCAATGAAACTGCACAACTTTACATTCTACCTACAGTGTAGAATGATTGATTGTAGACATTCTGGCTATTACTGTGTGATGCTGAACTATTTAACAATCTTGCAGGTGTAACGTGGTCTGTTCTTTAGTTTATATTTTATACCATCATCATCATCATAATAACTAACCTTCATATAACACTTACTATGTGCCAGGCATTGTTCTAAAAGCTTCATATATATGAACTACTTTAATATAAAACAGGTCTGTTGAGATATAGTTTAAATATACAATTCATCTACTTAGTATATAATTAAATGGTTTTTAGTGTATTCACGGAGATATGCAACCATCACCAATTTTAGGTCATTTAGTCACCTCCAAAGAAGCTCTGCACCCATTAGCAGTTAATCCCCCCTCCCCTGCCTCCAACTGTAGGCTAGTTTCTGTCTCTATAGATTTACCTATTCTAGACATTTCATATACACAATCATATAATATGTGGTTCTTATAACTGGCTTTCAGTTAGCATATTATTTTTAAGGTTCATCCATGTTGAAGCATGTGTCAGTACTTCATTCCTTTTTATTGCCAAATAATACTCCACCGTATATCATGCACTCTATTTATCCATTTATCAGTTGACAGATGTTTGGGTTGTTTCTGCTTTGGGGCTATTTGATTAATGCTGCTATGAACAGTTGTGTACAAGTTTTTATGTGGACAATATGTTTGCAGTTCTCTGGAGTATACAGGATTATATTTGCTAAGTCACACGGTAACTGTATGTTTAAGTCTTTGAGGAACTGCTAGACTTTTAAACACCTCTTTCTCCATGGAATTTTCCAGGTTTCCCTCTGAGAGTTAGTCACCATCTCCTTGTGTTACAAATTGGTGTTCATATCTTGATTGTTGTACTTGTAATGTCGTATTATTCACTGTCTATGTATTACATGAAGTTGTGACTTCCCCCAAGTTGGGGATGAAATCTCATTTATAGTCCTGGTATCCTTACCAGTGAGAATAGAGCTGGGTAGCAGAGTATGTACTCAAACATTTCCATGAAGAAGTGATTGAATAAAGGAAGAAGTAAAAGTTTGAAAGGTAGAAATCAGTATATACTGCCAGCTATTTAATTTATCTTACAACTCAATTTTTAGTTTTCTTCACAAAATAATTAAAGAGCTAGAATTAAAAATGATAAATTGAAATCTTTGACTTTTAAAGCAGTTTATATATAAATGAATATGGCATTGTTATCTTATTTATAATTGAATACAAGAAATCAAAACCAAAAACGAAGATTCAGATCTGAGCTTACATTGTCATAAACATTGTTAATTATATATGGTACCATTTTTATTTTTATTATGTTACTTAAATGCATTATAGCAACTGATACAATTTCATAGGTAACTTTTTACTCTTTCTTCAACTGATATTTTAATGTAAGGCTAACTGCCATTTTTAAGAAATTTTTATGAATTTATTTTTCATCACTGTCAGAGTACTGTTTTATCCAAAAAATTATTTTATGTTGTTCAGTACCAATATCTTTGGCTTGAGATATTTAAATAGTCTAATAAATAACACAATGTGTTACACACAAGCAGGCTTCATGGTTGTGAAAACAAAAGCATCACGCTCAGAACTGAACATTTGCCTGGGCTTGGCCTTGATTCTCAAACAACTGTCCAGGAAAATCGGCACACGGATTGATCTTCAGAATTATGTCTAAAAGCTCTACTCTCAGACTTCACACATCAATCACCTCTCAGTATGCAGGCATTTGATTGACCCATCTCCAACATTCTCCACAGCCGTCCCAAGCCTTCTGCACACACTCTATCCTAGACATACTCCTGGGATCATTTCATGCTTCAGAAGGTCAACCCAGTTGACTTACTACTTAATAGCAATGTAAGAGGGGCAGGAATCTGCCAGGACCTAGATCCTACATTACGAAGGCCTTCCCTAGAGGCCTTGAACATAGTTTGTCTGCTTGACTGGCCAGGAGAAATTAGGCAGTCCCATCAGCTCAGTCTTCCGTGAATGAGGGAAGTTTTTCCATCTCAAGCTTCAGCTCTAGCAGCTTCAGTGAAGAACAGTGCCAAAGAAAACCGATCTCATTAGGACTTGATGGAGAAGACTGAGAATAGGTGGCAAGGTCTACAGTGAAAGGGCAGGAGACCACAGAAGTTGGAGCTCTGGGCTGATTCCTGGGCCAAGTTGGAGTGGGCCCCAGGGTCACTTGGATATCAGCAGTCTCAGCTATTTAAGATAGAATGCCCTGTTCACTCAAGCACTGTAAATCTTCACATGTAATGTGCTGAAGCTGACTGACATCAGCTTGAGAAAACTGATGGACTATTGTACAGCCATAAAAAAGAATGATTTCATGTTCTTTGCGGTGACATGGATGAAGCTGGAAACCATAATTCTCAGCAAACTAAAACAGGAACAGAAAACCAAACACTGCATGTTCTCACTCATAAGTGGGAGTTGAACAATGAGAACATATTGGCACAGGGAGAGGAACATCACACACCGGAGCCTGTTGGAGTGTGGGGGACAAGGGGAGGGATAGCATTAGGAGAAATACCTAATGTAGATGACAACTGGATGGGTGCAGCAAACCACCATGGCACATGTATACCCATGTAGCAAACCTGCATGTTCTGCACATGTATCCCAGAACTTAAAGTGTTAAAAAAAAGAAGATTTACATTTTGATAAAATCCAATTTATCTATTTTGTTCTTTTATTGCGTACGCTTGTGGTGTTATATCTAAGAAACCATCACCTACTCCAAAGTCATGAAGATTTACTCATGTTTTATTCTAAGAGTTTTATAGTTTTAGCTCTTTTAGGTCTGTGATCCATTTTGAGTTAATTTTTTATGTATGCTGTGAGGTAGGGATCTGAGTTTATTCTTTTGTCCATGTGACTCAGCACCATATCCAGTGACTCCACACTGCTTTTGAAAAGACTCTTCTTTCCCCACCCTCCTCAAAAATCAATTGACTATAAACGTGAATATTTGTTTCTGGACTGTCAGTGCTATTCCATTGATTATGTGTCTATCCTTTTGTCTCTACCACACAGCCTTGATTGCTGTGGTGTTACAGTAAGTTTCAAATCAGGAAATTGTCCTCCAATTTTGCTCTTTTTAAGCATTCTTTTGGCTATTTTGGGTGCTTTGAATTTCTATATGCTATCCGTTTATAATCTCACTGTGGTCAGGGAACATACTTTGTATGATTTCAATCCTTTTAAATTTACTCAGGCTTGTTTTATGACCTCGTGTATAGTGTCTCATAGTGTCTCCTGCAGAATGTTCCTTGTGCACAAGAAAAATGAATATTTTGCTGTTGTTGGACAGAATGTTCAATAGGTATCTATTAAATCTAGGTGGTTTACAGTGTTGTCCCAGTTTTCTTTTTATTCTTCTACCTAGTTGTTTTATCTGTTATTGAAAATGGGGCATTGAAGCCTCCAACTGTTATTGGTTTTTGTTTTTGTTTTTTGAGACAGGGTCTCACTCCTTCATTCAGGCTGGAATGCAATGGTGTGATTATAGCAAGCTTGACCTTCTCCGGACTCAAGCAATCCTCCCACCTCAGCCTCCCATGTTGTTGAGACTACATGCACCACCACACCGAGCTAATTTTAAAATTTTTTGTAGAGACGGGGTCTTACTATGTTGCCCAGGCTGGTCTCAAACTCTTGGCCTCAAGCAGTGCTCCTTCCTTGGCCTCCCAAAGTGCTGGGATTACAGATGTGAGCTACCATGCTCGGCCTCCAATATTATTGCTGAATTGCCTACTTCTCCCTCCAATTCTATCAATTTTTGTTTCATGTATTTTGGGGTCTCTTTTTAGGTGCATGTGTCTATAACTGCCAAATCTTCCCAATGGATTGACCCTTCTATCAATATAAAATATCCCTCTTCATCTCTAGTAGCTTTTTTTTTGTTTTAAAGTCTATTTTTTGAGTATTTGTATAGCCACTTCAGCTTTCTTATGGTTGCTATTTCCATGATACATCTTTTTCTATCCTTTTACTTTCAACTTATTTGTATCTTGAAATCTAAAGTGCATCCCATACACAGCATATAGTTGGTCTTGTTTTTTAAAGTTAATTTGACAATCTCTTCGTTTTGATTGTTTAATCCATTCACATTTAATGCTGTAATTGTACAGTTGGATTTACATATGTCACTTTACTTCTTGTTTGCTTAGTGTCACATCTTTTGTTCCCCTCTATTCATCCTTTATGGCTTCGTTTTCATTACCTGAACGTTTCTTTCTTTTTCTTTTTGAGGGGGAGGGGGTGGCGTGGACAGAGTTTCATTCTTGTTGCCCTGGCTGGAGTGCAATGGTGCAATCTCAGCTCACTGCAACTTCCCTGATCCCAGGCGATCCGTCCACCTCAGCCTCCCAAAGTGCTGGGATTACAGACACGAGCCACCACGCCCGGCCTCTGCTTTCTTTCTCTATGATTTGACTATTCCACATCCCTGATGTAAGTAGAATCATATATTATTTGCCTTTTGTTTTGGGTTTATTTCATTTAACCAAAAACAAAAATTTGCTCTTCAAGGTTCATCCATGTTGTAGCATGTATCAGAATTTCATTTCTTTTTAATACTGGATAATATTTCATTGTATATATAGACTATATTTTGTTTATCCATATTCTCATCACTGAATATTTTGGTGATTTTCACTTTTTGGCTACTGTGAATAATGGTCCTAGGAACATTGATACACAAATATCTGTTCTGGTTCCTGCTTTCAATTCTTTTGGGTTTAAACCCAGAAGTGGAATCGCTGGATCATATGTTAGCTATATGCTTAATTTTTGAGGAAACTTCATACTGTTTTCTGTAGTAGCTGTACCACTTTACATTCCTATTGGCAGTACACAAGGATTTCACTTTCTCCGCCTCCTTGCCAGTACTAGTTATTTTCTGGGTTGGGGTTATGTGTTTTCAGTGAGAGTCGCTCTGAAGAGTATGAACTCTCCCACCAGCTTCTGCTTGGGGCCTTAGGTGCCATTGTATGTCTCCACCCAGAATCTCTTGCCCCAGGTATATTAGAGAGGGTTCTCCAGAGAAAACAGGAGATATGTATATATGCACGTATCTGTCTTTCTACCTATATATGATTCATTTTACACATATATGCTTTATTATTATAAGATATTGACTCACATAATTATGAAGGCTGAGAAATTCCATAATCTGCCATCTGCAAGCTGGAGACCCAGGCAAACCAGTGATGTAGTTTCAAGGTTCGAGAGCGAAGAGCATGGAATCTATTTATCATTTGGGGTGAGCTGACCTCTTAGTATCCACATCCTTACCAACATTTATTTATTTATTTATTTAGAGATGAAGTCTCGCACGGTCACCCAGGCTCGAATATGCAGTGGAGCAATCATGGCTTACTGCAGCTTCGACCCCCCCAGGCTCAGGTGATCCTCCCACCTCAGTTTTTGTGTTTTTATTACAGATGGGATTTCACCATGTTGCCCAGGCTGGTCTCAAATTCTTGGGCTCCAGCGATCTGCCTGCCTCAGCCTCCCAAAGTGCTAGAATTACAGGCGTCAGCCACCACACCCAGCCAATGCTTTTCATCTTTCATCTTTTTGTTAATCATTTTAACGGTTGTGAGGTAATATCTCATCGTGGTTTTCATTTGCATTTCTCTGATGATTTGTGATGTTGAGCAACTTTTTCATGCACCTGTTGGCCATTTGTGTATCTTGTTTTGAGAAATGTCTATTCAGGTCCTTTGCCCATTTTTGAAATCATATTATTTTTATTTTATTATTATTATTATTATTATTATTATTTTATTTTTATTATTTATTTATTTATTTTGCTGTTGAGTTATATGAGTTTATTGTATTTTTTGGATATTAACCCCTTATCAGATATATAGTTTGCAAGTATTTCCTCCCATCCTATAGATTGCCTTTTAACTCTGTCAATTTCTCCTTTGTTGTGCAAAGCTTTTTAGTTTGATGCAAGCCCACTTGTCTGTTTTTGCTTTTGCTACTTACGCTTTTGGTGTCATGACCAAAAAGTCTGTGCCAAGACTAATTTCAATAAGCTTTCTCTCTATGTTTTCCTCTAGTAGTTTTAGAGTTGCAGATTTTACAGTTAAGTTTTTAATCCATTCTGAGTTGATTTTTGTTTATTCTGTGAGATAAGGATCTAATTTCATTCTTCTGCAAGTGGTTATCTAATTTTTTAACACCATTTATTGAAGAGACTATCCTTTCCCTATTGTGTGTTCTTTGCACTCTTGTTGAAGATCAGTTGATGGAAAATGTGTGGATTTATATATCTCTATTCAGTTGCATTTATATATGTGTCTGTTTTTATTCCAGTATCATACAGTTATGATTACCATAGCTTTGTGATATATTATAAAATCAGAAAGTGGAAAATATTTATCTTTGTTATTTCTCAAAATTGATTTGGCTTTTTGGGGTCTTTTGTGTTCCTATACAAGTTTGTTTTTTTTTTTCTACTTCTGTGAAGAATGCCACTGAGATTTTAATAGGGATTGCATTGACTACATAGGTCACTTTTGGTAGCATGGGTATTTTAACAATTTTAATTATTTCAATTCATGAACAAGGGAAGTCTTTTCATTGTGTCTTCTTTAATTTCTTACATCAATGTTTTATACTTTTTGGTGTGCACATCTTTCTTAGTTCATTTTCTGCTGCTATAACAAAACACCACAGAGTGGGTAATTTCCAAAGAAAAGAGATTTATTTGGCTCATGGTTCTGGAGGCTGGGAAGTCCAAGGCAATGACTCTGGCATCTGCTTGGTCAGCTATTTACACTATGGGTCATAACATAGTAGAAAGCATCACATGGCAAGTAAGCACTAATGACAGAGAGAAAATGGGGCTAAACTTATCCTTTTACTAGGAGTCCACTCCCACAATAACTAATCCACTCCTGCAATAGTGGCATTAATCTATTTATCCAGACAGAGCCCTCATGACCTGATTATCTCTTAAAGGTCTCAACTGTGGCTTGACCGGGTGGCTCACACCTGTAAACTCAGCACTTTGGAAGGCCGAGGCAGGAGGATTGCTTCAGACCAGGAGTTCGAGACTACCTTGGCCAACATAGCAAGACCGCATCTGTATAAAATATAGAAATTAAAAAATTAAAAAGTCTCACCTACTGACACTATTACATTGGAGATTAAGTATCCAATGCATGGACTTTGGGGGGTCACATTTAAACCATAGCAAAGTTTTTTACTTCTTTGGTGTATTCCTAAGTATTTTATTCTTTTTATTGCTATTGTAAATGAGATTTTTTGTTAATTTCCTTTTTGGATAGTTCCTTGTTAATGTATAGAAATGCCACCATTTTGTGTATTTTTATATCATATACTGCAACTTTACTGAATTTGTTTATTAGCTTTAACAGTTTGCAGTTGTCATTGAGTATTGAGAGTTTTCTATATATATGATCATGTTATCTGCTAACAGATAATTTTACTTATTTCTTTCCATTATGAGTACCTTTTTTTTTCTTTTTCTTGTCTAATTGCTCTGGTTTCAAATTCCAGTACTATGTTCAATAGAAGTAGTGAGAATGAGCATTCTTGCCTTGTACCAGATCTTTCAGCAAAAGCTTTCAGTTTTTTTCTCATTAATTATGATGCTAGCTGTGAGTTTTTCATATGTAGACTTTGTGGCATTGAGGTAAGTTTCTTCTGTAACTATTTTGTTGAGAGTTTTTGTCATGGACAGATGTTGACTTTTGTCAGATGATTTTTCTGCATCACTTGAGATAATCAAGTGGTTTCTGTTGTTCATTTTATGTTAATGTGGTATATCACTTGTATTGTTTTGTGTATGCTGAACCACCTTTACATCCCAAGAACAAATCCCACTTGGTGTGCAATACTTTTAATATGCCATTGAGTTTGGTTTGCTGGCATCTCACTGAAGATTTTTCTGTCTGGATTCATTAGAGTTATTAGTGTGTAGTTTTCTTGTTATGTCTTTGGCTTTAGTATCATGGTAATGTTGGCATCATAAAATGAATTTGGAACTGTTCTCTCTTCTATTTTTTGGAAGAGTTTAAGAGGACTGGTATTAATTCTTCCTTGAATGTTTGTTAGAATTCACCTTTGAAGGCAGCTGATCCTGGATTTTTCTTTGTTGGGAGGTTCATGTTTACTGATTCAATGTCCTTACTCATTATTGCTCTGTTCGTTACTGCTTTCTATTTCTTGCTTCAGTTTTGATAGGTTGTATATTTCTAGGAATATATCCATTTCTTTTAGGTTATCCAATTTGTTGGCATATAATTGTTCATAGCATCCCCTATGATCCTTCTTATTACTGAGGCAATCGTTTTAATGTCTCTTCTATCATTTCTGATTTTATTTATTTAAGTCTCCTCTCCTTTTTTCTGTTAGATAAAAGTTTACTGATTTCATCTTTTCAAAAAGCCAAGTATTTGTTTTATTGATTTTTTCTTTTGTTTTTCTATTCTCTGTTTCATTTCTGCTCTAATATTCATTTCTCTCCTTCTAATAACTTTGAACCTAGTTTGTTCTGTTTTTAGTTCTTTAAAGTAGAAAGTTAGGTTGTTTATATGGTATCTTTTTAATGCGGGCATTTTGCTACACACTTACCTTTTAGAACTCCCTTCTTTTGCTGCATGCCATACACTTAAGTGTGTTGCACTTGCATTTTCGTCTGTCTAGAGATATTTTTAAAATTTCCTTTTGATTTCCTCTTTGATTCAATGATTGCTCAAGAGTGTGTTGTTTAGTTTTCACGTTTGTAGTTTTTTTCCATATCCAATTGTTATTCCTTTCTAGTTTCATTCCATTGTAGCCAGAAAAGATATTTGGAATGATATCAGCCATTTAAATTTGTTAAGACCTGTTTTTGTGACCCAGCACGTGATCTGTTCTGGAGAATGTTCTGTGTGCTTAAGAAGAATGTATTCTTTCACTCCTGAATGGAAGGTTCTGTATATGTATATTTGGTCCATTTGACCTATAATGTTTTTCAAGTCTGATGTTAATTTTTAAATTGATTTTCTGCCTGGATGTTCTATTCAGTATTGCAAGTGAAGTATTAGAGTCTTCTACTATTATTGTATCATTGTCAATTCTCATTTCAAATTTGTACATATGTCCTTTATTCTATACTGTTTCTTAAATCTATTTATGCATCCTTATCCAAGTATTGCACTGTCTTTATTGTAACTTTTCTGATAATCTTGAAATCATGTAATTTAAGACCTCTAATTTTCTCTTTTATGAAATTATTTCAGCTACTTACTAGGTCCTTTGAATTTCCTTTTAAGTTCTTCAATTATCTTGTTGATTTCTACAAAATATCCACTAGTATTTTTATTTCAATGACATTGAACCTATCTATCATTTTGGGATGAA
Source organism: Hylobates moloch (assembly GCF_009828535.3). Classification (NCBI taxonomy): domain Eukaryota; kingdom Metazoa; phylum Chordata; class Mammalia; order Primates; family Hylobatidae; genus Hylobates; species Hylobates moloch. The sequence continues at coordinate 109,636,460 of NW_026652283.1, forward strand.
CTGACATCTTAGTACTGAATTTTCCAATCTATGAACACTCTAGCCTAGGTACATCCAACAAAATTTGATATATTTTATTTTCATTGTCATCTAATCCAAATATTTTCTAATTTCTCATATTAATTTTCTTTACCACATGAGCTTTTAGAAATAATTTCCAAATATTCATAGGTTTCCTAGATATTGCTTTAAAATTTCTTAAATTTTGTTCTTTTGTGGTTAGAGGACATGCTCTGTATGATTGCAATCCCTTGAAATGTATTAATAATTATTTTATGGGCCACCGTATGTTCTCTCAGTAAATGTTCCAAGTGAATTTGAAAAAGAAAGTATATTCCGCAGTTGTTGTGTGTAGTATTCTACAACTATTAATTAGCTAAAGTTTGCTGAAAGTGATGTTTAGATCTACATCCTTACTGATATTTTTAATCTACTCATTTTATCAATTACCAAGTGAAGGATATTAAAATCACCCAACATGATTGTAGATAACTCATTTTAGTTCTGCCAATATTCACTTTATGCGTTTTGAAGCTCTGTTATTAGTTGCATATGTATGTAGGATTTTTGTCTCTTTTTCGTAAGTTAACCATTTTTTCATCAGCAACAGATCCTCCAGTGTGGCATCCAGGAGCAGGTAAAAAGAAAAAAATTACTTCATGACACATACACAAGTATCAATAGCCAAATTGATCAAGCAGAAGAAAGGATACCAGAGATTGAAGATCACTTAATAAAATAAAGAGAGAAGACTAGATACAAGAAAAAAGAATGTAAAGGAACGAACAAATCCTACAAGAAATATGTGAAAAGACCGAATCTACATTTGATTGGTGTACCTGAAAGTGACAGGGAGAATGGAACCAAGTTGGAAAATACTCTTCAGGATGTTATCCAGGAGAACTTTCCCAACCTACCAAGAGAGGCCAACATTCAAATTCAGGAAATACATAGAATGCCACAAAGATGCTCCTTGAGAAGAGCAACCCCAAGACACATAATTATCAGATTCACCAAGGTTGAAAAGAAAAAATGTTAAGGGCAGCCAGAGAGAAAGGTCAGGTTACCCAGAAAGGGAAGCCTGGCTTTCAGACTAACAGTAGATCTCTTGGCAGAAACCTTACAAATCAGAAGCAAGTGGGGGGCAATATTCAACATTCTTTTTTTTTTTTTTTTGAGACAGACTCTCGCTGTCACCCAGGCTAGAGTGCAATGGCGTGATCTTGGCTCACTGCAGGCTCCGCCCTCTGGGGTTCACGCCATTCTCCTGCCTCAGCCTCCTGAGTAGCTGGGGCTACAGGCGCCTGCCACCTCGCCCGGCTAATTTTTTGTATTTTTAGTAGAGACGGGGTTTCACCGTGTTAGCCAGGATGGTCTTGATCTCCTGACCTCGTGATCCGCCCGCCTTGGCCTCCCAAAGTGCTGGGATTACAGGTGTGAGCCACTGTGCCCAGCTTCAACATTCTTAAAGAAAAGAATTTTCAACCCAGAAATTCATAACCAGCCAAACTAAGTTTCATATGCAAAGGATAAATAAAATGCTTTACAGACAAGCAAATGCTGAGAGATTTTGTCACCACCAGGCCTGCCTTACAAGGTTCCTGAAGGAAGCACTAAACATGGAAAGGAACAACTGGTACCAGCCACTGCAAAAATATACCAAATTGTAAAGACCATCGACGCTATGAAGAAACTGCATGAACTAATGGGCAAAATAACCAGCTAGCATCACAATGACAGGATCAAGTTCACACATGACAATATTAACCTTAAATGTAAACAGGCTAAATGCCCCAATTAAAAGGCAGAGACTGACAAATTGGATAAAGAGTCAAGACCATTGGTGTGCTGTATTTGGGAGACGCATCTCACGTGCAAAGACACACATAGGCTCAAAATAAAGGGTTGAAGGAATATTTACCAAGCAAATGGAAAGCAAAAAAAGCAGCAGTTGGAGGGAGGTTCCAAGATGGATGAATAGGAACAGCTCCAGTCTACAGCTCCCAGCGTGAGTGACACAGAAGATGGGTGATTTCTGCACCGGGTTCATCTCACTGGGGCTTGTCAGACAGCAGGTGCAGCCCACAGAGTGTGAGCCGAAACAGGGCGGGGCATTGCCTCATCCCGGAAGCTCAAGGGGTGGGGGAATTCCCTTTCCTAGCCAAGGGAAGCTATGACGACAGTACCTGGAAAATCGGGACACTCCCACCATAATATGGCACTTTTCCAACGGTCTTAGCAAACAGCACACCAGTAGATTGTATCCTGATCCTGGCTCGAAGGGTCCCACACCCATGGAGGCTCACTCACTGCTAGCACAGCAGTCTGGGATCGAACTGCAAGGCTGCAGCGAGGCTGGGGTAGGGGCTTCCACCTTTGCTGAGGCTTGAGTAGGTAAACAAAGTGGCTGGGAAACTCAAACTGGGTGGAGTCCACCATAGCTCAAGGAGGCCTGCCTGCCTCTGTAGACTCCACCTCTGGGGCAGGACATAGCTGAACAAAAGGCAGCAGAAACTTCTGCAGTCTTAAACGTCCCTGTCTGTCAGCTTTGAAGACAGTAGTGGTTCTCCCAGCATGGAGTTTGAGATCTGAGAATGGACAGAATGCCTCCTCAAGTGGGTCTCTGACCCCCGAGTAGCCTAACTGGGAGACATCTTCCAGTAGGGGCCGACTGACGCCTCATACAAACAGGTGCCCCTCTGAGAGGAAGCTTCCAGAGGAAGGATCAGGCAGCAACATTTGCCGTTCTGCAATATTTGCTGTTCTGCAGCTTCCGCTAGTGATACCCAGGCAAACGGTCTGGAGTGCACCTGCAGCAAACTCCAACAGACCTGCAGCTGAGGGTCCTGACCATTAGAAGGAAAACGAACAAACAGAAAGGACATCCATGCCAAAATCTCATCTGTACGTCACCAACATCAAAGACCAAAGGTAGATAAAACCACAAAGATGGGGAGAAACCACAGCAGAAAAGCTGAAAATTCTAAAAATCAGAGTGCCTCTTCTCCTCCAAAGGAATGCAGCTCCTCCCCAGCAACAGAACAAAGCTGGATGGAGAATGACTTAGACAAGTTGAGAGAAGAAGACTTCAGACAATCGGTAAGAACAAACTTCTTTGAGCTAAAGGAGGATTTCGAACTCATCGCAAAGAAGCTAAAAACCTTGAAAACAGATTAGAGGAATAGCTAATCAGAATAAACAGTGTAGAGAAGACGTTAAGTGACCTGATGGAGCTGAAAACCATGGCATGAGAACTACGTGATGCATGTACAAGCTTCAATAGCCAATTCGATCAAGTGGAAGAAAGGGTATCAATGATTGAAGACCAAATGAATGAAATGAAGCGAGAAGAGAAGTTCAGAGAAAAAAGAGTAAAAAGAAACAAACAAAGCCTCCAAGAAATATGGGACTATGTGAAAAGACCAAATCTACGTCTGATTGGTGTACCTGAAAGTGATGGGGAGAATGGAACCAAGTTGGAAAACACTCTTCAAGATATTATCCAGGAGAGCTTCCCCAACCTAGCGAGGCAGGCCAACATTCAAATTCAGGAAATACAGAGAATTGCTCAAAGATACTCCTCAAGAATGGCAACTCCAAGACACATAATTGTCAGATTCACCAAAGTTGAAATGAAGGAAAAAATATTAAGGACAGCCGGAGAGAAAGGTTGGGCTACCCACAAAGGGAAGCCCATCAGACTAACAGCAGATCTCTCAGCAGAAACTCTACAAGCCAGAAGAGAGTGGGGGCCATATTCAACATTAAAGAAAAGAATTTTCAACCCAGAATTTCATATACAGTCAAACTAAGCTTCATAAGTGAAGAAGAAATAAAATCCTTAACAGACAAACAAATGCTGAGAGATTTTGTCATCACCAAGTCTGCCTTATAAGAGCTCCTGAAGGAAGCACTAAACATGGAAAGGAACAACTGGTACCAGCGACTGCAAAAACATACCAAATTGTAAACACCATTAATGCTAGGAAGAAACTGCATCAACTAACGAGCAAAATAACCAACTAACATCATAATGACAGGATCAAATTCACACATGACAATATTAACCTTAAATGTAAATGGGCTAAATGCTCCAATTAAAAAATGAGACTGGCAAATTGGATAAAGAGTAAAGACCCATCACTGTGCTGTATTCAGGAGACCCATCTCACGTGCAGAGACATACATAGGCTCAAAATAAAGGGATGGAGGAAGATCTACCAAGAAAACGGAAAACAAAAAAAAGCAGGGGTTGCAATCCTAGTCTCTGATAAAACAGACTTTAAACCAACAAAGATCAAAAGGGACAAAGAAGGCCATTACATAATGGTAAAGGGATCAATTCAACAAGAAGAGCTAACTATCCTAAATACATATGCACCCAATACAGGAGCACCCAAATTCATAAAGCAAGTCCTTAGAGACCTACAAAGAGACTTAGACTGCCACACAATAATAATGGGAAACTTTAACACCCCACTGTCAACATTAGACAGATCAACAAGACAGAACATTAACAAGGGTATCTAAGAATTGAACACAGCTCTGCAGCAAGCAGACCCAACAGACGTTTACAGAACTCTCCACGCCAAATCAACAGATATACATTGTTCTCAGCACGACATCGCACTTATTCCAAGATTGACCACATAGTTGGAAGTAAAGCACTGCTCAGCAAATGTAAAGAACAGAAATGATAACACACTGTCAGGCCACAGTGCAATGAAACTAGAACTCAGGATTAAGAAACCTAGCTGGGCGCGGTGGCTCACGCCCGTAATCCCAGCACTTTGGGAGGCGGAGGCAGGTGGATCACGAGGTCAGGAGATCCAGACCATGGTGAAACCCCATCTCTACTAAAAATACAAAAAATTAGCTGGGCGCGGTAGCGGGCGCCTGTAGTCCCACCTACTCAGGAGGCTGAGGCAGGAGAATGGCGTGAACCCGGGAGGCACAGCTTGCAGTGAGCCGAGATCGCGCCACTGCACTCCAGCCTGGGCGACAGTGAGACTCTGTCTCAAAAAACAAAAACAAAAACAAAAACAAGAAACCCACTCAAAACTGCTCAACTACATGGAAACGGAACAACCTGCTCCTGAATGACTGCTGGGTACATAACAAAATGAAGACAGAAATAAAGATGTTCTTTGAAACCAATTAGAACAAAGACACAACATACCAGAATCTCTGAGACACATTTAAAGCAGTGTGTGGAGGGAAATTTATAGCACTAAATGCCCACAAGAGAAAGCAGGAAAGATCTAAAATTGACAGCCTAACATCACAATTAAAAGAACTAGAGAAGCAAGAGCAAACACATGCAATAGCTAGCAGAAGGCAAGAAATAACAAAGATCAGAGCAGAACTGAAGGAGACAGAGACACAAAAAAACCCTTTAAAAAATCAATGAATCCAGGAGCTGGTTTTTTAAAAAGTTCAACAAAATTGATAGACTGCTAGGAAGACTAATATGGGAGAAAAGAGAGAAGAATCAAACAGACGCAAGAAAAAATGATAAAAAGGATATCACCACCAATCCCACAGAAATAGAAACTATCATCAGAGAATACTATAAACACCACTACACAAATAAACTAGAAAATCTAGAAGAAATTGATAAATTCCTGGACACATACACCCTCCAAAGACTAAACCAGGAAGAAGTTGAATCCCTGAATAGACAAATAACAGGCTGTGAAATTGAGACAATAATTAATACCCTACCAACCAAAAAAAATCCAGGACCGGATGGATTCACAGCCAAATTCTACCAGAGGTACAAAGAGGAACTGGTACCATTCCTTCTGAAATTGTTCCGATCAATAGAAAAAGAGGGAATCCTCCCTAATACATTTTATGAGGCCAGCATCATCCTGATACCAAAGCCTAGCAGAGACACAACAAAAAAAGAGAATGTTAGACCAATACCCCGATGAACATCGATGCAAAAATCCTCAGTAAAATACTGGCAAACCAAATCGAGCAGCACATCAAAAAGCTTATCCACCATGATCAAGTTGTCTTCATCCCTGGGATGCAAGGCTGGTTCAACATATGCAAATCAATAAACATAATCCATCACATAAACAGAACCAATGACAAAAAACATATGATTATCTCAACAGATGCAGAAAAGGCCTTTGACAAAATTCAACAACCCTTCATGCTAAAAACTCTCAATAAACTAGGTATTGTTGGGATGTATCTCAAAATAATAAGAGCTATTTATGACAAACCCACAGCCAATATCATACTGAATGGGCAAAACTGGAAGCATTCCCTTTGAAAACCTGCACAATGCAAAGATGCCCTCTCTCACCACTCCTATTCAACATAGTGTTGGAAGTTCTGGCAAGGGCAATCGGGCAGGAGAAATAAAGTGTATTCAAATAGAAAAAGAGGAAGTCAAATTGTCCCTGTTTGCAGATGACATAATTGTATATTTAGAAAACCCCATTGTCTCAGCCCAAAATCTCCTTAAGCTGATAAGCAACTTCAGCAAAGTCTCAGGATACAAAATCAATGTGCAGAAATCACAAGCATTCTTATACGCCAGTTACAGACAGAGAGCGACATCATGAGTGAACTCCCATTCACAACTGCTACAAATAGAATAAAATACCTAGGAATAAGCTTACAAGGGATGTGAAAGACCTCTTTAAGGAGAACTACAAACCACTGCTCAAGGGAATAAGAGAGGACACAAATAAATGGAAAAACATTCCATGCTCATGGATAGGAAGAATCAATATCGTGAAAATGGCCATACTGCCCAAGTAATTTGTAGATTCAATGCTATCCCCATCAAGCTACCAATGACTTTCTTCACAGAATTGGAAAAAACTACTTTAAAGTTCATATGGAACCAAAAAAGAGCCCACATCGCCAAGTCAATCCTAAGCCAAAAGAACAAAGCTGGAGGCATCGTGCTACCTGACTTCAAACTATACTACAAGGCTACAGTAACCAAAATAGCATGGTACTTGTACCAAAACAGATATAAACCAATGGATCAGAACAGAGCCCTCAGAAATAATACCACACATCTACAACCATCTGCTCTTTGACAAACCTGACAAAAACAAGAAATGGGATAAGGATTTCCTATTTAATAAATGGTGCTGGGAAAACTGGCTAGCCATATGTAGAAAGCTGAAACTGGATCCCTTCCTTACACCTTATACAAAAATTAAATCAAGATGGATTAAAAACTTATATGTAAGACCTAAAGCCATAAAAACCCTAGAAGAAAACCTAGGCAATACCATTCAGGACATAGGCATGGACAAAGACTTCATGACTGAAATACCAAAAGCGATGGCAACGAAAGGCAAAATAGACAAATGGGATCTAATTAAACTAAAGAGTTTCTGCACAGCAAAAGAAACTATCATGAGAGTGAACAGGCAATCTACAGAATGGGAGAAAATTTTTGCAGTTTATCCGTCTGACAAAGGGCTAATATCCAGAATTACAAAGAAATTAAACAAATTTACAAGAAAAAGAAAAAAACATCAAAATGTGGGCAAAGGACATGAACTGACACTTCTCAAAAGAAGACATTTATGTGGCCAAAAAACATATTTCAAAAAGCCTATCGTTACTGGCCATTAGAGAAATGCAAATCAAAACCACAATGAGATACCATCTCATGCCAGTTAGAATGGTGATCTTAAAAAAGTCAGAAAACAACAGATGCTGCAGAGGGTGTGGAGAAATAGAACGCTTTTACACTGCTGGTGGGAGTGTAAATTAGTTCAACCATTGTGGAAGCCAGTATGGTGATTCTTCAAGGATCTAGAACCAGAAATACCATTTCACCCAGCAATCCCATTACTGGGTATATACCCAAAGGATTATAAATCATTCTGCTATAGAGACACATGAGACCAGGCATGGTGGCTCATGCCTGTAATCCCAGCACTTTGGAAGGCCGAGATGGGCAGATCATGAGGTCAGGAGTTTGAGACCAGCCTGGCCAATATGGTGAAACCCTGTCTCTACTAAAAATACAAGAATTCGCCAGGCATGGTGGTGTGCGCCTGTAGTCCCAGTTACTCGGGAGGCTGAAACGGAAGAATTGCTTGAACCCGGGAGGCGAAGGTTGCAAGGAGCCGAGTTCACACCACTGTACTCCAGCCTGGGTGACAGAGCGAGACTCTGTCTCAAAAAAAAAAAAAAAAAAAAAGACACCTGCACAGAAATGTTTATTACAGCACTATTCACAATAGCAAAGACTGTGAACCAACCCACATGCCCATCAATGATAGACTGGATAAAGAAAATGTGGAACATATACACAATGGAATACTATGCAGCCTCAAAAAAGATGAGTTCATGTCCTTTACAGGGACATGGGTGCAGCTGGAAACCATCACTCTCAGCAAGGTAACACAAGAACAGAAAACCAAATACCACATGTTGCCATTCATAAGTAGGAGTTGAACAATGAGAACATATGGGCACAGGGAGGGGAACATCACACACTGGGGCCTGTTGGGAGTGGGGGGCTAGGGGAGGGATAGCATTAGAAGAAATACCTAAGGTAGATGATGTGTTGATGGGTGCAGCAAACCACCATGGCACATGTATACCTATGTAACCAAACTGCATGTTCTGCACATGTACCCCTGAACTTAAAGTATAATAAAAAAAGAAAAAAAATTAAAATTAATTTTACAAAGGGCTTGGACAGGACAGTAAGGCAGAAAAAAAGTGAATTTGCACTTTTTCTGGAGCTGGGACACCCATCTTCTCCTGCTCTTAGATATCAGAACTCCAGGCTATCTGGCCTTTGGACTCCAGAACTTGTGGCAGTGGCCTCCAGGTTCCTAGGCCTCTTGCCTTGGACTGAGAGCGATACCATCAACTACTTTACTTTTCAGGCCTTTAGACTTGGACTGAGCTATGCCAAAGGCATCTCTGCTTCTACAGCTTGCAAATGGCATATCATGGGACTTAGGCTGCATAATGGTGTAACCCAGTGCCCATAATAAATCTCCTGTCATCTGCCTATCTACCTACCTATCTGTATCTATCTACATACTTATCTGTCTCCTATCAGTTGTTTCTCTGAGAACCTTGACTAATACACTAATACTATGTTTTTGAGAATTGGGTATCATGGTTTGTTTATCCATTAAGCACTTGGATTCTAATTTAATTGTTTAAAACTTTTAATGATTACGAATAAAGCCAGCATCAGCATTTGCATACAGGTTTTTTGTGAATATACGTGTTCACTTCATTTGAGTAAACATGTAAGAAAGGGATTGTTGGGTCATATGATGAGCGTATGTTTAACATTATAAGAAGCCACCAAACTATTTTCCAAGTGACTGTGCCACTTTTCATTCCCTCCAAGCATTGCTCTATATCTTTCCTAGCAGGTGGTATGGTAAACATTTTTAAGGCATTCTACCAGGTGTATAGTGATACATCACTGTGGTACTTATTTGCATTTCCCTAGTGACTTCTAATGTTGCAAAGATTTTCATGTGGTACTTCATCACTTGTGTACCTTTTATTGGTGCAGATATTTTAAAATATTTTGCCTATTTTTAAATTGGTTCATTTGTTTCCATATTACTGAGTTTATAAAAATAAATAATTAAAACTTAATCATAATATTTGGAATCCTAAAAGTTATGTTGAGCCTTGAAGGAAACATGACCATGTGGTCTAAGCTATGCAATAAGTAGCTGCAGCTTCTGCTTCTCCTATTATAGATTAACTCTCTTTCTCATTGCTCTTGTTCTGTAAATTGACTAAGAAAGACTAAATGGTGCCAGAGATGCCACCTCCTCCCCTCCTACTTGCTGACCTTTCTTCCTTTATTATCTTCCACCTAACTCAGACCAGATGGTGCAAAAGACCCCATCATTGTTACATCCTCAATGTGGATTGTTAAATATGCCTTGCCCAAAATGAACACTGTTCCAACTATCATATTAGTTGAACTATAGCTAATCATATTATAATATGATTAGTCAAACCTAACTCATCATATTCATTGAAGGCTAGCTCTATAACTGTGTGCTAGCCTTGTGAGGAAAATGTGGAAACCTAATTAAGCTTCCCAAGCCTTAGCGATAAACAACCCCAAACTTCCCCACTTTGGTGCACTGACTTCCGTTCTTTCAAATCTGTGTTCCCTGGTGGCCGTTTTCAAACTTTGTACTAGAATAAACTCAACACTTAATAGTATTTTCTCAATCTCTTTATTTTAGGTTATCAAATTTTTATAGTTATTTATATATTCTGTAAACAAACTTTACAGATAAGTTTTTGCAAATATTTTCTTCCAGTGTGTGGTTTTCATTTTATTAACTGTGCCCTTCTAAAGAGTACAAGTTTTATAATTTGGTAAAGTCATACTCAGCAACTTTTAAAACTTTGATCATCTATTTCAGTATTCATTATGTGTCATAGATTTAAATTTCCATCTAGTATCATTACCCTGCAATCTAAATAACTTATATTTGTAGATTTTTGTAGTTTTTTGTAGGGTGTGTTTGCTGGCAACAAATTATCCCTGATCTTGTTTATTAATCTGAAAATATCTTAATGTTGTAGGATATTTTGTTGAGTATAGAATTCTAAGTTGCCAGTCTTTCGTTTGTTTGTTTTTTAAAAATGTCTTTTTTTGTCTCTAGTTTTTGTGATGAGAAATCACCTTCATTATTATCATTGTCTACATGTGTCCATGTCTTCTTTCTTTTTTGGTTTTCAGCAGTTTAATTATGATGTTTACAGATCTGAGTTTTGTTTTTTGTTGTTTGGGGTTTTTTTGTCTTTTTTTTGCATTTAAACTTCTTGGGATTTGCTGGGATTGACCGATGTGCAAGTTACTCTTTTTCATCAAATTTAGAAAAATTTTTGTTGGCCGGCCACAATGGCTCACACCTGTAATCCCAGCACTTTGGGAGGCCAAGGCTGGTGGATCATGAGGTCAGGAGTTCAAGACCAGCCTGGCCAAGATGGTGAAACCCCATCTCTACTAAAAAAATACAAAAATTAGCTGGGCATGGTGGCGGGCACCTGTAATCTCAGCTACTTGGGAGGCTGAGGCAGGAGAATTGCTTGAACCCGGGAGGCGGAGTTTGCAGTGAGCCGAGGTTGTTCCACTGCACTCTAGCCTGGGTGACAGAACAAGACTCTGCCTCAAAAAAAAAAAAAAAGAAAAGAAAAGAAAAAGAAAAATTTTTGTTAATATTTACATACTTTTTCTGACTTATTCTTGGTCTATTTTGTTCTAGGGCTCTATTTACACATGCGTTAATACAACCTTGAAGGTTATTCTGACTGTTTTAAGTCCTTTTTCTTCCAGTGCTTTACTTAGGATGATTTAAGTTGATCCAATTTCAAGCTCACTTGTTCTTTCTCCTTTATAAAATCTTCTGTTAATACCATCCAATCAATTTTTTATATAATTTTTTTTATTTTTATATATATATAAATTTTATATAAAAATTTTTTTTCTTTCTCTATTAATCGTGTGGCCCGAATAAGATTACACCCTTTCTGAGAACAGCAGTTCTGATTTATAATTCTACAAACTACACACATACCTCACTGCTGAATATTTCATCAGGTTTTAAATGTCATATGTGCCATTTCACATTTTAATTCTTATAGTATATCTTGGCTTCTGATCAGCATAAGCTGGACTCCTAACAAGAATTTGCCCATTGTGCTTGATTGTGGTTTGCACTACATTTCCATAGTTATTTTAAAATGCTTGTCTGCTAATTCCAACATCTGGGTCATCTGTGGGTCTATTTTGCATTACACTGTTGTGCCTACCAAGCTGTCATCTCTTCTCTAGGTTCTTCATTGCCTTGGCCCAGATATGTGTAGTTCAGAAGTCAGCAAGGGACTTTTGGTATTTATATGTAAATATTATTATTAATCATTTTTCATATTATACTATAACAAACTATATATTTTGAAATTAAGGTTATCTTAATTTATAATAAGAATAAGATTCCAAGGGTTAAAATTATATTTTGGGTTGAGGTACTATTATAATTATATAATAAATCACATATACCACAAATGTTAATAAGTAGTAAATGTAAAAAAATAAAATGTTATGGGAAAATCACTTTTAATGAGATGGATGGGTTTTTTTTTTTTTTTGACACAGTCTCACTCTGTAGCCCAGGCTGGCGTGCAGTGGCACGATCTCAGCTCACTGCAACCCCCCTGCCTCCTGGGTTTAGGTGATTCTCCTGCCTCAGCCTCTCGAGTAGCTGGGAGCCACCATGCCCAGCTAATTTTTGTATTTTTAGTAGAGACGGGGTTTCACCGTGTTGGCCTGGCTGGTCTTGAACTCCTGACCTCAAGTTATCCACCCCCTTCAGTCTCCCAAAGCGCTGGGATTATAGGTATGAGCCCCTGCGCCTGGCCAGATAGGCTTTTTAAAGTTTAATTTACTCATGTGTTTGTTAAACGTTAGTTATTGCTAGAATGATTCAGTGTTCAGCATCAATTTTATTCTACTTTCATAGCTGTAAGCATATGGAATACTATTACATGTAAATAAATAGATAACAATGGAGGAAAATTTGTTAATACTAATGCCATTGTGTTCTTAGAATTCCTTCCTAGTTACATCCTAAAAAGTCATAAACTGTTCTAACATTAAAAATGATTTTCAAGAATTGTTTGCTTACAGCTGGATTAGGGCCTCCTACATTTTTTTCTTTAGAAAACAAGGAACTAGAGACAAATTTTTACCCAGTGAACAGAGTCATTTATTTTCTGAAGACCAGAAACCAATATTTTGAATTGTCTCATTGTTTGGTGTCCTGGAGGACTGTATGTCCCAAGGCTCAGTACTCAATAAGTGTAGCTATTCTCACTGTTTATGGGCCCCAGAGACCCTCAAGGCATTGACTGTATCCCTACTGTGACAGCTTCCTCTTATTACCTTCAAAATATCCAACAGGAATTCACAATTTCTTTTAGACTATTCAGATCTATGTAGATAATCTCTTACCTTCTTTATGAAATTGTCCTTAGCACTTCCAGCCCTCAGAGATCTTTTCAGAACTCTTCCAGCATACAAACTGTTCTCCATCATTACCAGGGTTACTTACATATTTTTTATACTGTTTTCTTTCTCTATTAATCGTGTGGCCCGAATAAGATTACACCCTTTCTGAGAACAGCAGTTCTGATTTATAATTCTACAAACTACACACATACCTCACTGCTGAATATTTCATCAGGTTTTAAATGTCATATGTGCCATTTCACATTTTAATTCTTATAGTATATCTTGGCTTCTGATCAGCATAAGCTGGACTCCTAACAAGAATTTGCCCATTGTGCTTGATTGTGGTTTGCACTACATTTCCAAGAAACTCAGTCTTAGGAATTACACAGTGCCTCAGTTTCAATCTCAAAACTAAAGAGAGAGAAGGGAAAGAACATTTAACTCCTACATGGAGGAAATAATATTTACATAACTAAAATTGTAAGCAACTGCTTTATATTCTTGATCATTAGTATACTTGAGTATTGTGAATTTACTGATAAACAGAAGAATGTGATATGTAATAATAGGTAGATACAGTATCAAATTACTGTGATTGATTTTATATTACTTTGAAATGATAGCAGGGTTAATGAAAAACTATGGGATTCCTAGGGGAAATGATTAGCTGGTACTTCATCCTAACTTTCCTGTAATAATTTTGGATGTTTGAAGCAGTGTCAATTCTGGCAAACCCTGCTGAAGAAATGAATTTGTGTTTCTTCACGAATCACTTCCTTGTTTATTTTTCATTCATTATCCATTTATTTATAATGAGTGGGTCACACAAAGGTGAATATAATGTACAGTCCCTGCCTTGACTCTCTTCTTTGTTCCTGGCTAGTAATGGGTTAACTGGAAATTTACCCTCCTCATGCCATCTCCATTTCCTCCACCCTTCCCCACAAACAGATAAATATGCTGAACCCCCAATGATTACATGGTATACTCAAAATCACCTGAAAGTTTAGGAATGTGGCTGACAGCAGAATTTCTCGATCTTTTTAATACTTACTATCCTTTTGAGGATCTTAATAGACCTTTTTTTCTTTTCTTTTCTTTTCTTTTTTTTTTTTTGAGACAGAGTCTTGCTCTTTGGCACAATCTTGTCTCACTACAACCTCTGCCTCCTGGGTTCAAGCAGTTCTCCTGCCTCAGCCTCCTGAGTAGCTGGGACTACAGGCACGCGCCACCACACCCAGCTAATTTTGTATTTTTAGTAGAGACAGGGTTTCACCGTGTTGGCCAGGATGGTCTCGATCTCTTGACCTACTTCGGCTTCCCAAAGTGCTGAGATTACAGGTGTGAGCCACCATGCCTGGCCAATCTTTTTTTTCTAACAGTGCCCCACCCATGAAATTTTAATACCACAAACATACTGTATTTTTTTTTTAATTTTTTTTTTCAGACAGAGTCTTGCTTTGTTGCCCAGGATGAAGTGCAGTGGCACAATCATGGCTCATTGCAGCCTTGACCTCCCATGCTCAAGCCATCCTCCCACCTCAGCCTTCCAAGTAGCTGGAACCACAGGCATGGGCCAACACAGCTGGCTAATTTTTTGATTTTTTTTGTGGGGACGAGGTCTCCCTATTGTTGCCCAAGCTGGTCTCAAGCTCCTGGCCTCAAGCGATCCTCCTGCCTCAGTCTCCCAAAGTGCTGGGATTACAGGTGAGAGTCCTTGGCACCTGATGCACACTGTGTTTCTGTTTAGTTATGTTGGCCTTTCAGAGGGCCACAAACCATTATAATATGAGAGATTCTTTTTACTCCCTAAAAAACAATTATTGCCCCCTTGGCAATGCTGCTTCTCCCATTAATCATGCATGATCTTGAGTGTCAGCCGCACATATTCTGTTGGATGTCTCGCTGGCCCTCAGTGTTGTGCCTTGACTTTAAATAAGAGGTCATTGGGAGGATCCAGAAACTGCGAAGTGCTAGGAATGTATCTTTGTGCAAGGTAGTCATTGTCCTTGTCTTTGAAGAAAATAAAAATATTTTTCCCCAAAATATTTTTGACATATTTTGCAATGGCTGTTCAGAGAGTCAGCAAACACATGTAACCCTACAAATCTGTTTTTATTGGGGAGGGTTAGTTTTTCAGGGCTGGGCACATTACCCAAATCAAGCCAATGATTACCAAGTGCATCTGTAGAGAATCTGCATTGAGGCAGCCAGGCTTTCTCTTGGCCAGATCTAGGAAAGATGAACTGAGAATCTGATGCTTTTAAACATGTGAAAGAAACATTTGCCATCTTTTCTGTCTGAGAGCTGCTACCTGTGAGGTCTCATGTACATAACAAGACCACCTTTGCCAGCCCGGCCTCCTCTTCTCCATCACCATAAACTGTTTGGCCATAATCCAAGACCCCATTCTTTTTGTAACCCTAAGCGGATATATAAACTTCTAAACCCCATTGTTGTGGGGGGCGGTAATCACTGTGATTCTCTTCCATGTGCACATTAATGAATTTGTATGCCTTTTCTCCAATTAATCTGCCTTTGGTGAGTTGATTTTTCAGCGGAACCTTTAGAGGACAAAGGGAACATTTTCCCTTGGCCCCTACATCCTCATGCTTATGGTGCTTTACAGTTTATTAAATTGCAAAAATAATTAAGTTACAAATATGAGGCTGGGCATTGTGGCACTCTCGCCTATAATTCCAGCACTTTGGGAGGCTGAGTTAGGTGGACCCCTTGAGCCCAGGAGTTCAAGATGACCAGACTAAGCAACATGGTGAAACCCCAACTCTGTAAAATAAAAAAAAAAAAAAAAAAAAAAAAAAATTAGCTGTGGCACATGCCTGTGGTCCCAGCTACTTGGGAGGCTGAGGTGGAACTATCTCTTAAGCCCAGGTAGGTCAAGGCAGCAGTAAGCCATGATCTCGCCACTGCACATCAGCCTGGGTGACAGAGAGAGAACCTGTTTCAAAAAAAAAAAAAAAAAAAATTTACAAATATGGCTTCTGCATCTGAGTAAGATGTAATAAGTAGCAGAAAGTCATTACTCCTACTGCAACATAAGGAATTGCTCACTTTTCCTCCCGCCATGGACGGACTGTTCCTGGGTACGGTAGTTTTATATCATTCTCAGGAGATATCCTGCAAGATCAAACAACCAGCTTGTCCAGTTCTATAAGGCACGTCTTTGTATTTGTGTTTCCTCCTTCCCTTGCCTCACTTCCTCTTTTCCCCTTATTCTTATTTCTCTGGAATTGCATCTCTCTCCCAACCCCCATAAAAGTAACAGCACATACACTTTTGATTCAAGCATTGTTATTGTTTTCTAGGGAACCCAGGATAAGTTATTAGGCAATTAATTTATAAATCTGTCTCCATAGTTACGAGGGTTAGGAGTTTTATTTAGTAAAGTAGAAGCCAAGAAAATTTCGTTTTCTAGATTTTTCACTTCCTAACTCTCAGCTATTAGCAGAAATAGTACACACCATTTGAGACTTGAATCCCCTTTCCAGCCCATTTCTTTTAATAAGACAGACATTATTTAAAGGGCGTTGTTTTTGATAAGTTATTACATGTATGCATTGCCTCATGAGGGAGGCCCTCTTTATTTTTATGTGAGTTGCAAAAGCATTTAACCCTAACATAGCTGTATTTAGAACAGTATTTTTTCACTGAATTTTTTGAATGCCTAAGAGGGCAGCTTTCGTGTTGGATGACAACCAAGACAAGCAAGTTTTCTCCAGGTCAGGTATAAATTCATCTGGAGCAGACAATCATTCTAAGAACATTGACGATAGCATTCTACAGGAGCAAGAGGGAGAGGAGTGAGGAAGGTTGGAATTAGCTATTTAAGGAAGGCCATGGTCTATTCTGTGTCAACGAAAAGAGGTCAAATTCTGTAAAATATTTGAAGAGATTTATTGTGAGCCAAATATGAGTGACCATGGCCCATGACACAGCCCTCAGGAGACCCTGAGAACATGTGCCTAAGGTGGTCTGGGCGCAGCTTGGTTTTATACATTTTAGAAAGACATGAGACATCAATCAAATACATTTAAGATATACATTGGTTCAGTCCAGAAAGGCAAGACAACTCGAAGATGAGGGGTGGTTCTGCGTTATAGGTAGATTTAAAAATTTTCTGATTGGCAATTTGTTGAAAAATGGAACATCTAGGTTATGACAAGAGGTTGTGGAGAGCAAAGTTTTATCATGTAGATGAAACCTCCAGGTAGCAGGATTCAGAGAGAATAGATTATACATATTTCTTATCAGACTCAGGGTCTATGTTGACGTTAAATGCTGGTTGGCTTTTCCTGAATTCCAAAAGGGAGGAGAGCGTAATGTGGCATGTCTGACACACCCACCCTTCCCATCATGGCCTGAACTAGTCTTTCAGGTTAACTCTGGGGTCCCCTGGCTGAGGAGGGAGTCCATTCAGATGGTTGGGTGGGGGGGGGTGCTTAGAATTTTATTTTTGGTTTCCTGCTGAATCTTTAGTGTTGTCCAAAGGGACCATGGAGTAGAAGCAGTGAAAGAATAACATATAGGTGCCGCCATAAAAAAAAAAATGAGGTCATTTCCATTGCAGGGATATGGATGAAGCTGGAAACCATCATTCTCAGCAAACTAACACAGGAACAGAAAACCAAACACCACATGTTCTCACTCATAAGTGGGAGTCGATCAATGAGAACACATGGACAAAGGGAGGGGAACATCACACACTGGGACCTGTCAGGGGTTGGAGGGAAGAGGAGGGAGAGCATTAGGACAAATACATAACGCATGCGGGGCTTAAAACCTAGATGATGGGTTGATAGGTGCAGCAAACCATCATGGCCCATGCATACCTATGTAACAAACCTGCACATTCTGTACATGTATCCCAGAACTTAAAGTAAAATTTTAAAACAATGGGAATTTGTCTTTACTTATAAAATTGAAATAAAAGTTTCCTCTTAATGATATTGTAAAAAAAAAAAGAGAATAACTTGTAGGCACAACATGGGCAAATTAATAGGATTCTTTTTGTTTGTTTTAGTCAAGTTTTTTATGTATAAACAGTAGAAGTTCAATGTGAAGTGTCTGTATAAAAGGACCTGTTCTCTCTCTAAATGAGAATTCTTAAGGAACTCTCATTTATTTTCTTAAAACAAGTTGAGATAAGAAATGAGAATTCCTGATACCTAGTAACAGTGCTAAGTTGCATCCACCCCTGGCAGCAGTATAAGTTAGGTCTGTGCTTCCCAGGATATACCATCAGACCAACTTACTATTGTTACTGTTGTTGTTGTTTTACAGATCAACCCCTGTATTACATCTATGTATTTATTTATTTACTTTTACCGTCTAGACTCCCCACTTTTGGTCAAGGCACTCTAAATTTTTACTACTACTCCAATATAGATCCATGTTTAGGAGTAGAGTTAATCCCTACTTCTGGATCTAGGGCGGAACACGGGATCCATGTCTAGCCAATTAGTATATCCCACCCCTTAGTCAGCAGGTTAGTTTTTTAGGGCTGAGCAGATTACTCAAATCAAGCCAATGATTATCAGGTTTGAAGGGCAGATAGCGAGAAGAGCCTGCCTGAACAAACCCAACACAGAGGTAGGCTGGCACAAGTCCACGTCCTGGTCTCCTTCTGCGGCCCCTGCATCTGGTCCCACCAGAGCTTTTTGCATTAGTGTCACATCCCTAGTGAAAGAATGGAGGATTCAGAGTACCAGGTATTTTTCCTCTTTAGTCATTGATTTTTCTATGTAAAATGACAAAATATCTACATGAAAAGTGAAAAATTCAGTCACTGATTCATGCTGTCTACATATTTTGATACATATAAATGTATCAAACAAAATTGTACACATTTTGATATATATGAATATTCAGTGCTATTTAAGTAAAATGTACATTTTCAGCTTATTATCTTAAGCACTTCATATCCCCATCACTGAACACATCACAGGACCTTAATAAATATTTACTGATATTTTCCTGTGTAATATTCAAATGAGTATTAAAGAAAAAAGTTACAATTTGCCCTTATGTTTATGTATTCTGAAATTAGTTGTGGTTTAGGAGAACTGAAAGGAAAGCCACCAGGGGTCAAGAATCAAGAGTGTTATGTTATTATTATCAATATTATTATTATTTTGTTAAGGAAAATGAGATACATGAAAAATTACTATTCAATGCTACTGAGAGGAGAAGGTTTAAGTCCTTATTTTTCTACTAATAATGTCAGCTGAGGGTCGGCAGTTGACCTCACCAGTCTGAGCCTCTCAGTTTCTTTATTTGTAAAAATGACATTATAATATTTTCCCTGCCTACCTTGGGAGAGTGTTTTGAAATCAAACGGGGTCATTTTTAAGAGGAACTTGTGAATTGAAGAGTACTCTATAAATGTTGGAGTTTAGGGATTATTTGTACCTTCTTGATGATGTTTCTTCCTTTTGAGGTATGACACAGTATCATTTTGAAATGTTATCTTGCTTTCCAAAAAGTAAACCTCCCAAGCTAATAAGTAAAAATTATGACAAGAAATAAGTTGTACATTGTATTTACTCAAATTGATGCCGTATCTGAAACTGTGCTGACGCCTGACTGGAAAGTGAATTCCACTCAGAATTGCTCTTGCTCACTTTCTACTATGGCGACGTGCAAGAGCTTTTCCTAATTCTCAGAATTTTACCCTTGGAAAATCACAGTCCTAAGAAATACACCAGGAAATGGCTTTGGAACCCAGAGCCCAGAGGCCAATTCTCAGTATGGGAACTTAGAGAAAATGTAGAGATAACGCTTTATATGTGTTCAAAGTCAACTACCCTCAGGGTGCTGGTCCTTAAATGGATTGATTTCTGTGCTTGGGAATTTCCTAGAGCATGAAGTCTTATAGGAGAGCTGTTTCTTGCACTTTGCTACTTATATGTCACCCTAGAAGAGTCCATCAGGAGATAAGCCTGTTTGATGCCTTAGCTTTTTATTTATATTTTCTTTAAGATGCTCTGGAGGCATCTGTTTAGATGGTATTTGTGAATATGGAGACTTCGGAAGGACTTAGTAGGCAGTTTGTGGCCACTGACCTTTGTCCCGTCGTTTTGTCGGCAGCTTGACTTCTAATGGCTAATGGTCTGGATTGAGGTGAGAGGTGGTGCTCCCTGGACTGAACCCTAGACCAGAACATCACAGGCATCGAGTTTGTTGCTGGACAGGTCCCAGCTTTGCTTCTCCTCTCTTGTTTGCTTTGCCTTGCAAAAGATCTAATGAATATAAATAATCCAAACCCTAAGTTCCTAGAATGATCTGAACCAGGAGAACACAGCGAGGAGGTTTTTCCTTCAGAGCAAGACTACCCTCTACTCCCAAGTTTAATCTTTCATTTCTTAATCTCACAGATTCCTGTTGGGTGCTTGTCTATCTCCTAAAACTAACACCTCATTCATCTTATGAGAGAGAACTTCTTTAGATCTAATTGTTTGGAAAGGAAGAAATTAATTTTTTTCTATTTTAATGTTTTTCTCTATTACAAAATGGCATTATTCTTTATATATATATGACATACATATAATATATAGGCATAATTCTTTATATATAATATATATTATGTATATATATGTGTGTGTGTGTATATATATATATTTATATACACACACACACACACACACACATACACTAAGTTCTGGGATACATGTGCAGAACGTGCAGGTTTGTTACATAGGTATACACGTGCCATGGTGGTTTGCTGCACTAATCAACCCGTCATCTACTTAAGGTATTTGTCCTAATGCTATCCCTCCCCTAGTCCTCCACCCCCTGATAGGCCTTCGTGTGTGATGTTCCCCTCCCTTTGTCCATGTGTTCTCATTGTACACCTCCCACTTATGAGTGAGAACATGCGGTATTTTGTTTTCTATTCCTCTGTTAGTCTGCTGAGAATGACGGTTTCCAGCTTCATCCATGTCCCTGCAAAGGACATGAACTCATCCTTTTTTATGGCTACATAGTATTCCCTTGTGTGTATGTGCCACCTTTTCTTTATGCAGTCTATCACTGATGGGCATTTGGGTTGGTTCCAAGTCTCTGCTATTGTGAAGAGTGATGAAATAAATGTACATGTGCATGTGTCTTTATAGTAGAATGATTTATAATCCTTTGGGTATATACCCAGTAATGGGATAGCTGAGTCAAATGGTATTTCTAGTTCTAGATTCTTGAGGAATTGCCACACTGTCTTCCCCAATGGTTGAACTAATTTATACTCCCACGAACACTGTAAAAGCGTTCCTATTTCTCCACATCTCTCCAGCATCTGTTGTTTCCTGGCTTTTTAATGATCGCCATTCTAACAGATGTGAGATGGTATCTCATTGTGTTTTTGAGCTGCATTTCTCCAATGACCAGTGATGATGAGCTTTTTTTATATATTTATTGGCCACACAAATGTCTTCTTTTGAGAAGTGTCTGTTCATATTCTTTGCCCATTTTTTAATGTTTTTTTTTCATGGTAAATTTGTTTAAGTTATTTTTAGATTCTGGATATCAGCCCTTTTTCAGATGGATAGATTGCAAACATTTTTTCCATTCTGTAGGTTGCCTGTTCACTCTGATGGTAGTTTCTTTTGCCGTGCAGAAGGTCTTTAGTTTAATTAGATCCCATTTGTCAGTTTTGGCTTTTGTTGCCATCGCTTTTGGTATTTCAGTCTGGAAGTCTTTGTCCATGCCTATGTCCTGAATGATATTGCCTAGGTTTTCTTCTAGGGTTTTTATGGTTTTAGGTCTTACGTTTAAGTCTTTAATCCATCTTGAGTTAATTTTTGTATAAGGCCTAAGGAAGGGGTCCAGTTTCAGTTTTCTGCATATAGCTAGCCAGTTTTTCCAACACTATTTATTAAACAGGGAATCTTTTCCCCATTGCTTGTTTTTGTCAGGTTTGTCAAAGATCAGATGGTTGTAGAGGTGTGGCGCTATTTCTGAGGCCTCTGTTCTGTTCCATTGGTCTATATATCTGTTTTGATTTTGGTACATTGCTGTTGTGGTTACTATAGCCTTGTAGTGTAGTTTGAAGTCAGGTAGTGTGATGCTTCCAGCTTTGTTCCTTTTGTTTAGGATTGTCTTGGCTACACGGTCTCTTTTTTGGTTCCATATGAAATTTAAAGTAGTTTTTTTCTAATTCTTGAAGAAAGTCAATGGTAGCTTGATGGGGGTAGCATTGAATCTATAAATTACTTTGGGCAGTATGGCCAAAATGGCATAAGAGGTCAAGAATAACTGCATTACATGGAAATAATGTATTCTCAAATTTGTAGATTTTATTTTTATAAAGCAGAGTTATTACTGAATGTAGATTTGGATATTTGTTTCGCAAGGCAGTAATATTTTTTGTGTGCAGGTTTTGTTTTGGGTTGGGTTTTCTGTTTTTAGAATTCTTCGGGGAGCACTCATATTTGGTTGTTGTTTTTGCTGTGGCTGTGGAACCATTCTCAACTTTGAAACATTTCATTGTAAAAATGTTTGCCCTTGGAGATTTAATCAACTAGAATTCATTTTTTCAAACACTGCAAATTTTGATTGTTTTTAAATGGTTGAAATTTTTAGCCAAAAATCTGCTAACAATCTATCAGGTTTTCACTTAAGATACAGGATTGCACCAGCTATCTTGTGAGGTCTCTATAATTTGGTGCTTTTTGATGGGATCAGCCCATGTTTTGGGAAGACATGCTGGAGAGAGATGAAAAGAGTGCCTGCTCTTGTACAATATATTTGACTACCAAGGAGTTAGTAAGTGGAGCTATCATTTTTATGATATGGGTTTTGTTTTGCAGCTGGGAGTTAAAAAGAATTCCGCTGTAGCCTACCATCTCGTGACTTTAAGTTTGTCTTTGTTACACCAAGACAACATGGAAGTTATGAGGTAAGTTACCTACATGACATCAAGTAACTGAGTATTTGCAAACCTTTTGATAGCTTTGCATATTTTTCCAGTTTTCAGTCTATACATGTAGTACAGTGACTGAACCCAATGTATGAATTCTACTGCATGATGGTGATTCATTGCATAGTACAGACAGGTCATCAGACATTTAATTTCGCACCACTGCAATCCTAGACACCGTATTTTCCTTACACTTTACCAATAATTAGGTCATCATTACATAATTGCCACAGGGTTGTAAATATATATGTGGAGAAAGTTTCAGAATGGCCAGAAGGTAGTTAAGTAAATTAATCAATTACAACTGAATTGTAGGTGCATTTTGCCATGAAGTTCCCTTTATACCATCCCAGGTGCCTATGTTTCTGCCTAAGATGACTAACAAAACATGGAAGGAGACAGCCACCATTTTCTGAAGGCTCCGAAGGCCTTTGGACCATCTGTCTACATCTCCACTGCCTAGTGAAGTTTTCCCTTCTTTGGGGCACCTAAAGGAAATTGAAAATTCAAGCTAATAATAGGAAATACATGTGATGGCATCCTTTGCACTTTCCCACAAGCTGCTCTTTCATTCCAATCCCTATTTAATTATGTTCGTGATCAGTCATTTAGAAGAAGTGAGTAACTTGTTCCAAGGGTCTTTCATGGAGACTCTGTTGGCACGTCGCCCAGAAGCCATAGAGCAGAGACTAGTGAGGAAAATTTAAAATGGGCAGAATTAGGGTGTGGAGATCAGGGAGGCACAAACTTGGGACTCTTTTCTTAGCACATACTTTTCATGTTGGAAGCACAGCCAATTTGTCTCTCAGAAAAGTCTAAGCAACATAGCAAGACCCCATCTCTAAAAAAAAGATTTTTTTTAAATTAGCCAGTTGTGGTGGTGCATGCACAGCCACTGTCCCCCGAGTGAGCAGGAAGCCATTTAGTCGTGCAGACACCCATCCCTCACTCTCCTCTTGCACTGGCATTTGAATTCCTCTTTAGAATTCAAAGAACATTTCATGTGCATCCTGTTTGCTCTCACAATAGCCTTAAGAGGTAGATAGGGCAAGAAATAGTATCTTCATGTTATTTTATTTATTTATTTAGAGACAGAGTCTTGCTCTGTCACCTAGGCTGGAGTCCAGTGCTGCAATCTCGATTTGCTGTAAGCTCTACTTCCTGGGTTCAAGCGATTCTCATACCTCAGCCTCTACTGAGTAGCTGGGACTACAGGCCTGCACCACCATGCCTGGCTAATTTTTATATTTTCAGTAGAGGCAGGGTTTCGCCATGTTGGCCAGGCTGGTCTTGAACTGCTGGCCTCAAGTGATCTGTCTGCCTCAGCCTCCTGAAGTGCTGTGATTACAGGCATGAGCCACCACACCCAGCCATTACCTTCATTTTGCATGTAAGGTAAGTGAAGCTCACTGATGCTCAGGACTTGCTTAAAGGCATGCTGGGATCCAGGTGCAGTGGTTCACACCTATAGCCCAGTGCTTCAGGAGGCCAAGGCAGGAGGATCTCTTGATACCAGGGATTTGAGACCAGCCTGGGCAGCAGAACAAAAGATAAGAATTAGTCAGGTGTGGAGGCACACACCTGTTGGCCCTGCTACCCTGGAGACTGAGGTGAAAGGATTGCTTGAGCCCAGAAGTTCAAGGGTGCAGCGGACTATGATCATGCCACTACACTCCATCCAACTTGGGCAACAGAGCAAGATCTTGTTTCTAAAACAAAAATTAAAATAAAAGGCATGCTGGGTGTCTAAACTCCATCTCCTCTTTCCCTGGAGTTCCCCTGTGGGATGCCCTCTTCCAAAGTCCTGCTAGAATTTCAATCAGGACTCTCAGAGGGCACCCACCAGAGGACCCCAACGAGGGGATGGAAACAAATTAACCTCCATCATCACCAGCGCTATGCCCTGGGCTTTGTGTGCATGATCTCATTTAGTCCCTTCCACCGAAGAGGAACCATCATCCACATTTAACTCTGAGGAAAGTAGGGCTCAGAAAAGTTTAGTGACTTTTCCAAATTCACACAGCTAGTACATAGTGAAGCTTACTGATTACACACATCCCTGGTGTTTGAATTATGCCATCCTGACATAACCACAACTCACAAGGCCAGAGGGTCCCTTGATCTTATCTGCTCCCACTCTCCCATTTCACACATCTGGAAACTGAGGCCCTGGTGTTTGATGCATACTTGCCCAAGTAATGGCTGTGTTGTGCTGAAGCTCCAGCCAGCTGATCCTCATCCTATTACTCTTTTCACTGTCCCGTAGTGGGCTGCAGAGGAACTGTTGAGGTCCTGGTGCTGTCTGTGACCAAGGAAAATGGTGGCTTCCCATTCCAAGGTCTGGCCTGGAGCCCTGAACTGTGGTGGTCCCCCCGTGATGGCGGGACACAGGCGTTCCAGCCCTTTTACCTGGCCTAGCTTCCAATTACTACTCCTACTTTTGCAGCTAACTCCACACAACTTGTCCGCAACACTTTCCTCCCCTTCTCCTTTCCTCTTACACATTTCTACTCCACAGATTTGTAAAGGTCTGAGTGTGTGGTGAATGTTATGAGAACTTGACGTGCTGGAGGAAAATAAAGATCAGTTTCATCTTCCTTTCAGCATGCCCCATTTTCAGCAAGTGGTTTTTGTTTTTTGTTTTGTTTTTAGAGACAGAGTCTCGCTCTGTCATCCAGTGCAATGGCACGATCATAGCTCACTGCAGCCTTGAAATCCTGGGCTCAAGCAATCCTCCCACCTCAGCTTCCTGAGTAGCTTGGACTACAGGCATGCAACACCATGACTGGCTTTTTTTTTTTTTTTTTTTTTTTTGGCAGAGGTGGGATCTTGCTATGTTCCATAAGCTGTTCTCAAACCCCTGAGCTCAAGCGGTCCTCCTGTCTCAACCTCTCAAAGTGCTGGTAGGCCTCAGCAACTGTTTTGATTCTGGTATTTACATCTCAACTAAATCTTGTGTGGAAAGCTGTGGGTAGAGAGGAGATGGAGGGTCTTGCCCTAAAGTTCAGGTGACCTTTCAAGTTTCATATGAAATGTAAAAATACCCCGGCTGCACTTAAATCATTGCCTCCCTTACATAACATGTTTATAGTCATAAATCCAATTCTGTAGCCATTTTACACATAGAAGTCACAGTTAGGACTCCAGGGGCCACTACAAGCAGGAAGAAAAGCCACGGCTTCGTATAGGAGGCTTTGGAAACCCAGTTCCTTTTTCTCACTTTTGACATTTGAGCTAGGCCCACGATTCCCATCTCCTTTAAATAAATGCAATTGCCCATTGATATGGTTTGGCTGTGTCCCCACACAGATCTCCTCTCGAATTGTAATCCCTATCATCCCCATGCGTCAAGGGAGGGGCCTGGTGGGAAATTATTGGGTCATGGGGGTGGTTTCCCCCATGCTGTTGTCATGAGAATGAGTTCTCCCTAGATCTGTTGGGTTTATGAGGGGCCCTTCCCTCTTCACTCACTCCGCTTCTTTCCTCCGGCCTTGTGAAGGAGGTGCCTGCTTCGCCTTCCTCCATGATTGTAAATTTCCTGAGGCCTCCCCAGCCATGTGGAACTGTGAGTCAATTAAACCTCTTTCCTTTATAAATTACCCAATCTTGGGTATTTCTTTATAGTAGTGAGAGAATGGACTAATAAACCCATTTAGGATTTTCTAGTTCACAAGACACCTTTCTGTGTTTTCTCTCTCCTCTTCTAGACTACAGAGTCCTGGTGAGGAACCTATTCCTATATTTACCTCCATCTCTCTGGTAGCTTGCCTAAGCCTACACAGTAGGAGTGTAAACATTGTTGAACAAATATATGCTGTTCTTATCACAAGTGTTAGTAGTAGTATCACCAGGGTCTATGTTTTACATAAGAGAAAGCAGCTTCCAAAATAGGTTGGGATCTGTTCAGGCCTCAGCTTAGAAGTGCAGGCCTTCTAATAATAGAGACTGAATTTTTCCACTTACCTCTGGCTACTTGCAACAGACACAGCTTTGAATTTGGAGCTTCTGTGTTCCTTCTTGCTAGATCCAGGAATGGAAGTGGATAAGGTGCCTGTTTGCTGGCATTGTGATTAACACAGCATCACTTGACCTCTAGGACATTCTCATTGATTTCTGTGGGCCATTCCCATTGGCATCTGGGGTGGGAGGCAGGGGCAGGTGTCTAAATAGAATAAGGCTACTCTAACTACCTTAGAGTTTTACAGAGCCTCAAATAAGAGAATGAGTGTGAAAACTTTTTTTTTTTTTAATTTGTAGAACACTATCCCAAAAGGCATACTGTTAATAATGATTGCTGGGCACAGTGATTCACAGTTGTAATTCCAGCATTTTGGGTAGCCAAGGCAGGAGGATGGCCTGAGCCGGGGAGTTCAACACCAGCCTGGGCAACATGGCAAAACTCTGTCTCTACAAAAAATAAAAAAATTAGCCAGGCATGCTGTCATGCATCTGTAGTTCCAGCTACTCAGGAGACTGTGGTGGGAGGATCACCTGAGCCTGGTGAGATCGAGACTGCAATGAGCCATATTTGCACCACTGTACTCCAGCCTAGGCGACAGAGTGAAACCTTGTCTCAAAAATAATAGTAAAAATAATAATAAATAAATTATTAGGTTCATTTGCCCTTAGGCTCTTGTATTCACTATTCATAGTGTGAATAAGTTTGTGCTGTCAAATCTTGCTACACACTGGCCTAGGCAATTCTCTGACTTCCTGGATTCCTCTAGAATTTACTTTGTATTTTCACATGTTTTGTAGTGGTTTACTCCAGCGGATGTCTACTTCTGGACTTTGTCATTTTAGGACTTCCTGGTTTTAGAGCGTTGCCTTGTGTGCCTGCCACTTTCAGGTTTTGGAGGAGAGTACATATTAGGCAATTTTTCCCTTTTATTTAACCTTTTCTACCATAATTGAGCAACTTAAGAAACTGTTCTCTGATATTTCGCAGTCTTCACAGTGACACAAGTTCTATGGCGCAATATTTTTCTATTTTAAAATGTCTTTATCTTACTCAATTCACATGGCTTGCTGTTTGCCTGATTGGCTAGACATTGGAAACTGTGGAAGACATTTTCACAATGGTTTGACATTTCAAACTCCATGCAAATATTGAAAACTAGGAAACTTCCAGAAACCCTAATGTCAGACCAGAATTTAATTTAAAATGTTTAATACATGAGCTATTCAAATGGTTCCAGATTTATCCTGAAATCTACTCCAGTGGTTCTCTACATCTCATGTTGCAGGTAAGAAATGGAAGCCGGACACATAGGGGCTTGTTTAGGGTCATGAACTCTGGTGGGAGGAGAATCTCAGACCCCTGGCTGACTTTCCCTAAGTCACACCACCTGCCTTGTAGAGGTCTGAGCACCTGTTGCTGCAGAGAGTTGCCAACCCCATATCCTGTGAGTCTCCATCCTTGAGCACCAAGTATCTAATCACGCTCTCTCTCTCAGGGCTGTGGTGCTGTGAAGATGTTGGCATCCTGCACTCATGGCCATGTTTAGTCTATGGTTACATTGACACTGGAGAGTTTCAGGGACCAGTGCAGTATGCCCAGGTCTGACATGGGCTTCCAAAATGTATGTGAACAGAATAAGAATGGTACTGTTTTGCTTTTCAAAATATTTCACAGCTTAGGTGGCACTTACCCTTATCCCTTCTTTTGTGTCTTTACTGATAAATACTCATCACCTTAGATTACTTTGACATGTAACAACTGTCAGTTGCAATAAAAATATCTAGAAAATATCTTTAGACATGTTAATTATAAAAATATTCTTCATTTATGAAATTGATTACGCCTAGTGACTTCATTCATTAATTGTCTCAAAATCTTGCCTTTAAACTACCCTCAGGAGGAATCTCCATGTTCACAAAAGAGGGCAAAGGCCAGGCACAGTGGCTCACACCTATAATCCCAGCACTTTCAGAGGCTGAGGTGGAAGGATTGCTTGAACCTAGGAGTTCCAGACCAGCATGAGCAACATGATGAAACCCATTCTCTACTAAAAATACAAAAAAATTAGCTGGGTGTGGTGGTGGCCCTGTGGTCCCAGCTACTTGGGAGGATGTAGTGGAAGGATTACCTGAGCCTAGGGAGTTGAGGCTGCAGTGAGCCACTGCACTCCAGCCTGGACAACAGACCCAGACTCTGTCTCAAAGAAAAGAAAAGAAGAGAAGAGAAAAGAAGGAAAGGGAGGAGGGAGGAGGGAGAAGGGAGAAGGGAGAAAGAAGAAGGGAGAAGGGAGAAGGGAGAAAGAAAAAGGGAGAAGGGAGAAAGAAGAAGGGAGAAGGGAGAAGGGAAGGGGAGGGGAGGGGAGGGAAGGGAAGGGAAGGGAAGGGAAGGGAAGGGAAGGGAAGGGAAGGGAAAGTGGGCACAGAAGGAAAGCCGAGTGGAAGGGAAAGTGGGCACAGGGAGAAAGCCGAGTGGAAGGGAAAGTGGCACAGAAGGAAAGCCGAGCGGGAATAGAAGCAAAGCCAGAGGTGTCCCTCTTATCTGTCAGAGTGTTCTATATTTATAAATCCATTGAGTCCATTTTCCCTATGCCTTTAGAGAAGTCACTGAGTCTTTGGGGGCGGGGGGGTACTTGGGTAAATTCAGTTAAAGGTGATTTTAGAAATATTCTGTTCCTTGACGTAAGCCACCCTTGCTCTAGTGGGCACCTGGTTCACCTCTGAGCAGCAGTGATCATCTGAAATGTTCCTTTATGCTGAACCCAAATCTCAGTTTCCCTCATGTTATTTATTGAAGAAAATAATCCCTGTGCCTGAAACAGGCACTATGAAAGATATTAAATTTATAGAGATTATAATTATAGAGATAAAGAAAATGTCTCTGCTTTCAAGTTAATCTGAGTGTAGCTGCGTTGGAAACCGTGCCTTAAAAAGTGAATTACAAAGATGAATACCGTGACAAATACAGTACAATTTGATAAAGTTATTTGGTCATGGAAATCCCCATGGAGTAGTGGCCACATAAACTGTGAACTTAGGCAAAGCACCGCTGTCGCAAATGTGACACTTCACCCAAATT
Source organism: Hylobates moloch (assembly GCF_009828535.3). Taxonomy (NCBI): domain Eukaryota; kingdom Metazoa; phylum Chordata; class Mammalia; order Primates; family Hylobatidae; genus Hylobates; species Hylobates moloch. The sequence continues at coordinate 109,666,430 of NW_026652283.1, forward strand.
ATAGGCCTCAGACAAAAAACCAAGTAACTTCAGAATCCAAACTTGCAAATATGCTAACACACATAAGGGCTCTAAGTAGCTGTATGATCAAAGGCAATATTTTAAAACTCAGGTTGATTGGGATGTAATTTGCATAGTAAAATTTACCCTTTTTAGTATGAGTTTTGATCAATGCATTCAGCCATCATGATATAGAACAGTTCCATCATCTAGAAAACTTCTCTGGTGTGCTTTTGTAATCAACCCCTTCCTTCACTGCCAACCCTTGGCAACCACTGGTTCATAATCTGTATAATTTGAAGACAAGATTCTTAATCTTTGTAAGTCTTGATTTTCTGAGTATCATATGAGAATACTAACACCATCATCTCTGTCGTAGGGTTGCTGAAACGATTAAGTAAGATCATACATGTAAAATGCTTGGTACATGTGTGATGCAACAAGCACTAAATAAGTCTTAGTGATTTATTATTATTATTAAATTGCTGAGTATTGAGAAGTTGTAACCCAGAAGGCACAATAGCGTAAGTAAGAGTAAGTTCGAATTTGTAAAACACAATCTTCCATGTAATAGAGAAGTTTTTTTTTTTTTTTTTTTTTTTTGAAAAATGGACTCTCACTCTGTTGCCCAGGCTAGAGTGTAGTGGCACAATCTCAGCTCAGTGCAACCTCCACTACCCGGGTTCAAGCAATTCTTCTGCCTCAGCTTCCCAAGTAGCTAGAATTACAGGCATGCACCACCACACCCAGCTAATTTTTTTGTGTCTTTTTAGTACAGATGGGTTTCACTATGTTGGCCAGGCTGGTCTCGAACTCCTGACCTCAAGTGATCCACCTCAGCCTTCCAAAGTGCTGGGATGACAGGCGTGAGCCACCATGCCCGGCCAAGAAACATTTTATGTGGCACTCTGACAATTGGTGGCCAAGCCTAGATTAGAATGCCTCCAATAGTGGGAATCGCAGGGTTTCTCCAGGCAGTTTATTACATGGTTGGACAGTAATGGTTCTTTAAATGTTTCTTTTTGCCTTTCCATAACTTTTACTCAGAAATCACAGTGGCCTTAGAACACAAGTACAATTTCTCTATCAAATAATGTCTCGAAATATTGGAAGAGAGTAACCTCACCTCTCCTTAGTCCTATTCCTGAGATTTTTCCCCACTAAAGAAGACCAAAAAAAAAAGATAAAGCTAGGTGTTATTTGTAGGTGCTGAAAGGATATTGATTGTACCTCAGTATATAAACGAGTGTTCTAAGAGAATTACTCAAAGATGAATACACTCTAAATAGAGGTAATTATTCCTCCTCTAAGCTGTTTAAATCTTGGTTGAAGAATAATTTATCAGGGATGCAGTGAGATCTGGAATATTATATTGGCAGTTGAACCAAGTAATTGCTAAGTTCCTTCTAGCCTGAGGGATATGATTCTACATACATTTGTTCTTTCTGTCATATTCCTATGTGACAGTTAATTTCGTGTGTATCTTGACTGGACCGTGGGGTTCTCAGATATTTGGTATTTCCATGAGCGTGCTTTTCATGAGATTAACATTTAAGTGGGTAAACTGAGTAAAGCAGATTGCCCACTCTAATGTGGGTGGACCTCATCTAATTGGTTGAAGGCCTGCATAGAACAAAAAGGCTGACCCCCCTGAGAAAGAGAGAATGCTCTCTTTCTACGTGATCATCTTCACTCTGGGACATCAGCCTTTTTTCTGCCTTCAGACTTGAACTTGAACTGAAACATTGGTTCTTCCTGGGTCTCAAGCCTGCCACCCTTGAGACTAAAATTGCACCATCAGCTCTCCTGGTTCCCAGGCCTTTGGCCTCAGATTAGAAACAAAGCATCGGTTCTCCTGGGTCTCCAGCCGATTCACTCTGCAGATCTTGTGATTTATCAGCCTCCATAATTGCATGAACCAATTCCTCATAATATATCTCTTTCTCTACATATATACATCATATTGGCTCTGTTTCTCTGGAAAACCCTAATGCACTCTAAAATATTTTATCCATAATTTCAGAGAGTCATATGAATCATCCTGACTTCTTCGAGGTGATTCCTTGCCTTGTGCTTAGAAATCCATGTATCTTCCTTGAGCTGTTTAATCAAACTCATCTCAAGTTTTTGCTAACCCATTTGGATAACAGAGAATGCACATGAGAACCTCTTTAACATTTTTAAGGTGCTGTCAAACTTTATGTAGTCAGAATCCTTAAATTGCATCTCAAAACATAATTTTAACTATTTCCAAGGGAAATTTGTCTAAATTGCATTTATGCTATGGTTATACTTTTTTACAGTTTAACTATAATTTATGCTTACCTGTCTTTATTACTGCTGAAGATTTCACATTTGGGGCAAGACTCAGCATTATTGTTAAGAATACTGCTGGGTGCAGTGGTTAATGCCTGTAATCCTAGTACTTTGGCAGGCTGAGGCAGGCGGCTCACTTGAGATCAGGAGTTTGAGACCAGCCTGGCCAACATGGCATCTGCTAAAAATACAAAAAAAAAAAAATTAGCTGGGCGTGGTGGCTCACGCCTGTAATCCCAGCTACTCAGGTGGCTGAGGCACAAGAATCACCTGAATCCAGGAGGCAGAGGTTGCAATGAGCCTAGATTGCACCACTGTACTCCAACCTGGATGACAGACTAAGACTCTGTCTCGAAAAAATATATATTAATTGGAGGCTGGGTGTGGTGTCTCACACCTGTGATCCCAGCACTTTAGGAGGCGGAGGTGGAAGGATCACTTGAAGCCAGGAATTTGAGACCAACCTAGGCAACATAGCAAGACCTCATCTCTATTTTTTAAAAAAGTAAAAGAATATAAATTGAGATACTGAGTTGGAACAATAATGTTCTCAGGGAGAAGTATAGGAATGGATCTTTGTCCCTACATAAAATGCTCCCAAACAACTGTTTGTGTGTGTGCACTTGCATATATAGGATTTCTGCTTTTTTTCCTGCATCCTCGATCTCAAATAGTAGTCACAGTGCACTTACCTGTAGTAAGTCTGTCTTTTTTAAAATTTATTATGGCTTCAAAATCACATATCTAAGCTTATTAGAACAAAGTATCAAACAAGAATACATAAGTTCTGAGTGAGGGACTAAGGTGTAAAATTCATCAACCCTCATGCATGGTGCTTATATAATGTTTATTTCTGCAGTTCAGAGTAGTTTAAAATTAACTTCTGGTTGTCTCTTGTATTGCGTGAAGAGGGGTTGAGGCTGTGAGTGACTTGAGATCAGGTGAAATCTGGAATTATTTCTCCAGTAATAACCAAAGTGAGTTTCTCACCTTCACATCCAGGATTAGCAGGGGTGCTGCATCCACAGCAGCATCTGCGGTTGCTGCGGGGGAACCGGCAGGGGCAGGGAAAGCAGCATTCTTTTGGTATAAAGAGAGAAGCCGGGCCAGGGTTTGATTTATATGCCAGATATCTTGGCCACCTTTACTCGTTTTTGATAATTGTCTCATTCAGTGAATATTATTTCAAAGAAAACTGTTAAAAATGCTAGATTCAAAGAAGTCAGAAAGGAAACTGATGGGAGAATTCAGCAATACTCCCCTTTGGAAAGATGAAGTGGAGAAATGGGAGTCCAGAGAAAGAAGTGAAGGCTGTTTGTAGGAAGACAAAATCTGCAAGAAGCAGGAAGGTTGGGCTTATTTTTTCTTATGCTCATTTGTCACTGGCTTCTCCTTTATCCTGGGAGGTACATTTGGCTCTTTGTTCCTGGTAAAAGATGTTCTTGGATCTTGCATGGTGGCACCATGCCAGGTGTAGCATCAGGAGGAAGCTGTGGGGTCCCTGAGGTCAATGGTAAAAGCTGCAACCAGAAAAAAATTGGCTTCCTGGAATCTGCTGGACACCCTCCATCAGTGGCCCCGGCAGGACTTGTTCCCTTGGACTGCCAGGAACGGTGCTCCCGAGCTCTGCGCTCGGTGCCCAAACACCTCTCGAGAAGAGAATTTCTAGATTTCAGTGTGCATAGAGATCATTTGGGGACCCTATTGAAATACAGGTTGTGACTCAGTAGATCTGGGCTGGGACTGGATTTTCTAACAAGCTTCCTGGTGATGCTCATATGAATTGCACATGAGCCTCTCTTTGAGTAGCAATGTTTTTCATTATTTCAACTGACTGATTATTTGAATTAGCTAGGAATCTTGAGAGGAAAGGAAATGGTAGTTATAAAATAAACGAAGTGCTGAACTCCACAATGTTAGTGCTAAAGGGACAGAGAGAACATCCAAAAAAGGGAGGCCCAGAGAACTGTGTTTCCCCAGCACTCACCCCTAGTGAGGGGTAACAGTGCTGACAGCCAGAGGCCAGGCCTCTTGATTTCCCATGCAAGACTTTCCAGGTCACTATGTTGTTCCTTGTGATAGACGGGTCTGGAAAATACTGAAAGAGAGAGGACCCTAGAACTGAAGAGAGAGGTAGAATAAAAATATGAGAGAGCCTCAAAAGAAGAGAGAAGCAACTGGAGAGAAAAAGCGACAGACAAGTGGCAGGAGTAAAAAAGTCTGGCTGCATGGGTGGGGTCAGTAGGAAGTCCTCTAGTGATTGGAATCAAGGATATTGAAAGATCCTGACCACAAACTTTCTTCCAGTTGATATTACAAGTCTGGAACCATTAAAAAATGGACTCCGTTGAATCTCCTGACACCTTCCCACAGCCTCCATTTATTCCTAGCTTCCCATTGGCAATGTCTCTTCCTCATTATGAATGGCTCTCTTATGGTGAGGTTCTTTTCAACTGAACACTCCTGTCTTAGTACTGGCTGCTATAACCCAATAGCGTAACTGGATGGCTTACACAATAAGCATCTATTTATCACAGTTCTGGAGTCTAAGATCAAGATCAAGATGCCAGCAGATTCGGTGTCTGATGAGGGTCCGCTTCCTCGCTTGCAGGTGACCAGCTTCTCTCTGTATTCTTATGTGGCAGAAAGAGGATGAGCGAGCTCTCTGGGGGTTCCTTTTATAAGGGTGCTGATCCCATTCATGAGGGCTACACCCTCATGACCTAAGCACCTTTCAAAGGCCCCACCTCCTAATATCATCACCTTGAGGGGGTTAGCATTTCAGCATGTAAATTCTAGGGGGACACAAACATTCATGCCATCACAACTACTGAGAAATTTAATACCTAAGTCTTTGTCATCTTGGCAAATACATGTAAAAGATGCTTATTTGGGAAAGACAGAAGCATCTTCAGCATGTTGGCAAGGGTAGAGGTGGAGGAGGGAAGCTGCAGAGCTGAGATGAGAAACAGGGAAGAACCTTGAAGGCAGCAGGACATTTTCACTAAACAGCGAACTGCAATGCATTTGCCTCAGTGCCAGGAATCCCAGAAAAGAAGATACTCAAGAAGTGTCCGCTTAGCAGAAGAATTAAAGGCAAAGCCGTGTGCTCCCTGTGTTGGTTCCTGCTTTGCTCTTCATGTGAGCATTCCAGCTCCTGAGCCTTGAGGCCCTAGAATATTCACCACGAAACTTACAGTCAAAGCTCAAATGGTGCCAACACTGTAAATATAGCATTCACATTCTCCTTCACTGTGAAGACAAATGAGGGTAATGAATCAAGGTGTTCTCTTCTCTCAGAATATTTCACATTTGAAAGCATTTTGCATTTCTATCATTTACTTGTGTGTGTAGACACCTACTTCCAAAAAAAAAACACAGTTAGCCCTTGAACAACATGCAGGTTAGGGGTACGAATCCCCCACCTAGTCAAAAATCCATGTATAACTTTTGACTCCCCCAGAACTTAAATACTAACAGCCTACTGTTGACCAGAAGCCTTACCAATAACATGTTCTATATGTTATACGTGTTATATACTGTATTCTTACAGTAAGTGAGCTAGAGAAAAGAAAACGTTATTAAGAAAATCTTAAGGAAGAGAAAAAGTACTTACTATTTGTTAAGTGAAAGTGGATCATCATAAAGGCCTTCACCATCACTGGAGTAGGCTGAGGAGGAGGAGGAAGAGGAGGGGTTGATCTTGCTGTCTCAGGTGTGGCAGAAGTGGAAGAAAATTCATCTATAGGTGGAACCACACAGTTCAAACCAGTGTGGCTCTAGGGTTAACTGTAATGATGACATATTAAAGCCATCACAGACTTTAAAGTAAGTCATCCATTATTGTGCTTTATTAGTAAACAAGAATCTGCTCTTTAATTGTCTTTCCCTCCTTCCATCTCTCTTTACCTCTTTTTCTTTCTTCCTTCCTTCTGTTCTTCTTCCTACCTTCCTTTCTTTCTTTTTTTTGAGATGGAGTCTCGCTCTGTCACCCAGGCTGGAGTGCAGTGGCCCAATCTCGGCTTACTGCAAGCTCCGCCTCCCGGGTTCACACCATTCTCCTGCCTCAGCCTCCCGAGTAGCTGGGACTACAGGCACCCGCCACCACACCTGGCTAATTTTTTGTATTTTTATTAGAGACGGAGTTTCACCATGTTAGGCAGGATGGTCTCGATCTCCTGACCTCATGATCCGCCTGCTTCTGCCTCCCAAAGTGCTGGGATTACAGGCGTGAGCCACAGTGCCCAGCCTACCTTCTTTTCTTTCTTTCATCCCTCCTTCTCCTCTCCCTTCCTTTCATTCTTTCTTCTTTTGATTTATTTGGAGTTCAGAAAAAATCCTAGTCTTGACAAAATTAACCTTGATTCGTGATAGGATAATAAGTCTCCTCTAGAAAATAAAAGTTTACTAAGCAGAAACAACTTTGAAAGCAACTACCCATTTTTCAATGCAATCTACTTTCTGTTTTAGAGAAGTTCTTCTTCAAAATTAAGTGCCCTGCTAACTAAGCTCTCAGGCTATTCGTTTAAGTGAATGAAATTCCAAAGATTTTGCTTTGGCTTTTGTGTGGTTTATGCTTTCTAAATTTCCTTCACAAAGAATAGCTCGTAAAATTGTCTAGAAATAGATCCATTTGGGGAAATATTTATTCATATGAGTATTTTTGTTCTAAAAACAAGAGCTTGATGTTTAATGAACAGTTTTGCTTAAGTGAAACCACAGAAACTCTTACAGGGCTGTGTTTATGTTCTCTGAGATTCGTTGAATTTTCTAGAAGAAGGAGGTCTGTTAGAGAAAATCGGGATTATGGTATGGGATCAGTGCTATGCCCTATATTTTCTATAAAGCCAGTGTGCATTGAATGCCATTATTTTCTCTAACTTAACCACTTAATGTGTATTTCTGTGTAGGGCCATGCAAACCTGCCTTTTCTCAGGTTACATAGTTAATTTTCTCAATTTTAGAAGCCAGCAAAGTGGAAGGAATAGGCATCTGGCATCAGACAAAACTGGATTTTCGTCCAATGTCTGCCATGACTGGCTATGTGACCTTGAGAAATATTTTGGAACTGGCCGAGCCCCAGTTTCTATCTATAAAATCGGGGTAATAAAATCCATCAGGCTTCTTCGGAAGAGTAAGTGAGATAAATGCAGTAAATATTGAAAAAAAGGAAGGATATAAAATATGAAGTGAGATGTACTATAAAATTAGAAGACCAAAAGAGAAGGAACTATCATTCTTACATTTAAATAGCTCAGACGTTCTTAAGGAAGCTTGAGAAATTGTTTAATTATTATACTTATTTCTCTTACAAGTTTTCAGAAATGAAAATGACAACAAAATTAGAAAACATCTCTAAAATCTTGAATTATGTTGGAATAGTCAAAAGCTTCAACCAGAATTATAAAAAGCAGTCATTTGTTATTTATGGAATATCTGATTTTGGGTACCCCTGAATGCAGAGCTTGAGGCAAGGGTTTTAGGACAAGTATGTTACTTTGGAGGTGTGGTGGCAGAATTCTAAAGATGATCCTTCAAAATTTCCCATTCTGATTTCTGGAACAGTGAATATGGTGAGATAGCATGATGGGGATTATGTTAACATTATATTGCCAAAGGGACTTTGCAGATGTGATTGAGTTGCTAATCAGCTGTCTTTGAGTTAATCAAAAAGGAGATTGTCCAGGTAGGCCTAATCTAAGAAATGAGCCCTTTAACAGCAGAAAGTTTTCTCCAGTTGATTGCAAAAGGGGAAGACAGATTCAAAACCCAGGAAGGAACTGACATGCCATGACAGGCTTTGGAAATGGAAGGAGACAGGCAGAAAGGAGCTGAGAATGACCTCCTGGCTGACAGTCAGGAAACAGTCACCTCAGTCCCACCACTGCAAGGAACTGGATTCTGCTAACAAACTGGATGATCTTGGAAGCAGATTCTTCCCCAAAGCCTCCAGAGAAGTGCCCAGGCTGGTGGAAACTTGATCTCAATCTTGCACTATTCTAACCTGAGAACCCAGTCAATCCCAGTCAGACCTCTGACCTACAGAACAGGTAATGCATCTGATACAGGTAATAATAGGTGGTAATCTGTAAGGCAGCAATAAAACTCTGATACGGGAGGTGATCTCAGGAAGCAGGAGTAAGGGAGTGGAGAGTGAAGAGGGAAAGAGGAAAGCTGATATAAGTATGCCCGATGGGAGGTTGTGGTTGGGAGCAATGAGAGCTTGATGATCCTGTGATCTCCTAAGAAGCATGGAGAATGCCATCCAGAATTATCCATCGAAAGCCATGAGACTACAGCATCTACCTGCTGGCTCCACCCAGCTCAGACCCCCACCCCTACTTAGGTTAGGGGGACTTAATTACCTGCACTCAGAAGCTATCCTTGCAGCACAGTGTGAAAGTATCCAGAGTGGAGCAGGGGAAAAATGCAGAAAGATTTTTTTTTTTTTTCAGCTGAAGGCTGGACATACAAAATCAGTCTGAGTTTGCACAGAATGTTCTAGAAAGCTGCAGTTGAAAATAGAATTAGGTCAAAGTCTAATGAATAGAGTCGTTAAAATAAAATAGCAATAAAAATAAATAAGAAATAAAAATTCGAAAGAGTCAGATCTGAGCCTCAGAGAGGAGAGGGGTCTCACTGAAAGGAGGCAAGTATATGGACAGCAGGGTCAGAGTGGCCACTCCAGCCCTGTGATGCCAGTGCAGCCTCTCTCCACTGCCCCTGGAGCTTCAGCCTTGTAGGAAACACTGTTTTAAACCAATGAACTCAAGGTGGGAATACAAATTAGTTCAGCCACTGTGGAAAGCAATTTGGCGATTTCTCAAAGAATGTGAAACAGAATTACCCTTTGACCCAGCAATCCCATTACTGGCAACATACACAAAGGAATGTAAATCGTTCTACCATAAACACACATGCATGCATATGTTCATTGCAGCACTATTCACAATGGCAAAAACATGGAATCAACCTAGATGCCCATCAATGGTGGACTGGATTAAGGCAATGTAGTACTTATACACCATGGAATAATACACAGCCATAAAAAAAGAATGAGGTCATGTTCTTTGCAGCAACATAGGTGGAGCTGGAGGCAATTATCCTAAGCAAACTAACACAGGAACAAAAAAACAAATACCACATGTTCTCACTTATAAGTGGGAGCTAAGCATTCAGTACATATGAACACAAATAAGGGAACAATAGACACCGGGGTCTACGTGAGGGTGAAAGGTGGGAGATGGTGGGGATTGAAAAGCTACCTATCAGGCACTATGCTTATTACCTGGGTGGCGAAATAACCTGCACACCCCAAATTTTCCACCCACCTTTTGGGCCACATTATTCTATGTATTATACCAAACTAGAATACAAGGCTGTTTCTACCCTCTAAGTTCATTTCACACTTAAACATGTAGTGCTTTCAACTAGGAATAGATTCCAGGGTTATAGTGTACTAGCAAACCAAAATCATACAAAGCTTAGCATTGTTCGCAAAGAATTAAATACCAGGAGAGCTGGGAAAAGGTGATATTGGGCTGATTACCTGTATTTTCAAGTTTGCAAACTCTCCAGAATTCATTTTGAGTCATCTAGAAGCTTCTTAGTTTCTCCTGACGTGTGGCATATCTCTCTGGCTTCTGGAGTTGGAAGGGAATTGGAAAAGAATGGACAAAACAATCTGATCCCCAAATTTCTTGCTGACAAAGTCTAGCTTCTTGTTCCAGATCAGTCATCCTAATCTACACCTATTTTTAAAGCAATAAGTCTGTTACTTCTCTTAATACTAAGCATTTAGACATCTTATCTTGAGTAATTGAACTTACGTAGCAACTAAGACTTTATAAAGTCTCTGATAAAGCTTTATCTTTGTACCCTAAAGTGAGGTTGGTAAGCTTTTCTGAGCATCTTATCTTAAATTTCATTTCAATTTCAGTTTCAACAATTTGACTTGGTTTTTTAGGTGCTCCAATTACTCTTAAAATAATCTATTCACCATGCTGGGCTAGCATTCTCATTATATTTGAGCTTCATTCTAAGTACCTGGATTTATAACAAAGGAAAACAAGAAAGTGATAGTTCACTTCACAAAAGGTTGAACAAAGACAGCTTAAAATAGAGTTCCATTAAAATGACTTCAAACATTCTGCAACAAAGAACTTTCTGCAACACATCTAAAGCACTATATTTTATTAATTCAAAGGCATACTTTTTTTTAAATGTTTTGGCAACTATGAAATGGGGATGTATCTTACCTTGCTGTTGGCCAGGGAGCATTTGTAGTGTACAGATCTTTGCCTGTGTATGCACAAACATCAAGAATGCCAGCGTCAAAACTTGTGGAGTAACTAAGTCTGACACAGCCTGATTTCTCCTTCCTTCGCCACTGCCCTCCCCTTTTGAGAGCTCGCTCCAGATATTGGGGCCTGTCTGAGGGTCTAGGTTTGGTTGTGCATCTTTGTACCATCAATTCAGTATGCTTGGAATGCATCTTCGTCTAATTTCATTGTAATCATCATTCTTACTCCAGTTGTGAACCCTGAAAATTTGAGACCGGTCTCAGTTAATTTAGAAAGTTTATTTTGCCAAGGCTGAGGACACACACCCATGACACAGCCTCAGGAAGTCCTGACAATATGTACTCAAGGCGGTTGGGGCACAGTTTTGTTTCACACATTTTAGCGAGACATGAAACATCGGTCAATATATGTAAGAAGTACATTGGTTCCATCCAGAAAGGCGGCGACAACTTGAAGCAGGGAGGGGACTTCCAGATCACTGGTAGGTCGCATTCTTTGAGTTTCTGATAAGCCTTTCCAGATCAGCATATGCATCTGTCTCAGTGAGCAGAGTGACTTTGAATAGAAATGGGGGGCAGACTTGCCTTGAGCAGTTCCCAGTTTGAATTTTCCTGTTAGCTTAGTGATTTTGGGGGCCTAAGATATTCTCCTTTCACACAATCTCAGCCTAAAATGTCTACCTAAACACATAAACTAAAGTAGCTGTCCAGTCTAGTCGTGACATATCTTTACTCACTCACCACTATCTGAAATTTTTCTTGCTAGTTACTGATTGACTGACTGACTGACTGATTGATCGATTATCTCCCCTTCCCAGAATACAAGCTCCTGCTGAGTTATTCTGTCTGCCTGCATCACTGCTGTATCCCTAACACCGAGAGCAATGCCTTGCACATGTTGGTGCTTCACAGACACATGGGGAAAGTAAGAATATATGTCAACTTTATTTTAGTCCACATAATACATAATACGGGTATTACCAAGGCCAGTTTTTTTTTAATACTTAATTTTATTGAGCCAAAGGAAAAAAAAGGAGGAAACACAATTGAGCAGACCTGGTTGGTGTGGCAACTGTGTGTTGTGTTAGATGTCAAGGGGAGAAACCCCTTGATATGGTTTGGCTGCGTCCCCACCCAAATCTCATCTCGAATTGTAATCCAAATTGTAATCCCCACGTGTGGAGGGAGGGACGTGGTGGGAGGTGATTGGATCATGGGGCAGTTTCTTTCATGCTGTTCTCATGATAGTGAGTGAGTTCTCGTGAGATCTGGCTGTTTGATAAGTGTCTGGCACCTCCCCCTTCTCTCTGTCTCCTGCCGCCATGTAAGACTTGCCTTGCTTTCCCTTCACCTTCCGCCATGATCATAAGTCTCCTGAGGCCTCTTCAGCCATGAAGAGTGTGAGTCAATTAAACCTCTTTTGTAATATATAAATTATCCAGTCTTGGGTAGTATATAGCATTGTGAAAATTGACTAATATATCTTTCCCCATTTCCAGTTTTTACGCCTCTTAATACCAGTTTCTAAAGCTCCTCTCTGCTCTCTCTGCTTCACGGAAAGCAAGTCCATGTCTCTTTGTTCCATGTCTCAAGAAATAATCAGAAGTGAGCAAAATTCCTGCACACACACTTATTCATGAGTACAAATGTTTTTGAATGAATAAACACACACACATTAAGGGAGAGATTTCATAATCCCACCCAGTGACTGTGGAAGAAATAGAATGATTCCAAACAGTTCTATGGACCAGACCCACTTTTGGAAACAGGTGAGTTCTGTGTGCAGATCTGAGTCAATGCCTGGGTCATTGTCTCGGAAGGTACAAAGTTCTATTTCTTATCACCATATCACTGAGCCAAATTCCCCCAATTTCCTCTACTGGGACAAAGGATATCCTTATATTTATATATAATGATCCTTTAATCACTGAGTAAATAAGTTCCCTTTTTTTTCCAGAAGCTCTTTATTCTGTGCCAATTTAAGGAAATTGTAAAAGCCACATGTTAAAATTACGAATCTTAAAAACAGACAGGAAATCAAGATTTCCCCTGGTCCAAGGAATGTGGCTTCAGAAATGTATATTACCATGTCTCTTTTGAGTTCTGAGAAGCCGAGGTTAAAAGAGCCTTGGGGTCACCCGTCTGTGAGGAGTGGAGGTGGCAGCGAGGTCACCTGTCCTGTACTTCCCTCTTCTTTCTAATTCTAATCTCAGCTGGTCCATATTTAGCCCAGATCTCATCATTTACACATCTCATTTTTAAAACTGAGGCAAAAATACCTCTGCCGTTAACCAATACCAAGTTATTCAGTATCAGTTATTTTTTTAAGTTTGTTTGTTTGTTTGTTTGTTTTGAGACAGGGTCTCACTCTGTCATGCAGAGTCATGATCATGGCTCACTGCAGCCTCAACCTCCTAGGCTCAGCTGGTCATCCCGCCTCACCCTCTTGAGTAGCTGAGACTTCATGTGCTCACCACCATGCCCAGCTAATTTTTGTTGTTGTTGTTGTACTTTTTGTAAAGATAGAATCTTGTTATGTTGCCCAGGCTGGTCTCAAACTCCTGAGCTCAAGCAGTCCTCCTGCCTCAGCTTCCCAAAGCGCTGGGATTACAGGCGTGAACCACCCTGCCCGGCCTTCTTTAGTTTCTATACTCACCAAATGCTTATTGTAAGCACCATGGCGATTTTCCTTTGTCTAGGTGGTTCACTGTTTTCACAGTATTGTCAGCTGAAATGTTGTCACTGAATCCATGAGAATGCCCCAGGCAATGAAAGAAAGAATGCAAAGTATGGCTGAGAGGGGCGGCCACCAGAAAGAAATATGGAAAACTCTGCCTCTGACCCTGACCCTGACCCTAACCCACAGAAAGAGACCAAGACACACAATTACCAATGCAGAGAAAAAAAAAAATGGACTGGAAGAAAAAGCATCAGATAGTTCACAGCAGAAATACACAATGTTGAGAAAAGTGGTGTTTGCTAAATGGAGCAAAGAGTAGGTGAGGCAGAGAGAGTGATGTGAGTGGGTGCATTAGAGGAAAGGAGAGACAGCTGTCAAGGAGTGGGTGATGGGTAAGAGGAACATGAAGTCCAGGTGGCAGAGCAAGTTGGCAGAGGGAGCCGGGTGAGGAAGTGAGCAAAATGCAGGAGTCAGACAGGACAGGCATTGATGAGGCAAGTATAGGTGAGAGGCATTCAGAAACCCCTACGCAGGCCGGGCCCGGTGGCTCACGCCTGTAATCCCAGCACTTTGGGAGGCCGAGGCGGACGGATCACGAGGTCAGGAGATCGAGACCACGGTGAAACCCCGTCTCTACTAAAAATACAAAAAAATTAGCCGGGCGTGGTGGCGGGCGCCTGTAGTCCCAGCTACTCGGAGAGGCTGAGGCAGGAGAATGGCGTGAACCCGGGAGGCGGAGCTTGCAGTGAGCCGTGATTGCGCCACTGCACTCCAGCCTGGGGGACAGAGCGAGACTCCGTCTCAAAAAAAAAAAAAAAAAAGAAACCAGTGCTCAGTTGATCAGTGTTTTCCATTGCTTCAAGATCTAGCTTCAGTACAATGTAGAGCTAGTGGGGATGAAATTAGGTAGCACCAATTCAGTCCTTATAATCCTACTCCTTATAATCAGCGTCAACTTAGAGTCCAAATTGTATTGTCATAACCAATAGCATTTGTGTCTTCCAACATTGGTACTTTGTAATGAAGTCAGGTTAAGTCGGTAAGTAAACGGGTTGTGTTGTACAAATGTGCTGGTTTTCCTTGAAAGCAAGTATTTATGAAAGCAGGAAGAGCTTACTGAATTCATCTCTGCTTTACAAAAGCAAAATATCAGTGAAAATGTACTGTAGCGGATAATTTGATTATTTCAGTTCAGCGTAGTCAGTATAGAAATGTTTATGGTTGCCTAAAATCTAGAGAAACAAATAATTTTCTCAGTAAAGATTCATCAGTTAGAGCTTCTCTTTCTTGTGAGGAAAGGCTACACAATTCAATGTAATCGGTCAGGTGACTTTGGAAAAAGAAGAGGAAGCATTTTCCCTCTGAGAGGCAGAAAATGGTGCCACCTGCTGGTTTTCATATAAAACTTCATTTCTTAGAGCGCATAAGGAATAATTTAAAATATATATATATATATATGTATTTAATTTTAACTTTAAAAAGTAAAGCATAGAGCATATTTTAAAATCAAGTATAACTGAGTAACACAAGACCAAAAAAACGTGGGCTCTACCCAGTCTTTTCCTCCCCTTCCCATCTCCTGCTCTCCAGCGATAATCTCTTTTAATGTTTTTAACTGTGTTTTCTTATATTTAGCTTTATACATCATTTTAGTAATGAACTGAGACTGCTGCTTTTGAACTGTAAATTGTAGACATTATCTCTTGATTTCCTGTTATTATAAATGACTATATAGTTTTCTTTTTCCCCTATTCCCATCAAATTAAATATTCACTTTAACTTGTATTTCAAGCCAGCCAGGGTTTATATGACCACGTTGTGACATTACAGAATTTATTTATTACCTTTCTTTTACCCTTTGCTTTTCCTGAATCGCCTCTTTCTTTTCTCTTGTGTAATTTTCTGTTAACGTCATATTAATTTTTCCCATTGGCTCTATCATAGTCCTGTTAGTAGTTTTTCTCCAAATACATGTATTTGGAGAAAAGATATTTTATCATTAATAGAAAAAGATATCTATCAATGATAGAAGATATTATGTTATTTCCATTCTTTCCTGGAGACCCCTCTCCTTCTGGAACCTTCTCTCTACCTGTTCAAATCGGGACCTGTTGCCCTTGGGCCAACTCACTTATCTGTCATCTTGGGACCCCTCTTGACCACCTTCCTGCAGTTCCCTCCTGAGCCACGTTTTCCTCTTCTTTGAAGCATATCCTCTCACAACTTCTAAAAAAGTGAGGCAAGAGATGTGAGTTTCTTTGAGTCCTTGTAGGAATTAATATGTAGTTATTCCACCATTACAATTGATTGACATTTTGCTGGCCGTACAATCACTAGTTGAAAAAAATCTCCCCAGGATTTTAAAGAAACCCTACCATTTTTCTTCTATTTGTGATACTATAGTCAGTGGCTTTCTCTTTCCTGTTGCTTCAAAAGGGATTTTTTTCTTCTTCTTTGGATGTGCTTAGCACCTCTATTCTCATGTTCTGAAATGTCAGTTTGATTTTCTTTGTGTTGGGTCTATTAATTCTGCTGAGCACTTGGTGGGTTCTTTTGATCCGAGGACTCATGCTCTTCCATCCTGGGAAATGTTCTTGTATTCTTTTATTTATTTTCTCCCTACATTTCCCGTGCACTTTCTTTTCATAATTCCCATGGATGTTATGTTAGACCTCTTATATTGATCTTCTAATGTTCTCTTTTTCTGATTTCTGTTTTCCATTTTTTATCCTTTTGTTTGTTTGTCTGGGAATGTGCTATGTCTTTGTCTTTTAATTCTTCTACCTTTTTTAAAACTTTGGCTGCCATATATATTTTTAATTTCCAGGAGCTCTATTTATTCTCCTCAAGTTTCTATTTAATTGCATGCTATTCATAATATATAGGTGCAATATCTTCACATATTTATTTGAGTATATCATAGTAGTTTTTTTAAATGTTTTCTTTTGAGTCTTGCATTCATCAGGCTTAGTAACTTTTGAATTTCATTTCAAGGTCACTAGGCAGTGAGGGTCAGTTTCTTTGGAGAATTCCTAAATGTTTAATGTCTCAACCTTTTCTCTTGGTCATTCAATTTCTCTAGAGACAAACTCATCAGTTTCTGACATGTGGTAGGCAACTGTCATTTGTGGATAATGACAGGAAAAGAGGTGTGGAAACTCTCACCAGTGCAATATGAAAATTTTCATTGGCTCCTATTATTTTGAGATTTTGCCCCACCTTTTTCCTTACTGTTTCTGGTTTTTCCTTATTTGAGAGCCTCACTAGTGATCTTTACAAAGTCTTCCTGCCTCCTGCAAAGTAGAGGTGGGTTTGGAAGGTATCTACGATGTAACTATTCATAAACAAACTTTCAATCAGTCCTTCATTTTTGGTCAGAAACTCACCCTACCTTCTTGGGACCTGGGTCTCAAACCCTAAGATTTTCACGGGTCTAGAAAACACATAAGCTAACTACTCTCTGCATACTTATTTATAGATAAAGTTGTAGCCCTTTTTGTTCATCTAAGAGAATTCCCACCACATATCTATCCACACCTGTCTTCAATAGATCTATTTAAACCTCATGTCCATTGCTATGCGCTCTTGCCCTTTTTCTTTGCTCTTGTGAGATTATATCTCTAAATCTATCTCTGTGTCTATCTCTATCTGTACCTCAGCCTAGTTCTATGTCTGTATCTACCTATTCTTTGCCACTTTACAGGCAAGCCAGTAATGAAGGATTTATGCATATATCCACCCATCAAGTTTAACTAGAACCATTTCCTAAAACTAAATCAGATTAGTCATCTCCCTGATTCGAATCTTTTAGTGGTTTTGCATTCAATTGACCCAGAACCCTTTCCCTGCCTGCCTCTCTCGCCTCATCTGTTGCCACTCCCTTTAAAAAATCTGCTACTAGCTTGAGCCCAGGAGTTTGAGACCAACTTAAGCACCATAGGGAGACCCCATCTCTACAAAAAATAAAAAATTAGCCAGGCATGATGATGTACACCCATAGTCCCAACTACTCAGAGAGCTGAGGCGGGAGGATTGATTCAGCCCAGGAATTCGAGGCTGCTGCAGTAAGCCATGATTACACCACTACACTCCAGCATGGACTTCAGAGCAAGACCCAGTCTCAAAAAAAGAAAAAGAAAAAAAAATCTGCTACTGGAATCTTAAAACTGGAAGTGGCCTTAAAGATTAGCCAGTTGAGTTGTTTTTAAACAATACCTTGCAGATACCCAGAGATTTCGTACAGATGCCAGACTCACTGCTGAAGGTTGTGGGTTGTAGGGGGTTGTGATGGGGTGGTTACAGAAGTGGACAAAGAGTCTTACTCTGGTGTCTTCCCTCAGTTCAGTCTGAACAACTCCACTTTTATCAGTTTTATGGGCCAAATCTCTGCATAAAAAAGCTGCAGGCTGCAGTAAAATTAAAAACACGAAAACCATCCATCCAAACCACTTATTTTAAACATGAGCAATCTGGAGCCCAGGGAGGTGGTCAAATGACTTCCACATTCATGGTCAGCAGGGACAGAGCCAGGGCAGTCAGTATGTCATTTGCTCTGTGATGCTGCCCACAAAAGAATCTAGCGGGTGATGTGGGTTGCCCAAGCCTGCCCTGGAACAGAAGAGGTACATTTATGTCTTGATATGTTCACATGAGAGAACATTTATCCATCACCTGCCATGCCAGCCACTGTTCTAGAATGCAGGGATGGAGCAGTGAACACAGTACACATGGTGATCCACCCACCTCAGGCTCCCAAAGTGCTGGGATCACAGGCATGAGCCACCGTGCCAGGAAAGAAATTTTTTTTTTTTTTTTTTTTTTCAAGAAAAGCAGGCTGGGCATGGAGGCTCACATCTGTAATCTCAGCACTTTGGGAGGCCAAGGCAGGCAGCTCTCCTGACATCAGGAGTTCAAGACCAGTCTAGCCAACATGGCGAAACCCCATGTCTACCAAAACTACGAAAATTAGCCAGATGTGGTGGCACACACCTATAGAATTGATTATGGTATAGGGCTTATCAGTGGACCAAACCTGGCCCACTACTGCTTTTTGTAAATAAAGTTCTAATGGATTGTCTATGGCTGGTTTTGCAACTATAAGTCATTGCATGAAAAAGTGAAATTTATGCTGGTTGTGGTGGCCCATGCCAGTAATCCCAGCACTTTGGGAGGCTGAGGCAGGCAGTAGATTGCTTGAACTCGGGAGGTTGAGAAATTGGGCAAAACTGTGAAACCCTATCTTTACCTAAAATAAAAAAAAAAATAGTAAAAAGATTAGCCAGGTATGGTGCCCTGCACCTGTGGTCCCAGCAACTCAGGAGGCTGAGGTGGGAGGATCGCTTGAGCCCAGGAGGCGGAGGTTGCAGTGAGCCAAGACTGTGCCCTTGCACTCCAGCCTGGGTGGCAGAGTGAGATCCCATCTCAAAAAACAAACAAACAAACAAAAAACCCAAAACACCATACACGCTGAAATGTAGACCCTCAAAGCCTAAAATATCTGATTATTTACAGGAGAAATTTGTTACATGCACAAGATGAATGTATTCCACAAAACAAATGGTGAGTGGAAGAAGAGCACTCCCGTAAAATTCAGAAATAGTTAAAACTAATCTAGCAGTCACAACAGTGAATACTTTTGGAGTAAGTTAGTGATTCTGCAGGGTGTGCCGAGGGCTTCTGAGGAGCTGAGAATATTCTATTTTTTTATATGAATGCTGGTTACACAGTTGGGTTAAATTTGAAACTTTATTGGGTCATACACTGCATAAGATTTGTGCAGTTTCAGTATTATGTTTTTTTTTTTTTTTTTTTTTTTTTGAGACGGAGTCTCGCTCTGTCGCCCAGGCTGGAGTGCAGTGGCACAGTCTCGGCTCACTGCAAACTCCGCCTCCCGGGTTCATGCCATTCTCCTGCCTCAGCCTCTCCGAGTAGCTGGGACTACAGGCGCCCGCCACCGCGCCCGGCTAATTTTTTGTATTTTTAGTAGAGACGGGGTTTCACCATGGTCTCGATCTCCTGACCTCGTGATCCGCCCGCCTCGGCCTCCCAAAGTGCTGGGATTACAGGCGTGAGCCACCGCGCCCGGCCTTATGTTTTAAGTTTACTTTTAAAACTCATTTGTTAAGGTAAGGCATAAAATCTCTTCTGCAGTCTAAAAAATGGAAGGAGAGAAATTGCATTAAAGGCTAAATATCAAGAATGTAGGTTTCCCAGAAATATTTTCTTTTCCTTATATGACTTCTTTCTTTTATGTCTTGTACTGTCTTGTTTCTTACTTCCTTCATTTCTTTCTTTCTTCTTTCTTTCTTCCTTGCTTTCTTGCTTTCTTTCCTTCTTCCTTTCTCTTGCTTGCTTGCTTTCTTCCTTTCTTTCCTTCCTACCTTCCTTTCCTCTTCCCTCTCTCCCTCTTCCTTTCCTCCTTTTTCTTTCCTTCCTTCCTTTCTCTTTCCTTTCTTCCCTTTTTTCCTTCGTTCCTTCCTTCCTCCCTTCCTTATCGCTCTTTCCCTGTTTCTTTCTTGCTTGCTTGCTTGCTTTCCTTCCTTCCTCCCTTGCTTATCTCTTTCTTTCTTTCTTTCCTTCCTTCCTTCCTGAGACAAATTCCCTCTAACACTGAGTCTGTGACATCAAAATAAGTTATCTACAAAATAAGTTATCTCCACTGTAAAATAGAATGGTGAGAAAGGTGTAGAACAGACGTTCCCATTTCATAAGGGAAGAATAGTCAAGAAGAAAGGGGTAACTGGCGCCAAGTATGAAAACCCAAAAGAGAAAACAAGTCTTAAAACTCCAGAATGGTCTTCTTTGACTCCATGTCCCATGTTCTGGGCACACTGGAGTAGAGGTTGGACCCATAAGGCTCATACCACCCAGCAGCACTCACAGGTTGGAGTCTCTTGCTGTGCCTGCAGCTCTCCAAGGCAGTTCTGGGGTTGTGGGAGTGGTCTCAATCCCATGGCTCCACTAGAGATTGTCCTGGCGGGCTGTCTGTGGGGGCTGTGACCCCACAGTTTCACTGGGCATTGCCCTCATAGGGGCTTTCTGTGGTGACTCTGACCCTACGACAAGTCTTACCCTGGGTCCCCTGGCTGTCTGTGTCATCCTTTGAAATGTAGGCAGAGGAAACCATGCCCCCAAGTCTCTTGCATTCTGCACGCCTGCAGAATTAGCACCATGTGGACACTGCCAAGATTTATGACTCGTACCTTCCAGAGTGGTAGGTTGAGCTACACTGGAATCTACCTGAGCCACAGCTGGGGTGGCTGAGGAGCACTGCACTGGAATGTGGAAGCAAAGCTCCGAGGTGGCTGTGGGCAATGAACCCATGGAGGGTACCCTGGTCTGTCCCCCAAATTTATTCTACCCCCCTAGAGCTCTGGGCCTGTGATGGCAGGGGCAGCCGTGAAAGTCTTTGAAATGCCTTTGGAGTCATCCTCCCATTGTCTTGATGATCCCTTTTATGCATATGAATCGCCTTAGCTCACCCTTGGTTTGCTGTCCTGAGCACACCTTTTCATTCTTTACATAGCCAGGCTGAAAACTCCATTCTGCTGCCCTTTTAATTATAAAATCCATCTTTAAGTTATTTCTTTCCTCTTCTATCTTACTGTATGAGGTTAAAAATAGCAATGCATCCCATCCCCTTGGGAATGTTACGTCATACCTGATCAGGCCACTGACCTAAACTACTGGGCTTGCAATTACATATACACTTATGAGTTAGACAGACACTTTGAGAGCCGAGGTTGTGGCAGGTTTCGCTCTGTCAGCCACTTCTCTGAATGCCGAGAGCTCAGGCTGTGATGGGCCTTGGAGCTTTGAAACATCCCTCCTTCCCCTTCCCACCACCACACTGCTACTGCCCTCTAGCATCAAGGGACCTTACGTCCTTCACGGATTTCCCCCACTGTCTTGGTCAATCCAGCTTCTCTGGAGAACCGCTCCTATCAAAGTACATCTCAAAAGTTTATAATTAGGCTTTACTTTTCTTAGAGCCCTGCTTCCATCCTAACTGAGCAATTGGGAACCCACTCACTATGTGGTTTACCTACCTGGTCTATCAAATGTGTTCTTTGGAAGATCTGTTTTCTATTTTCCCCATCGTTAACCATTGTGAATCAAAAGAGAAAAAAATCTCATATGTCAGTAAACCATGTGATTCCTGAAACTGTGCTCTGGTAGCTCCTTATTTTAATCCCATAGAACACAATTCTACTGCCTGTATAATCAGAGATTATAAAATAACAGATGTTACCAAAAATGACAGATGTTACCAAAAAATAAATGTTTAAATGACAAATTGCATGGGATATATATTTGAATACATTTTTAAAAACATTTGTGTTAAATAACCACACCCCATGAAATCTGCTATCTTAATCATTTCTAAGTGCACAGTTCAGTGGTGTTGAGTATATTCATATTGCTATGCATCCCATCTCCAGAACTCCTCATCTTGAAAAACTGAAAGCTTATACCCATTGAACTAACAGTTTCCCATTCCCTTCCTTACCTGCTCCACGCAGCCAGCCCCTGGCAACCACCATTCTACTTTCTGTTTCTAGTCATTTGATTCTAGGTGCCTCATATGAGTGGGATTGTACAGTATTTGTCTTTCTGTGTCTGGCTTATTTCACCCAAAATAATGTTTTAAAGGTTTATACATGTCATAGCATGTCAGCGTTCTTCATTTTTAAGGGTATTTTACCACAAATTAAAATTAGGGGGTGGGGCAGAAGGACTGGATAGCATGGGAAAACCAGTGAATCAATCACTCCATCTTAATGGCTTCCAATAGAAGCTTATTAAGCCATATGAAGGGGGAGAAAAATAGTCTCCTATCTTCTCTACTTAGCTCTTAGCTGATGGATCCCTGTAGCAAAAGACAGATTAACAAGAGAAAAACAAACAAGCTTATTAAAATGTATATATCATATACATATGAGAGATACTCAAAAAATGAGTAACTATCAAAGAGATGGCTTAGAACTCCAGCTTACATAGCAACTTCAACAAAGAACAACAAATGTTTTAGAATTGTGACAAGACAAAGGAAAGGGACTTTGAGCCTCCAGGGGCAAATAAATGGTTGACAAAGGAGAATTAGTAAAGCTTGTTATGTAAATTTCACTGGGTGGTCTCCAGGCTGATAAGGGTTTAAAGGTGTCTCTGGTGCTTAACCTTTGTCATTGGTAGAATGGGAAGGAGGGATACCCTTGTAAATTTATGTCCTGCTTTTAGACAAATAGAAGGAGGGCAGAGAGTTTTTCCTGTGTCTGTTTCTTCTCAATGCTTTCAACTCAAAATAATCTTTATGCTAAAAAGATATATTTTGAAGTGGTATATTCTGGTCTTTTACACATAAAAAGGAATAGAACACTGATACATACAAAACCATGGGTGAGCTGCAAAAACATTCTGTTAAGTGAAAGAAGCCAAACATAAAAGGCCACATGCTGTATGATTCCATTTATATAAAATATTCAGACTAAACAAGTCCTGAAGACAGTGGATTGGTGATTACCAAGGTATGGGGCAGGGGTCAAATGGGAAATGCCTGGTTAATGGGCATGGGGATTGTTTAATGGGTATAAGCATTTCTTTTTGAGGTGATGAAAGTGCCCTGGGATTAGATGGTGGTGATAGTTGCAAAACTTTTTGAATAGACTAAAAAAAAAATCACTGAACTGTACACTTTTTAAAGGATGAATTTTTATGATATGCAGATTATATGCTAATTTTTAAAATGATGTGATTGAAAACATAGGGACATAAAGGAGACAGAGAAAGAGTTAACATAGGGCATGGTTACGATTCTGATTGCTTTATTTTCTTTCCCTACTACTAACTGATACAGGCAGGAGGCAGACAAATTCCTAGGCAGAAAGAGGTCCTCAGTGAATCCCAACCTTCAAGCTAAACGACAACCTGAAGCCTGAAAACCGGGCTGCCAGTTCCAGGTAGAGTCCACAACCCAGAGTGAGAACATCCTTGGTGCCTTTTAGCCAATGAAATGGTGCTTTTTTCTTTTTTTAATATATATATATTTTTATTATACTTTAAGTTCTAGGGTACATGTGCACAACTTGCAGATTCATTACATATGTATACATGTGCCATGTTGGTGTGCTGCACCCACTAACTTGTCATTTACATTAGGTATTTCTTCTAATGCTATCCCTCCCCCATCTCCCCACCGCACGACAGGCCCCGGTGTGTGATATTCCCCGCCCTGTGTCCAAGTGTTCTCATTGTTCAATTCCCACCTGTGAGTGAGAATATGCAGTGTTTGGTTTTCTGTCCTTGTGATGGTTTGCTGAGAATGATGGTTTCCAGCTTCATCCATGTCCCTACAAAGGACATGAACTCATCCTTTTTTATGGCTGCATAGTATTCCAGGGTGTATATGTGCCACAGTTGCTTAATCCAGTCTATCACTGATGGACATTTGGGTTGGTTCCAAGTCTCTGCTATTGTGAAGAGTGCCGCAATAAACATAGGTGTGCATGTGTCTTTATAGTAGCATGATTTATAATCCTTTGGGTATATACCCAGTAATGGGATCACTAGGTCAAATGATATTTCTAGTTCTAGATCCTTGAGGAATCACCACACTGTCTTCCACAATGGTTGAACCAGTTTACAGTCCCTCCAACAGTGTAAAAGCATTCCTATTTCTCCACATCCTCTGCAGCACCTATTTTTTCCTGACTTTTTAATGATCACCATTCTAACTGGTGTGAGATGATATTTCATTGTGGTTTTGATTTGCATTTCTCTGATGGCCAGTGATGATGAGCATTTTCTTATGTGTCTGTTGGCTGCATAAATGTCTTCTTTTGAGATGTGTCTGTTCATATCCTTCGCCCCCTGTTTGATTTTTTTCTTGTAAATTTGTTTAAGTTCTTTGTAGATTCTGGATATTAGCCCTTTGTCAGATGGGTAGATTGCAAAATTTTTCTCCCCAAATGGTGCTTTTTTCAGGCCTGCCCATGGACCAATTAGTATGCACTCCCTGATTCTGAGCCCATAAAACCCTCAGACTCAGCCACACACTGGGACTATCTGCCTTCAGGCTCCCTCTCACATAGAGGGCTACCCACTTTGGGTTCCCTCTTGTTTTGAGAGCTTTTCTGTCACTCAAGACAATTCTTCCCCACCTTGCCCACTCTCTAGTGTCTGTATAGCTCATTTCTCTTGGATGTGGGACAAGAACCTGGAGCCCACTGAATGGCAGGTGTGAAAAAAGCTGTAGCACTGTAGCCCTCCACCCTCCACTGGTGCCAGATGGCTGCCCCATGTGACAGGAAGCGGTGACAGCAGAACTTGGCCAGCCAAGGAGCCACGGGCCTGGGCAGGGCGGCAGGACCAAACAAGCTGAGACGTGACCTGATTTGCTGAAGCTTGCAGATGATGGGAATGAATGAGCTGTAACACAAATGAGCTGTAATGCTTCCTGAGGGCTCAAAGGACACTTTGAGCCTAAAGTCCCAGCACTTTAGTATTCCCTGAGGAAAAAGCTGTAACACCCCTTGGGGCTCCGTGGTTGCTGGCATCTTCAAGCTTTCAGGCACTGCTGCATCCCCCTCATCCAGACATTGGTGCCCAAGTCAGAAGTCATTCAAGGCCGCATGCAGACCAGTTGCAGGATGAGTGAAGAGCTGATGGGCATGGGATCCAGGCCAGGAGCATGAGCTGAATACAGCCTGCCAGGCCAAGTGGGTGAAGCAAGCCAGGCAGTGAACCCAGAGCTGAGCAGGGTCCCTGCATTGCCAGTCACAGAGGTTTCTGGCTGGCACAGAGTCACCAGCAGACTCCTGTGTCATAACCTTTGTGGAGATAAAAATCACCCACATGAGAACAAGGTTTATTAATTGAGATCACGCTCTGTATTGTAAGAGTCAGCCACCACAACAGCTTGTGCTTGACAGAGACTCAAAGGCAGGCAGAGGAGTAGGAAAAGAGGAAGGTGCATCCTGCTGGGAACTGGCTGATCTGGGAATGGCTGGAGGCAGACTGACAAGAAGAGGTGCATTCCGCATGATCTGTGAGGGTCAGCGTATTTGGCTTTCCCCTCTTGACCCTAACTTGGAAGAAGTATCAAAAATGAGGGAGGGTCTGGATTCAGTCCCGAGCATTTGGGACAGATCACTGCAGAGGTGTGGGTAGGCTCTCCAGGCTGGTGGCTGCTCACGGCCTTCCTGTGCTCACCAGTGAACTGAGACAATTCATTGGCCTGGAAACCCTCTTTATCATCTCTGGTCAACTGAATACCTTTCCTAGACTGAGAAACTTTGTTCAATATTTTTATAACAACTCCTATTGGTAATCATAGTAATAATTACAATAATGATAAATAGCAATGATTATACTTTTATATACTTATTAATATTTATAAAATGCTTATAATCTATACTTTAATTTACATTTTGGAATTTATATGACATACAGGGCTGGGCACAGTGCCTCACACCTGTAATCATAGCACTTTAGGAGGCTAAGGCGGACAGATCACTTGAGGTCAGGAGTTTGATACCAGCCTGGCCAACATGGCAAAATCCCGCCTCTACTAAAAATACAAAAATTAGCTGGGTGTGGTAGCATGTGCCTGTGGTCCCAGCTACTTGGGAGGCTGAGACAGGAGAATCACTTGAACCCAGGAGGTGGAGGTTGTAGTGAGCCGAGACTGTGCCATTGAACTCCAGCCTGGGTAACAGAGCAAGACTCTGTCCCAAAAACAAAAACAAAATTTATATAACATATTTATGTATTATATAATTTATAGATAAATATTTTGTATTTTATGTATAGTTTATGTATAATAAAGTTATATATTTATAGTACTTATATAATTATATATGTATTAATTACAATTATGTTTATAATTAACAAAAATATTCTCATTACTATAAACCTTGTGAGTCACTCTCACACCTGACACCCCAGCCTGCACCCTCCAACCGAGGACTCGATTTCAGTTTTAACCCTCTAGCTGCCCTTTCACACCAACTCCTGCCCATTCCCACCCCCATTTCACCAGGGTCAGGTCGGGCCATCTGTGTGACCTTCATGGATTACAGAAAAGCAGCCACCAGCTTGTTCCTGGCAAGGGATGCAAAAGTTTATGTCCACGAAAGCCACTGCAGGTGGTGAGGACACCCGGCCTTGGCTCCACTCACGTTGGGTCACATTTCTTGGCCCAGGGCTGGCAGAGAGTGCCCAGCATGGGCCTGGCCTCCACCTTGGAGCTCCCTGGTTGGAATGGGTTGGAGGGGGCTAACCCCCACAGTCCAGGAGGCCTTGATTTTCTTTTTCCAGAGGGCCCTGGGCCAGGGACAGCTGTGGGTGGGGGACAGCGGTGCCCTGCAAGGTTGGACATTCTGAGCCGTGAGCCCCTCCTCCATTGCCTTCCATTGGTGGGACCCCTTTGTGGACAGACAGCTGTACTCAGCATGTTTATTGCTCTAGCTACGACAACAAATAACCGTAACAGCGATCGTTACAATCATGATGAGTGGCAGTGACAAAAATAACTTCAGGCCTGGCATAGTAGCCCACACCTATAATCCTAGCACTTTAAGAGGTGGAGGTGGCCAGTTCTCTTGAGTCCAGGAGTTGGAGACCAGCCTGGGCAACATGGTGAAACCCCGTCTCTATAAAAAGTTTCAGAATTAGTCAGACATGAGGGAATGTGCCAGTGGTCCCAGCTACTCAGAGGCCAAGGCAGGAGGATCGCTTAAGCCCAGGAGGCTGCCATGAGCCATGGTCACGGCACTGCACTCCAGGGTTACTGTTACTCTGGGCGACAGAGCAAGACCCTGTCTCTAAAAAAATAAAAATAACTTTTCACGTGTTTATTTTTCACATGGATTTATCATTTATAACCTCTACAATTTATATTTAATGTTATAGAAGACTGTATTACAATTTTTGTGATTTCATATTTACAGATAAATATATCTTATAACAATAACATTTTTCCCATAAACCTTGGGCCCCACCCCACCTGAGGAATGATTCTCTGCTTTACCCCCACTGCCAGTCTGGGTCCCCGTGGGCCCTTATCTAGGTTGGCCCTAGCCTCTTGTCTAAGGCGGGAGCCGGACAACTGGTCAACCCAGCTGCTCGAGGCCTTGAGCTAGTCCAGTATCTCAATGGGCTGTCCCTTGGCTAGAATCTAATGGGGACCCCTGGCCTAAGGCAGGCAGGGGCCCATCGATGTGAGTCTTTGGAGGTTGATGGACTACAGTAGAGAGACCGAGCCTGGCAGACTGCTGGTCAACCCTGAGGATGCAGGGGGCTACCCATCCATCTCTGCTGTCCCCACCGCTCCCCAACTTTGTCCCAGCCCAGGGTGCATCCTGGCAGGGTGGCGAGGAGGCGGGGCATTGAGTCAGGTTACCTGATCACTGCTGCCCCACAGTGTGGCTCTGGGTCCGAGTCCTGGTGAACTAGAGGGATAGATGCATAGATGCTTGGAGCCTCCACGTGGGTGGACAAACCCTGGTGTCCAGGACTGACTTACAATGGATTGCAGTGAGGGAGCTGTTCTGCTGCTTAGGAAACCCAGAGGCAGGTCTTACTCGCATGTTTCCCCAGGAACCTGCATT
The DNA here is from genome assembly GCF_009828535.3 of Hylobates moloch. NCBI lineage: Eukaryota > Metazoa > Chordata > Mammalia > Primates > Hylobatidae > Hylobates > Hylobates moloch. The sequence goes on from NW_026652283.1 coordinate 109,694,334, forward strand.
TGGTGACGAGCGAGGGGCAGGTGCCTCTTTCTGGCAGTTCCTCTTTTCCCAATAGGGACTCTACATCCAGATGGGCCTAAGCGTAAGAGGAGGATACTGTGCACGCAGGATGCACCCCGCTGCCAGGGGAGGGGAATGTCTGGGACGAGATATCCAAGGTCAGTCAAGCCTCCTATGCACCGCTCTATCTTCTGTTTGCCTTAAGGTCACCCTGATGGTAGCTTTGCCCGATTGGTTACTCAGACAAGCAGACAGCAAAAGCCTGAGCCTGCAGTTCCTTTGTTAGGGAGCAGGATTGCCATGGCAACAGTACGTCTCCTGTAGGAGTCTAAATGTTAACAGTGGTCCAAACCCAGCTCAAATGTTCCCTCCCACAGGGACTGTGAGCAAGAGTTGTCTCCCTGAATGGATTTCAAAAAGCCGGCTCTTGGGTTCTTAAGAAAACAGCTCTGGGGGGTCGCTTTGCATCTCAAAGTGCAAAGAATGTGTAATTGCAACCTTTTTAAAGTAACTATTCTAAGAGAGAGTCCAGGGGCCTATCTGCCTATCACCTGGTTTGGTCTGGAATAAATTTTGGTAGCATGGAGCTTTCTCAAGCAGGCATTTTAAGTGGGACTGGGGTCATGGCCTTAAGCTGCTGGTAGCCAAGCTAGAGAGTCTGGTCAGGTCTCTTAGTGCAGTGGTTTGGATGGAGCCATTATGTGCCAAGAGGTCTGCAGTTCTCTCCCAACTCCTTCCTTTTCTGCAAACTCAGTCTGAGTTTCCATTTTGTTCTGTGGCCCTTTCCTTGCGGCCTCTTCACAGAGAAGTGGCACCACTGAATTTTAAAAAAGATGGTTAATCCTCTTTTAGCTAGTACCTACATTTTGGGGTATTAGAAAGTCTTGTTGTGATGTGCACTGCTCCTCAAACACTGAGCTGAGGAAGCTGTTCGTGATGGTTAATATTAGGTGTCAACTCGATTGCATTGAAGGATGCCTAGATAGCTGGTATTGTTTCTGGGTGTGTCTGTAAGGCTGTTGCCAGAGGAGATTAACATTTGAGTCAGTGGACCCGGAGAGCAAGACCCACCCTCAAGCTGGGTAGACACCAGCGAGGGTAGAACAAAGTAGGCAGAAGGTGGGATAAGTTGGCTTGCTGAGTCTTCTGGCTTTCATCTTTCTTCCGTGCTGGATGCTTCCTGCCTTTGGACATCAGACTCCAGGTTCTTTGGCCTTTGGACTCTTGCACTTACAGCAGTGGTTGGTCATGGGCTCTCGGGCCTTTGGCCACAGACTGAAGGCTGCACTGTTGGCCTCCCTGCTTTTGAGGCTTTTGGACTTGGACTGAGCCACTGGGGTCTTCCTTCTTCCTCGGCTTGCAGACGGCCTGCTGTGCAGCTTCACCTTCTGATCAAGTGAGCTAATTCTCCTTAACTCCCTTTCATATATAAGCTATCCAATAGTTCGGTCCCTCTGGAGAACCCTAATAGTGTTAGAAAACCAAAAGGTGAGAGTGTTTAATTCGGGAGCTTTTAGGTGACAGCACATCCCATGACTAAAAAAAGGATAGCTTATATATTTGTAAGAAACTCATATTACACTGATAAACACTGCAAAACAAGCTAGTTGATATTTTTGAGATCACATGTCTCTTATTTAAACCATCTTATTGATTTTAATATACCTATAAAAAGGATCTTTATTTAGAAAAGATTTCTAAGACCTTTTATGCAGAGTAACTGCAAAACTTCTTAGCTCTTTCATTCTTAAATACTCCCTTGAAACGAATTTTATTGATGTTTGTCTGCGTATAATTTCATGAAGAGCAAAAGGAAAATAAAATTAGCCTAATTAAAAAAAAAATAGCCTAATAGCTAATGTTGGCCAGCACTAACTACACTCAAGGCCCTCTCCCAAGCATTTCACATGGAGCAACATTTCATCCTCCCAACCACCAGTGAGGGGAGGACCATTCAGCTCCGTTTTCAGACAAAGAGCTTGACGCACACAGAAGTTACCTTGTCCACAGTCACATAGCACGTAAAGGGCAGGGCAAAGCCAGGATGCAAAGCCACACAAGGCCACCTGGCTCCAAAGCCCCTGGGTAGAAACCAGTGGGCCACCCTCGCACAGCAGCAGGGCCTTCCTGGAGCCAGACAGCAATGGGGAGGCTGCTCTGCGGCACCTCGCCTCTCACCTCCACTTCCTATCCTGGGCTTGTCAGCAGCCCTGAGCACCTCTCCTTCAGGGGACCGTCAGTGGGGAGAGGTCAGGCTCAAATTCATTTTTACATAAATGTTTTTGGTGTTAAAACTTCCCAAATGAGGCCAGGTATGGTGGCTCATGCCTGTTATCTCAACACTTTGGGAGGCTGAGGTGGGAGGATTGCTGGAGGCCAGATGTTTGAGACCAGCCTGAGTAACACAGTGAGACCCTGTCTCTACATAAAATTAAAAAATAAAAAATAGCTGGGCATGGTGGTGTATGCTTGTAGTTCCAGCTGCTTAGGAGACTGAGGCAGGAGGATTGCTTGAGGCCGGGAGTTTGAGGCTGCAGTGAGTTATGATCGTGCCACTGCACTCTAACCTGGATGTAGAGTGAGACTTTGTTTCTAAAAAATAGACCACCTGAATGAAAACGTCTAATATTATGTTGATATGTAATATTGACCAAAGCCTAACTATGGAAAACAAAATCTTAAGGTCTTGGAAGACATATGTCTTTTAAGTATCTATATTAGCAAAATTCATTACTCAATTCAATTATGCTAGATTTTTCCCCTTGCTATATGCTTAGAAAAGACGAAAAATGCACCCCTGTTAAAAAACTCATAAGAATTAAAAGAAATTTTTAAAAACCTCAAATTTTAGGATGATTTTTATTTACAAAACGGATTGGGTCTTTTGTTTTACAAAAATTACAAAAAAAGACTCTTAAAAATAGAAATAGCTTCTCAGACTCTTGGGAACTACTTTTAAGCAACCAAGGAGTTAGAACTCAGATGGTTTTCTTCTTTGTAAAAGCAACAATGACCACGGCTGTGTGCCACGTCAATCACCGCTGAGTGTCTTCTCCTACAATTATACAGCCCCGAGCTGTGTCTGGTGGAAAGGTCTCCACTCAGGTCAGAGTCTGAAGGAGCAAGATCTTCTCGTTAATGCAGAATCTGTGCAGAACCACCATAAGATTCTCTCCACAGCGGGAGACCTGGCGCTCCATGGCCAGGCGAAAGTCCTCCTTCACGCCTTTGGTGATGCCTCGAGTTACCGTGTGGTGCCTGAGGTCAGCAATAGGGAAACAGACAAAGACAAGGGGTTAGCACCAGCATCGCTGATCGCTGCTACTTGGGTAGGAATAAAGCCTGCCCCATATCTAAGTATAAGCTCAGATATTTTAAAAAGAACACAAGAATAGCTGCAACCAACCAAACATTCCAGCCCATTCCCCTTCAGAAAGACTTAAAACTAGACAGACATCTGTCGCACTCTATAAAAGGTTATTTCAAACATTTAATTGTTCAGTAAAATGACACCTGCTTTGCATTTGAATCAATGAAGCTCTGGTGTTATGCATCCCTACTGCTCACTGGTATACAATTCAGTTACTTAGGGCCAAATGGGTCCAGTCCACACTGGCTACAAAGAGCTTGTGTCCAGCCAGGCCAGCAGACCCTCCAGAGGCAGCAGCAAGGAGGAAGGAGACCTGAATGAGCCAATCACCCAAGTGAGCTCCCACCATGGCCCCCGCAGCTGGTGCTCCCAGAAAGGTTCAGGGCTCCTGCACAGCCGGGGTCACGAGCACATCTCTCTCCCCAGGACACCAGAATAAGGCACCTCCTCTAAATGCTGTGCCCATCTAGACTCTCATATGTTGAAGAAAACGCAGCAGGAGCTGGGGTCCTGACACGAGAATGTGGCACAGGTCAGGAGAGAGAGGAGGAGAGAGAGGCAGAATCTCTGAGGGGCAGAGGCAGTGGACTGCATGGTCCTACACTGTCCGGGCACTCAGAGGAGACCTGCACATGTGTGGAGGGGGTGGTGGGGACACAGGCAAAAAAGGTCTCTTAACTACGCCCCAAAGGTTGTGCTTTAGAAAAAGAAACCACACATGAAATCCCAGGAAACGGAAGAAACAAAATGAAGAAAGGAAAAGAAAAATCTAGCAAAAATCAGTCAGCTCAGTTAAGAGGAAGGGAGTTTTACCTACTAGTTCAGCAATTTGGTAGACTTAAACAAAAGTCACCTCTGTTTCCCACCCTCCTGCCTAATTTCCCTCACACAAAATTATAGGGATTGAAAATGAAGATTTTTTATGTTCTGGGCAAGATAAAAGTGTTGAAATTACTCTAAAATGTTTCTGTTTTTAAAAACTTGTACTAACGATCATATCAAATAAGGACAACAGGAGTCACCAAGTTGTAAAACAACAGATGAAAAGAAAAAAAAATCCAGTTTTGTTAGATAAGTAAAGCTATTACAGAACCTTCTAATGCCCATGGATGTTTTAAAGAACTACGGGGGAAAATAGCAGGGCCGTGGGGTAAATGCACAGTTCTTTGTGACTATCTCTCGTCAAATCTGGGTGGGTAGCGCAGTAGTTAGGACATAGCATCAGTGAGGTCCCACTAGGATAGATGCAAACCATTTATGCTGCCCTGAGATACTGCTCTTCTGGGTCCCAGGCTGCAGCCTCAAACTGGGGCTGACCCTCTGACCAAGTGGAGGTTACTGGCATTTGCAGACAGTTAGCCAGTTAGCTAAAGGGCAAACCCTCCTTTTCTTTTCTTTCTTTTTTTTTTTTTTTTTTTTTTTTTTGCGATGGCGTCTTGCTGTGTCACCCAGGCTGAAGTGCAGTGGCAATGATCTCAGCTCATTGCAACCTCTGCCTCCTGGGTTCAAGCAATTCTTGTGCCTTAGCCTCCCGAGTAGCTGGGATTACACGCACATGCCACCAGGCCCGGCTAATAAATCCTGCTTTTAATACCACTAAAAATATAACTAAATGCTACATCCTGCAGATCAGGGTCCAATTGTATTATCTCCATATATAAAGAGTGGCACAATTCGATTATATTTCTGTTAGAAGCACTATCACTTTGGTGAGTTTGGATGAAAAAGAGAATTAGTAAGCTTTTGTGGTTTAAGAACAGGATAAACCAGCTAATAAATGTGGCATTTTAGCCTATCAAATATTTTCATTTCAGAAAGGTAAGGTCTGAAAAAACATCAGTAGCAGGAAGAAAAAAAACACATCAGTGCCTATTTAGATACCAGGCAACTAATTGCTAATATGACAATAACGACTGGTCACTCATATGAATATCCACAAACAAAAATGTACTTAAACGTCAGCATCCTTAAATATATATGACCGAAAGCCTTAACGTTTTATCAAAAGAGAATCATAGTGCACCTAAGCTAATGTGCACTTAATTGAATACAGTTTTATATAGCTTTCATTGTTTTTTCCAGATCCATAATGATTTTTAAATCGAACACAAACACACTGGCAACTTATGGAAAAAAATAAGAAATGTTACAATATTACAACCAGATGGTTTGCCAAAATGCAGAACAAATTAAAAAATAAAGAAAGCATGAAAAAGAGCACTGAGGAACAAAGAGCTGAGAACCATGGGCAGTGAACATGTTGACAAACAGCACACTATGAGCGGGCGTTTATTCCACTTGGTACCTGTCAGCAGTCTGTATGCTGGGCTGAAGCACAGGTAAGAATTCCTGCTGCAGCAACCCCATGGGAGGGCTAGAAGGCCTTTAAAAAACAGCAAACAGCAGCATTCAAACACCCACACCGACTCACCCTGCACTGCAAAAACAACACTCCAGAGAAAATACACAAGACTACAAGCAGACTAAACAGAAACTCGTTAACCTCAACAAGCCCCTGGCCGTGGCTGGGTGTTTAAGGAGACTGGGGAGAAGCTAGCCGGCCCTCACTGCACCCGCTGCTGCTGGTGCGTGTCCAGAGGCGTCTCGGTTCCTGGTCCCAGAGCTCAGCCCCCTTTTGATGTGGTATAAAAAGCGACCAGTGAGGAAGAGGACGATGGAATGCAGCTGAATGGCAATAGGGAGTAGGGGCAGCCTTTGAGAAGACACATTTTCAAAGCCAGCCTCTTTACTTTCCACTCTTCTCACGGTACACCAGTCCCAGCATTCAACCTGGTGATGTCTCGTAACCATCTTTAACAGGACTGAAGCCCCACCGGAGAGGCCCTTCCAAGAGGACTAAATGGTCTGGCAATGTTTTTGATAAAAAAAAAAAAAAAAGGTGGGGGGGTGAGTTTCAATTTCAAAAACGTATTGAGAACAGATGGGGGAAAATAAGAGTCCGGGACCCATGGCTGTGCAGAATTCTGTAACAACAAAGATTTAGTGTATTAGCCGGTGATCACCTCATAGAACATTATTATCCACCCTATTCAGAGTATAAGTAGGACATTGTTTTCCATTTTAATCCACTCTAATACAACTAAGATACTGCATTTATCAGCACAGAAACATTTCTCTATTTCAAAATACTTAAGAGCAAAAGGTCTGTGTAACAGATTAAGAGCTTCTCCCTCCTTTGAGTGAAGCACCGGGTGCCCTCAGTGTTGGTACTGTACCTGCTTGCATCCCAGATGTCATAGCTAGGGCAGACTCACAGCCTTACCCCCGGGGAGAAGTGTACACTGCTCACAACATCTCTGCCACTCATCTGGAGGGACAACCCAAAAGGTCTGTAATGGCTTCAGGGAACTTGTTTGGAACCCAAAGGGAAAAGGAATTTACATTGTTTAATAAAGATTCCAACCATTCCTCAGTTAGGAAGAGCTCTCTGGCTTAAGCAGTGTGCTTTCTACCATGTTAATTTAGGCATAAGTAATTAACCTTGAGATTCACACAGTGAAGACTGGGCGAATCCCTACAAGGTCAGATTACTAGGGAATAATCCCTATTCCTGCTTTCAAACTGATGCAACTGCAGGTTTCCTAAGAGGCTTGTCTTCTATAGAAAGTTAGAAGAAATTAAGGGTTATATTGATCAAGGTGGGAGACCTTGGAGTTATCCCTCACTAGTTAGAAATGCATGATGGGTATCCTTTACACAAACAACTCCAAACACTCTTCCCTGTGATACTAGCTGGTACCCAACACTCCCTTGCTCTCATTCCTCATCCTAGGGTTTGTCCACGTGGACTTAAATCACGCTTCAGCTCAGTAAAAACTGGTAAAAGAAGAAAGGTTCAGTACAATGAAGTCTGAAGTTCAACTGTTGATTTTTTGACAATCCATCTCTCACATCTGCACTAACAGTTAGGCATTACCTAGGTACAGTGATAATCATCTGTAGGTTTAATCCTATGTACACAGACTTCGGTTCCACTATGGCTGTCTCTATATTAACTCGTATAGTGACTGCTGATGGGAATTAACTAAAAAGCTTGATTCAGGGTGTATTTGTATATCCAGTTTCAAAGTCTAGAAAACAAATCACAATACAAAAGGGGTTACCTGGGCTTCCGTATCCAAAGGTAATCTTTATCCCCAAACACTGTTAAGAATATTTTGAACAACATAGTTATTCTTCCCAAAGTTTCGATTCACTATCTTAGAAAAGTAAATGGGGATGGGAAGATGCCAGTCCTTGTCCATCCCGCTTAAGCAACCCAAAGCAGAAAGGTCTCGTGTATTTTTAAAAAGAGCATTGTTCTTTTATTTTAAAAGCTTATAATTTAATAACACTTATAAGATGAAGGAGAAAAAAATCACTTAATCTTTCTATTCTTGAGAATGGATTCCACAAGACCCTATTCTTGCTAGACATAAAAAGAAATGTTTGCTATGCAGCAAATTACTGAGGTTACAGAAATCTGAAATGAACAGTTCTTACTTCTTTCCCTAGGCATTTCTAAGACTATCAAGATAGAACAAGATGTGGATTTTTGCTTTCAACCACTGAAAACTAGTTTATTCCACAATTGAGGGAAAAAGAAAAATGTTTTTAGTTTTAGCAGTACTTTCTTCTCATTCAGGATTCAGTCTCTTGCAGAAACTCTAACACTGACTTACAGACACACTGAATGTGCAGGAAGCAAAGGAGGAAGTATGAAAATAAAACTACACGTGGCATTTACAGCAGAGAGGATATATTACCCAAACTACAATGAGGATTGAAGGAGAGAAGCAAGATTTATGAGCTATTTAAAAATCATAAATGGTCACTAATTTGGCATTTTCATCTGGGCCAACCCGGAATTTTAGTAACATCTTGTGGGTTCAGGAGAGTATGGTAGAGACCAACCACTCCCACCATCATTTCTTGGGACAGGTATGTTCTTAGAGGCACTACACCTGGCTATTAATACTTTGTGTTATGTAAGTAATGAGGACTGCATAGGAGGGCTTCGTAGGTAGTTTATAAATAAAAAGTCTGTAGTTTTTCCTAAAGAATTTTTCTAACCCAGCACAATTTTAATTAAGCACAGCTGTTTTTTTTTCTTTTTCTTTTTTTTTTTGAGACGGAGTTTCACTCTTGTTGCCCAGGCTGGAGTGTAATGGCGTGACCTCGGCTCACTGCAACCTCCACCTCCTGAGTTCAAGCAGTTCTCCTGCCTCAGCCTCCCAAGTAGGTGGGGTTACAGGTGCCCGCCATCATGCCCAGATAATTTTTTTTTTTATATATTTTTAGTAGAGACGGGGTTTCACCATGTTGGCCAGGCTGGTCCTGAACTCCTGGCCTTAGGTGATCTGTCCTCCTTGGCCTCCCAAAATATTGAGATTACAGGCGTGAGCCACCACGCCTGGCCACACAACTGTTCTTAATTAAAGGCACTCTGTGACTAATCAGAAACTTACAGAATCACCCTATAAATTTTTGAAAGGAAAGATATCATGAATGAGACTTTTGTCTAGTGAAAAAGATGCAAATGTGACAAAAATACCCCAATTTTAGCAAAGTGTTTTAAGAAATGTAGTTAAGGAAATGCAAGTTTTTCAAAAGGTACCCAGAATCAAACTGACTGTCATAACAGAGATCAGGTTTAAAGTCCTTTGTATTAAATTTCTGATAGGTATAGACATTTACAAATACTTCATACAAAGACACAAAAGGTGAGCACTCAGCATGGAAGAGCAAAAGAGAACATGCTTACTTGATCAGCATTCCTTGATTGGGTAGTAATTCCAGATGAATTTTCCCACCTTCCTGAGTTCTCAAGTAGGCAAATTCCTCCAGCATATCAATATCTGCAGGCCAGATTCAGGTTAACCACATGTAAAAAAAGGTGCTAGTTTTCTCTGACGAGGCAGTTGAGTAACTTGCCCATTGCCATCCCACTAAAAAAGGTGCCAGTTCTCTCTGATAAGGAAATGGGGTCTCGGCAGTTGAGTAACTTGCCCATTGCTACCCCACTAACTGCAGACTCCATATTTGAACACAGATCTGTCTGATGCCAAAACCTGATTCTTATACCCACTAAACTCCCTTGCACAGATAACTCTTGGCATGAGATGTGCCAGGCTAAAGAGCATGAGGACAACATGTTTTCCATCTCGATAATAATTAATACTACATGGTCACAAGAGCAAATTTTTTTTGTTTTCTTAATAAGAAATGAAAGAGGAGGTGAAAGTAGGGAGGAACTTTGGTGTTACAGAACATAAAATTCATAAAAATCAAGTGATTACTTCTTCATAACTGGGGTGCAAGGGTTTTTAGATGCATCAGAGGATGAAGCTCCTGTGAGTCACCCAAATTTTATGCAATATGTCGATGACATTCATGTATGCATTTTTCTGGTGAAAAACTATGTAACTTTCATTAGATTCTCAAAAGATATGTCCCAAACCATGGTTAAAAACTATTACTTTGGTCTGGCATGGTAGTGCACACCTGTAGTCCTAGCTACTCAGAAGGCTGAGGTAGGAGGGTCTCTTGAGCCCAGGAGTTTTTAAGACTGCAGTGAGCTATGATCACACCACTACACTCCAGCCTGGGTGACACAGCAAGAACCCAACTCTAAAAAATAAAAATAAAAATAAAAATAAAAATAAAAATAAAAACTATTGCTCTGAGCACCTGAGCAAGAATATCATTTATATTCCTTACGATTCAGAAATAATGTAATAAGATAAGCAATGAAGTAAAAACACACAAATTGATAACTAACCTTTAATTCAAAGGTCTTTCCCTAATAAGCAGTGTGAAATAAAGCATTACCTAATGTCAGAAGCAGCTACTGTGCTGTGTAGCATCTCTGGTGGGTACTCATTGGTAGCTAAGACAGCTATGGCAGGGTGCCCTAACAAGTGATCGCAGGGCACAGCCACTATCCCCAGAGGCCACAGGAGGCATTCTTTTGATAGATGGAAGAAGAGGAACTATTAGTATTATATTCCATGACTAAGCCGGGCAAGCTGGACCTATCAGCAACCTGTAGGCTATTACTGGAGGCATTTTGGGTACCTTCTTAGAAGTCACCTAGCAGTGGGAAATGGAAGAGGGTTGTAAGATTTGCAATTCCTTGAATCGTGTCTTTTACGACTTTCAGAAGATCAACTGCCACAGCCCCAGTTTTAATCCCCATTCCTTCTCTTCGCTGCAAAATAGTAAAAATCATTATTTCTATCCAGAATGGTTCATTCTTTTTGTATCATGTATTCATTCTAAAGAAAATCAGAATGTGTTATGCTTAAACAAGAAAAAAGGATACTTGTAACGTAATTGAAAAAATTCTCATATTGGAAATTTCCTTGTTGGCAAATTTTATTGACAGCTTTCAGGAAAAGATTCTCGCCCCGTGGCCACTCTTGCTGAAGCAACACAATCACATGCCCCAATGCCATGTCGTCTCTGTTGTCTGTGAAAGCTCTAAGCTGCAAGACAAAGATTTATACAAGACAGAAAGAAAAGGAAGTCACAGGGTAATCTGAAATACAGCAAACATCACTTTCCAAAAATATGCTGTATATGCAAATGTGTGATAAAGGTCATTAGAGTAAGAAGGAAACAAAGGCAAAACGAAATGGCTGGTAAACATCACAGCTGCCTTCTAAGGAGGGCGGATTCTAACCAAAGAAGCCTCACGCTCCCTCTGCACAGCTGCTGGCAGTGTGTAGATAGGAGTTGCACATGGGTGGGCCTGAAGCTTTTGCATATGAGAATCAGGGGCAGAGAACTTTGATTCATCTTGTGTAATGGAGAAATAAATCTGGAGATTTCTTTGAAGGGGAGCAGATGGGAGTAGAAGGTGGGCAAGAGGCCATCCCAGAGAGAACTGTTTGTAGAGAACATGGGATTAGGGGGAAGGAAAGGCAGCGAGCCACAAGGAAATAAGCAGAAGTGTGAACTAAAGAAATGGTCAAAAGAGTTTTTGTTTCAAATGAGCGGTTATGCATAAAATCACATTTTAAATTGTTTTTGTTGCCCTAAAAAAGTGATATGGATGATGAGTTAAGTGGGAGTTACTGCACTGAAGTGGAGACCCAATGTTTTACTCTCTGGCCAACAAACCTTCCAGAAACAATGAAGCCTCCCTGCTCTAAGGCTCTGCTCTACCTGCAGCCAAGGGCTGCAGTTCCAAGTCCTGGAACTTTCCCAAATGTTGGGCCGTTAACTGGTGTTGATCTCAACACCTAACATGCTTCATCTAGCACATCTTTACAATGACAAACTCATCATCTCTCCATGAACCTAACTGCAATTTGTATTCCCTTTCTTTGTAGCTAATATATTTATATTGATAAAATATTTACCAAACACTACAACAGTCAAGGTTATTTGCATATCTGTCCCACTATTACACTTTTTGAGGATGGGGAGAACTTCCTACTTCTCTTTGCCTAGCGCAGTCATTATTTAATATAGATTTGTTAATTAGTAGCCCATGTGCTTTTCTAACTGTTTGGGCCTGCCCTCAAAAGTACTAAAATAACAATCCTTAGCAAGGTTCTCAAGTTCTCACGTCATGAGAATAATATTTGAAATTAAATTTTTTTTTCAAGCTAATCAACTTTAAGCTTACCTTAAAACAGGCTAACATTAAATGCAGGCAGTATGGCATGATAGCCTTGCTGGTACAAGGCAGGAGCTTCAGATCCGAACCTAACAGAAGTCCACAATGTTAGGTTAATGTACATTATTATCAAAGATAACAGCTTTGAAAGGCACCTGTTTAAGATGCTTTCATTAACAACAACAACAAAAGGAATATGCAGCAGTCACACAATTTCAATTATAGTTGAAACACAATTATACTTTGTGATGGTGAAACTGGCTTTTGATGGTCTCTAGATTTCATTTATCAATATTCTTTCCTAAACTTACTTAAATACTTTTTATGAGAAAACATTTCAAATATACAGAAAGTTATATACAGAGAATATAACACTGGTGTGCTCACCACTCAGCTTCATGAAATGTTAATATCTTAATTTTAAACATTTCTAGTATCAATCATCACAAAATCAGTTAAAGCCTATTGTGTATCCTTCTCTGATCCCATTCTCTTCCATCCCAGAGGTAGCCATAATTCTGAAGGCAGTGGTTGTCATTCCTGTGACTGTTAAACGCATAAACAACAATGGACTGTTCTTCATGCTTTCAGTCTACTATATAAATGGCGTCATTTTGTATGTATCCTTCTGCAAATTGCTTTTTTTACTCAACTTCATGTGGTTCAGATTTATCAACTGGCCAATATCAATACATGTAGCTCCAGTTCATTCATTTTTCAGTGTTATATAGTATTCTGTTGTCTGCATTCCTTTTGCGGAGGATATTGACATTTCCAATTTTTCACTATTACAATGATAAATATACATTCTTACATATTCTTGTACATTTATGTTAAGAACTTTAAGCAACAGCTTGCAAAGCAAGATCCCAATCTTTCCTTTCTGGTCTGTGTTCTTTATGTCTGTTATCTTTCTCTACTCAGAGGCAAGATAGCAAGAAATAAATATATTTTTCACATGGGATCCTGTACACACATACTTACATAAATGTGATATATCCAAAACAAAAGGTGCATGGAATAATAGTCATTCTTCTTATCTGAGATGTCTTCTTAAAATATTATTAAATTCTATCTCATTAAAAAAGAAAATTTCTGGTTGAAACTCATAACCCCATAAATGAAGACTCATAGCTTGAAAAACACTCATCTAAGGTATACAACTAGGAGGCGAGGTACATTTAATAATTAGGTAATGACACGTTCAACTTGGCCATGTGAAGTTGGTTTCCAGAATGGTTGCATGACTTTATACACCTTCCAGAAGCACGTGGCACTGTGTTCCTTCATATCCTCTTCAATTTTTGCATTCTGATGTGTGTGAAATGGTAGCTTATTGTTTTATTCTGAATTGCCCATATGACAAAAGGTTGAGAATCTTTCCAAATAGTTTTTGGCCATTTGGATTTCTGCTCCTGTGAATCTGTTGTTCCTGTCCTTTGCCTGTTTTTCTATGAAGACTGGATAATTGCTTCCTATTGGTCTGAAGGAGCTCTTTCAAAACTCTAGATACTAAGTTTTTGTTGACTTTGTGTGATAGACAATTTTCTGGCAGTCTATGGCTTATCTTTTCACTTTGACTGTAATAGCCTTTGTTGGTATTTTAATTTTAATGTGATCAAATTTACTAATCTTTCTATTTTTAAATTTTCTTCTAAAAGTTTAGAAGCTTTGGAGATTTTGCTGTCACACTTCAACCTTAAAATTTAAAGGATGTGTATGTAGCGTGAAGGAGGGGATCTCATTTTTCTATTGTGGTTTTTTACATTTGGATAATAAATTGTTCTAGTACGACTTATTGAATAAATTCATTCTTCCCCCACTGAATTTTAATGTCATCTATTTCTCAGTTTTCTATGCTGTTCCACTGGTCAACCCCTGTGCCAATACTACCCTATCTTAATTACTAAAGCTTTAAAATAAGTCTTGAAGTCAGCTCGGTCAGTCTTACTCACCTAATCGGTTTCTGGAAGGTATATAAAGTCATGCAACCACTCTGGAAACTAACTCACCATTACCAAATAGAACATGTCATTACCTAATGATATACCTTGCCTCCTACTTGTACACCTTAGATTAGTGTTTCTAAAGCTGTGAGTCTTCATCTACAGGGTCATGAGTTTCAACCAGAAACTTTCTGTTCTGCACAAATACTTAATTTTTGAAGAAGTCTGGGCTAGATTTTTTTTTTTTTAACCATTTGTTATAGAAAACTTCAAACATATACAAAGTAATCTGCTCCAGCACCATTGGTTGAAAAGTCTTTCCTTTCGCTATTGAATTACTTTGATGCCTTCATCGAAAATCATTTGATCAAATCTATGCAGGTCTGTTTCTGGATTCTCCATTCTTATATCAATATTTTGTCAACTCTGTCTTGATTATTATGTTTGTATATTAAGTCTTGTTATTATGTAGTATAAGTCACTTAATTCTGTCTTTTTTAAAACTGTTTTGACTATTCTAGATTATGTAATATTTCCACTTACATTTTAGAATCACTTTGTGAACTTCTAGCAAAAAACCACCAAAACCCATAAGGTCTGCTGTAATTTTGGTTGAAATTGCATTGAATCTATAGATACATTTGGGGAGAACTGGCACCATAATAATATTGAATCTTCTGATATAGAAACATGATCTGTCCATTTTCAAAAATATTTAATTTTTCTCAGAAATGTTTCTGATATTCAAAGTGGAGGTTTTGCATATCTTTCATTAAATTTACCTCTAAGTATTGTATGTCTTTTTGATGCTATTAGAAACAGTATCTTAAAAAATTCATTTTCTAATTGCTTATTAATAGCATAGAAATTGAATTGATTTTTTATACACTAAAACGTCTTGAAATTTTTTTTTTTTTTTTTTTTTTTTTGAGACAAGTTCTCACTCTGTTGCCTAGGCTGGAGTGCAGTGGTGCAATCTTGGCTCAATGAAACCTCCACATCCCAGATTCAAGTGATTCTCCCACCTCAACCTCCTGAGTAGCTGGGATTAAAGGCGTGTGCCACTATACCTGGCTTATTTTTGTACTGTTAGTAGAGATGGGGTTTCACCATGTTGGCCAGGCTTGTCTCAAACTCCTGGCCTCAAGTGATCCACCTGCCTCGGCCTCCCAAAGTGTTGGGATTAGAGGCGTGAGCCACTGCGCCCAGCCTTGGGAATTTGTGGAGATTCCCTCAAGTTTTCTACATAGCCAAATATGTAACTGTGTTAGGTGTTTTGTTTTTGTTTTTTGAGACAGGGAAATCTTTCTCTGTCACCCAGGCTGGAGTGCAGTGACGCAATCATAGCTCACCACAGCTTTGACCTCCTGGGCTCAAGCGATCCTCCTGCCTCAGCCTCTAGAGAGCTGGAACTACAGGTGCACACGACTAAGCCTGGCTGATTTTTAAATTTTTTGTAGAGATGGCATCTCACTTTGTTGCCCATGCTGGTTTGGGCTCCTGGGCTCAAGCAATCCTCCTGCTTCAGCCTCTCAAAATGCGGGGATTACAGGCATAAGCCACCATGCCTGGCCAAAATATGTAACTGTGAACAAAGGTACTCATATTTGTCAAATCTTTATGCCTTTATTCACTTTTCTTGCCTACTGTACTGCCTAGAATCTCCAGATTATTGAACAGAAGTGGTGAGGGCAGACATCCTTGTATTGTTTCTAATCTTAGTGGGGGAAAGCATTCAATACTTCATAGTTAAGTTTGATGTTAAAAAATAGTTTCCTTCTATTCCTAGTTTGCTAAGATTTTTGTTATGACAAACTGATATTGAATTCTGTATGCATCTACTAAGACAGTCATGATTTTCCTCCTTCTGTCTGCTAATGGAGTGAATTACACTGATTTTTGTTTGTTTCGTGTTTTTTTTTGAGACGGAGTCTCACTCTGTCGACCAGGCTGGAGTGTAGTGGCGCAATCTCGGCTTACTGCAACCTCCGCCTCCCGGATTCAAGCAATTCCCCTGCCTCAGCCTCCCGAGTAGCTGGGATTACAGGCGCCTGCCACCACGCCTGGCTAATTTTTTGTATTTCTTAGTAGAGACGGGGTTTCACCGTATTAGCCAGGATGGTCTCGATCTCCTGACCTCGTGATCCTCCTGCCTCGGCCTCCCAAAGTGCTGCAATTACAGGCATGAGCCACTGCGCCTGGCCACTGATTTTTGTATGTTCAAATGCCTATGCATTCCTGGTATACCTGGTCATAATATATTGTCCTTCCATATTGCTATATTCAATTTGCTAATATTTTGTTAAGGATTTGACACCTATTATAGTTCATGATGGATACTGGCCTTTAAAGTTCTTTTCTTGTGATACTCTTGTTTGGTTTTACTATCAGGGTTATTGTGTTAGCCTTTAAAACTGAATTGGGATTCTTCCTCTATTTTCTGATAAGAGTTTGTGTAGAATTGGCACTATTTCTTCCTAAATTCTTGATAGAATTCACCAGTAAAGCCATTTGAACCTGAATTCTTTGTGGAAGGTTTTTGATAACAAATTTAATTTCCTTAATAGCTAAGGGAACATTCTGATTTATTTATTTTCTTTCTTTCTTTCTTGAACATTCTGATTTCTTTCCTTTTTTTTTTTTTTTGAGTCTGGTTGTGTTGACCAGGCTAGAGTGCAGTGGTGTGATCTCGGCTCACTGCAACCTCTGCCTCTCAGGTTCAAATGCTTCTCCCACCTCAGCCTCCTGAATAGCTGAGACTACAGGTGTGTACCACCACACCCGGGTAATTTTCATATTTTTAGTATTTTTAGTAGAGATGGGGTTTCACCATGTTGCCCACACTGGTGTCGAACTTCTAGGCTCAAACGATCTGCCATCCTTGGCTTCCCAAAATGCTGGGATTACAGGCATGAGCCACCATTCCTGGCAGAACACTCTGATTTTCTATTTATTTTTTGTGTCAATTTGGTAAATTGTGTTTAAGAAACTTTTTCATTTCATCTAAGTTGTTGAATTTATTGGCATAAAGTTTTTCATAATGTATTCCTTTACTGTCCTTTTGATTTCAGTAGGATTTGTAGTGACATTCTCTATTTCATTTCTGATACTGGTAATTTATGTTCACCTTCCTCCTTATCGATCTCGTTAGGGGGTTATCAATTTTATAATATTTTTCAAAAAAAACTAGTTTTATTAATGTTCTCTATTTTGTTTTCTATTTCATTGACTTCTGCTCTTAGCATTATTCTTTCCTGTCATCTATTTTCAAGTTTAATTTATGTATCTTTTTCTAACAAACTCAGATCAGCTGTACATTTCATTTTTCAAGCAACATGAAGCTTGAGCTGAAGCTCAGAATGGTTTCAGAGGGATGTGCTGACAGAAAGCTTGAGCTGAAGCTCAGAATGGGTTCAGAGGGATATGCTGACAGATACCTCCTAATTAATCATCTACACATTTTTCTAGAATTGTAAAGACAGGAAAAAGAGTTCACTGAAATTTGTCAAAGAGATAACAAACTCAGGAAGTGAAGAGAGCTTTGGAAGAAAGACATTTACAGCTGCTCATGAAATCAGAGCCAAGGAAAAACTTGGAAAGGGATTAACTTTTTATACAATTTGGCAAGCCCTGCAGCAGTATTATCTCATTAGGAACTGTAAAACATTGTTCAGCCTTGGGTCCTAAAACTATTTTTCTTTTCTTTTTAAATCTTTTTAAGAGATAGGGTCTCACTACATTGCCCAGGCTGGTCTCAAACTCCTGGGCTCAAGCTAACCTCCCGCCTCGACTTCCCAGTAGCTGAAATTACAAGTGTGAGCCACCGTGCCTGGCTTTCTAAAGCTATTTTTACGAAATAATAAAACATGTCACTGTACCTTTTCTAAATTTGGGCTTTACTTTTGAGGGTTCCTCCTGGGATTTGCCTCCATCTTGAATGGGGAGTACCATGTAGCACATCAAATCAAGGACTTTTTCACATGTCATCTAAAGCAGAAAAGACCAAAGAGGAACTAACTTGAAGCTGTCTGAACTGAAATCAAATAAAGTACCAAAATATTTGCAGCATACAATCAGGCAATGTGTACATGGAGGTCTGTATTTCTACCTCTTTATGTGATCATTACCATTGCTCAACAGTGAATACAGAAAGAATAAAGAATAAAACTCAAATCTATGTACTAGACCTTTGAGGGAACAATAATCCATTCTTTGCTATTAAAAAACCAAAACTTACAAATTAACCAAGCGTTAAGTACTGAGGTGTTCAACAGCACAGAAGCAGCCAAAAGAAAGATGTCCCTGCCTGAAAGATACTGACTAACTCACTGCATAGAAAAACTAACAAAGAAAACAACACGTAGCAGAGGTCTAAGGAGTATGATATAGAGCATAACTTAAAATGCAGGAGAAAATACACACAGGAGAAACTAGCAGGAAAAGCTTCAGGCAGGAAGGTTATCTTGACCTAAGCCTTAAAGAGAGGAAGGATTTGGAATGCAGAAAAGAGGCCTTTGAGGCAGGAGAGAAAGACATGGGGAAGGGCTATATATGGGTTTAGGTGATTTACTTGAGGGCCAGAGGTTTGGTCTAGGACACAGATGAAGCACGGGACGGATGCAGTGCTGGTGGAGAGGAGCCTCGAGTTCCTCTGTGCAGGCTGGCCTTGATCCAGACAGTCCACATCACCACTCCCCCTCTATCTACTCAAATTCTCCTAACAACAATCAGATTCCATGCAATGAGCCTTTTATCTGTGTCAAGCAAATCCTTTTGTTCTCTATTTTCCAGAGGAGGAAGTGGAGCTTTTTTTTTTTTTCTTTTATGCAAAAGGCCAGAGACATCTCTGGGTCTCTGGGTAATTTTCTATTTATTTATTTATTTTTGTACTTTAAGTTCTGGGATACATGTGCCGAACGTGTATAGTTGTTATGTATATATGTGCGTTGGTGGTTTGCTGCACCTATCAACCCATCATCTAGGTTTTCAGTCTTGCATGCCTTAGGTATTTGTCCTAATGCTCTCCCTCCCTTTGCCCCCGACCCCCTGACAGGCCCCAGTATGTGATGTTCCCCTCCCTGTGTCCATGTGTTCTCACTGTTGAACTCCTGGAAGTGGGGATTTAAACCCATGCTTCCCAACCCTTTTCATGTTGTGGCACACCCTGAAAGTAAGTGTATGTGGCTGCTCAGGGTTGGCAGCAACTGACCTTGGGTGGCCCCAGCAGCCCTAGGTCATGACTGACTGCCCCAAAGGCTGCAGGATCCATATATTGGCACCTCTAGAACCCACCTATGCCCACAGGGTTGTGAAGCTCTAGTTTAGAGAGATGGGCAGCCTGGTAGTTGAAAACTTGAACTCTGGAGTTGGACAGGCGTGGGTAAGGTAACCCGCCAATATCACAGAGCTAGCCAGGACTTGTGCTCCAGAGCTATGAGCCGCCATCCTTCGATGCCGATCTCCAGCCAATCTTTTCTATACATCTTTCCTTGAGTCTTTGGACCCAACAGAGAAAACACTCTTCCCCGAATGCCTGTTGTGCCTGTGACTGAGGACTACCAACTAATATTTGATTTTTTCATTGTCTTATACAAACACTTATACTTTTTTCCCTAACTAAACCATATGCCCCTGAATGCAGGGATCTCATATTCCCCACACCCTGCTTCTACTCCCCAGCTGACAGCAGGGTTCAACACTAAGCACCAAGAAAACCAATACTTCAATTAAGTGGAATGATGACAGCAGTATTTTAGAAAGCAACGACCATAATTTTATAGGGTTGGAAAAAGGGTTATAGGCCAAAAACTTAGTTAAAAGGCATGGATTAGGGTGGTGACAATAGAAGTACAAGGTAATATAGCGAAGAGATTAGTATCACGCTGGAAGAATCAAAAGGATTCGCTAGAGTAAGAGTCCACCAAGACTTGAAAGTTTTGTGTCTAAGGGCCAGTACTATGGTCTGAATGTCTACATTCCCACCAAAATTCGTATGTTGAAACCTAACCCCCAATGTGAGGGCACCAGAAGGGACAGCCTTTGGGAGGTGAGTAGATGATGAGAGCAAAACCCTCATGAATCGGATTCGTGCCCTTATCAGAGCGACTGTACAGTGCTCTCTTGTCCCTTCTATGAACCAGGAAGCAGGACCTCACCAGACACTGAATCTGCTGATGCCTTCACCTTGGACTTCCCAGCCTCCAGAACTGTGAGAAATAAATTCCTATTGTTTACAAGCCTCCCACTTTATGGTATTTGGTTATAGCAACCCAAGCAGACTAAGACAGCCAGAGAACTAAGGACACTTACATCTGCACATACTGAGTCTGGGCTAAAGATGGGAAGTCAGGAATCAGGTAAGTCCGACACTGCCCATAGGTCTAATAGTGATGTACTCAGAGGTTGGAACTAAGCCCTCAAAGGGAATGAGTCTGTCTTGTTTAAGTTAGACAAGTCTGTCTTATTTAGTAGTTTATATTCCCTACTACAATGTAGTACATGGTATAGCTAATTCTACGTGAGATACGTATGTCGGTATGAGTAAATATGTGCTGCCTTTTAAGTTCTTAAAAGGAATTAATTAAAACTTAGAGTTCAGTAACTGATGGTAATTATACAAATAATGGTGGAAAAGCATTTTCAATTTTGAATGCTCTATACATTCTCCAGTTGTTCCCTTCTAAAGATCATAATGACAAATTAGTAATCATATTTCAGAGTTCACGTTAAAAAAATTTAGGGTTTTTAATCACAAATTGATCAACAACATACAGAGAGGTGAGAAGAAATCAGTTTGTGTTATGCTGTGGCTTTGAGTTTATACAGTCCTTGCATACACAACACCATGGTTATCATTTTAATTGAATTCAAACACTTATTGTACTGTGCTAGGTGTCATGAGCATTCAAAGAAAAAAACACAGTCCCCACCCTGTACTAGGAAGGGCTTAAAACCTCCTGGAGGAAACACACCCATTTATAAATCTACTCCTGCAACACCCCTATCAGGTATTATTACCTTTTTTTTTTTCGAGATGGAGTCTTGCTCTGTCACCCAGGCTGGAGTGCAGTGGTGCAATCTTGGCTTACTGCAACCTCCACCTCCCAGGTTCAAGTGATTCTCCTGCCTCAGTCTCCCAAGTAGTTGGGATTACAGGTGCCCGCCACCACACCCAGCTCATTTTTGTATTTTAATAGAGATGGGGTTTCACCATGTTGGCCAGGATGGTCTTAAACTCCTGACCTCAGGTGATCTGCTGGCCTCAGCCTCCCAAAGTCCTGGGATTACAGGCGTGAGCCACCGCACCCAGCGTGTTATTACCATTTAAAGAGAGAATCTGAGGTTTGAGTAAGCTAAATATAAATCCTCCATTTCCCACTTAATAACGGCCTTGTGTTTCCAAGTACAACAGAAGAGACAAGAGTGCAATAATAATAAAAAGAAAAATAAT
Source organism: Hylobates moloch (assembly GCF_009828535.3). Lineage (NCBI taxonomy): Eukaryota > Metazoa > Chordata > Mammalia > Primates > Hylobatidae > Hylobates > Hylobates moloch. Next base: position 109,715,726 of record NW_026652283.1, read on the forward strand.
AATAAAAAGAAAAATCCTCCAACAAATGGAACAATGAACAAGAAACTTCAAAAAGTACTGATGCCTTATTTCAGGGAAGCTGTAGTAAAGAGAAAATTACGTAAAACAAAATCCATTGTGATGTTCACTAGCAGATTAAGTAATTAGGCAGAAAGATCAAATTGAAACAAACGTGCACTGAATGAAAAGCCGCGCTAGGAAAAGGAGAAAGGCCAGGTGGCCCCGTGCACCTGCGGCAGGCATGCGTGCAGTACTCACTCTGTACTCCCCTAGCGCAAAGTGGCACGTCGCCAGCTGGATGAGCGCCCTCTGATGCTCCAGGGTCCCCTGCCCTGCGATCTGTGGCTGAGAAATGGATCCCTGGAGAGCTGCTAAGTGATGCAGGCTGGCTATCGCCTTTTTATATTGACCCTAAGAAAGAAAGAATAGCAAGGAGGGGAAAAACATCGCCGTTAAAAAAAGAAATTTAAAAAATACCCTTCCAGGGTTCATGAAGCAATGAGCAAGCAACTATACAAAGATGGTAGCTTGGTTCGATCATCTGAGGAAGAAGCGGAGACTTGGCAATAGAATCAAATCAACTTAATTAAAGCCAGGTGGGAGTTCTTTATGGCGGTACTTTATAAGGATGAAGATTTTTCTTTCTGGTCTTAGGTCTTGAGACTAAAGAAAATAACCAGGCCCTGTGATCCAGCACATTTTGGATATAACATTTCTTTAGAAATATTTTACTATAAGCACTACTTCTCCTTTGTGAAGGATGCAAGCAGCAGCCTGCCCATTCCAACACCCCCTCATTCGTAAATTATCGACTATCTCCATTCTAGGTCTAAGATGCTGGAGAACAGTATAGCCAGGCAGACTCCACCAGCAGAGAGAGAAGGAGGGTGAGAAGTAATCCTCCTTTACCGAAAAGTAAAAATCTTACTTTTACAGAGAGGTGTGATTGGATATACCAAAAGTAACACAGAAGGTACAGGCTTGTCATTTTGGAGTTTTTGTTTCATTTTGTTTTTGAGACAAGGTCTCACTGTCACCCAGGCTGGAGTGCGGTGGTGCTATCATGGATCAATGCAGTCTTGACTTCCTGGGCTCAAGTGATCCTCCCGCCTCAGCCTCCTGAGCAGCTGGAACTATAGGCACATGCCACCACACTGGGCTAAGTTTTTTATTTTCTAGAGACAGGGTTTCACTATGTTGCCAGGGCTGGTCTCAAATGCCTGGGCTCAAGCAGTCCTCCCACCTCGGCCTCCCAAAGTGCTGGGATTACAGGCGTGAGCCACGGCACCCGGCCCATAGTTACTTTGAAAGGAAAATGGACCATACCCCTTCAGCCACTGAAGACAGAACAGGTGTCAGCAGGCAGTGGACTAGCCCAAGAGGGAACATGACACATTCTGTATGGGAAAGCTGGTTTGCCACCATAGCCATCCTGTACAGACACAGGTACATAAAATATGTGTAATACTCTACCTGATAGATGATCATATCAGTGAGGAAGATTCTTAACCAAAGCCAAGTATCCGTCTTCCAGGCCAAGCAAATCCTTGTAAATTCTGAGTAAGAATTTAAGAATAAATTTACCAAGTATATGTAGCACAGAGCAGAAAACAAACTAACAAATCCAGTAAGAGAGAACAGAGACAAACTACCAAAAATGTATAGTAACTTTGACTTTGATTTCTAAAACACTGCTCTAGAATTTCAAGCAGAGAAGAAACACACAACACTTAACAGTAATACACAAGCAATATTTTGTAGATGCTAACAACTTACTCAGCACATACCAGGTGCCAAGAACTGTTTAAAGTGCTTTTCATGTATTTCCTCATTTATCGTTTAAGCTACTTTGCTTTCCCCAAAACAAGGTCCCATTTTATTTTTATTTTATCTTATTTTTAGAGACATTCTCCCTGTCGCCCAGGCTGGCAGTACAGTGGCCCTAACATGGGTCACTGCAGCCTCGACCTTCCAGGCTCAAGCAGTCCTCCTACCTCAGCTTCCTGAATAGCTGGCACCACAGACACATGCCACCACTCTCGGCTAAGTTTTGTTTTTGTTTTTTTTATAGAGACGGGGTTTTGCCATGTTGCCCAGGTTGGTCTCTAACTCCTGAGCTCAATGATCCACCTGCCTCAGCTTCCCAAAGCACTGGGATGACAGGCATGAGCCATCTTGCCTGGCTCATTTTATTTTGACCTAATTAAAATAACAAACATACAATAACACTAAAAGGTTTTATTCATTTTTTTAAAAATCAATTTCTAACTAAAGGAAAGATCTCCTCCAAAACTGTCACATATGTGTTCACAATCCCAAATGTAACAAAGAGAAACTGAACGGTGCTAAATTTACTTAGAAAAGATGACACAGCACATCTGGCCAAGGGCTCTGTATGACACATGACTGCAGCCAGGGGATGAATGTCCACGGCTAAAAGTAAAATAAGGGGCCCCGATTCCAAAGTATAGTAAGAATACCTTAGTTAGCTAGTGATTTCTAAGCAATGTCAAAATACCCAGTATACTCAAAGGAAAATAGGCTTCCTATAGTTTTTGGATTTTGAGTTTTTCAGACAATGGGGTTAATGCAGATAAAAACAGCAATATGGCTGGGCGCGGTGGCTCACGCCTGTAATCCCAGCACTTTGGGAGCCGAGGTGGATGGATCACGTGGTCAGGAGTTCAAAACCAGCCTGATCAACATGGTGAAACCCTGTCTCTACTAAACACACAAAAAATTAGCTGGGCGTGGTGGCACGTGTCTGTAGTCCCAGCTACTAGGGAGACGGAGGCAGGAGAATTGTTTGAACCCAGGAGGTGCCTGTTGCAGTGAGCCAAGATCATGCCATTGTACTCCAGCCTGGGTGAAAAAGAGTGAGACTCCGTCTCAAAACAAGAAAAAAAAAATGTATGAACTACTGTAATCAACTTAATTTGCCGTAAGCGACCTGACGTTTCAAGTAGCTTAATGATTTTACACAAAACATTAAACAGCACCAATGACATGCGCTTTCTTACCTTTGTCAAGGAATTCTAGGGAATAGAGCAACTCCCAGCTCTCCCTGGCCAATTTAAAGCTTTCTAAGACTTCAATGGAGTTAGCAAGTTCGGCTTTATTGACTACAATGTGACGATTTCTTCCTTTCGCCGAACAGTCTTCGTCGTCTGAACTCTGCTTAAAGAATGTGGAGACCATGGTTAATTCAGTTATAAATATAGTCATATATGGAAACATATTATTGCTGCCAGTTTTGCCCATGGTACGAATTTTATATCAAAGGATATCACATACATACAATTTTTTTGAATTTAACAATTTAGCTTTGAAAATTAATATATAATTTTTGTCTTTATACTCTCACACATTCCATTTTCACTTTTAAAATTGAGTGAATTTTTTTTCTGATGCTAAATTCTTATGTTTGCTTATGGTGGTTTTGGAACAAAGTTTAAAAATATCAATGTTATGAAAGTCAAAATTTAGATTTTTACATTGAGAGACACGGCTTAAACAGCACCTGTTTATAGTTTACTTTTTTTTCTAATATGTGACATGATTTAATTGGCTTCCAAATAATGGTTTGGCATGTACTGGGATAAAATTAAAGCCTGAGGCTTGGCGTGGCAGCTTATGCCTATATCCCCAGCACTTCGGGAGGCCAAGGAGGATGGATTCCCTTAAGGCCAGGAGTTTGAGACCAGCCTGGCCAACATGGCGAAACCCAGTCTCTACTAAAAATACAAAGTCAGCCGGGCATGGTGGCACGTGCCTGTAATCCCAACTATTCAGGAGGCTGAGGCACAAAAATTGCTTGAGCCCAGGAGGCAGAGGTTGCCGTGAGCAGAGATCCCACCACTGCACTCCAGCCTGGGCGACACAGCAAGACTCTGTCTCAACAATAACAAAATTAAAGCCTGCGTCCTCTAAGAAATAATGTCAGTGAATAACTGTTAAGTTATCTTTGGTTCACTGCGCGTGACTCCCCTTCACTGGTCACCCCTCTGGCGCTCTCCTCCCCCAGTGCAAGGTCCTGGTCAGAAAGTACGTTTGTCTGCACTTACCTAGTAAAGCCCTCCGTATTTTACAATACACATTTCTACTTTTCTTGCTCTTCATCTTAAGTAATATAAAGCCCACAGAAAAGAGAGGGGTACAGAGAAAGGCAATTATTGGAAATACTGCTGGGTAGAGCCAGATGTTTTGCCAAAAAAAAAGTAAAGGTAAAAACGGCTCCACTGAATTTTATTTTGCTGAGAATTTTCTGAATCTTTTATTCCACCTAGGTCATTTTACTGATTTAATGACCCAAATTAAATTCTTCCTGCAGATCTTTACTCCACTAAGATCATTTAAAAATATGTGCAACTACATGTACACATATGTAACGAACCTGCACGTTGTGCACATGTACCCTAGAACTTAAAGTATAATAATAATAAAAAAAAAGAAAACCTAAAAAAATAAAGAAATAAATAAAAATATGTTCAATTATTGTCACTAAAAGCTCCAATCCTCAAGTTCATCTCAGGTAAGGGGGGCAGGAAGCTGTGAGCACCTCCCTCCACTGCCCACCTTTCTTTCCACTTTCTGAGCTTGGTATCTTCCTGCTAGTCCCTGTGCTTGGTGACTTTACCCTACCCCACTGTTCTGCTGCATGTTCTTATCCTCCCTAAGTAATGTTTTTGCATTGGGAAAAACACACCCTTTCCAATCAAAACCTATCTACCAGGCCAGGTGTAGTGGCTCACCCCTGTAATCCCAGCAATTTTGGAGGCCAAAGTGGGAGGATTGCATGAGCCCAGGAATTCAAGACCAGAGTGGGCAACATAGAGAGACCGTGTCTCTACCAAAAAAAAAAAAAAACAACACACAACCCTATCTGCCAGGTACTGTTTCACCAGGGGCCTGTTCTTTGCCAAGTAATGGCAACCTAATATAATACACGAACATGCATGACGCGTCTGCTAGTGCTGCAGCTTACGGAAAACATTCCTGCCGCAACACGAGATCAGGAATTTATGAAAGGACCCCAGAGGTGGTGGGACTAGTGTGAGTTCCAAATGTTTTTACATTTAAAGAAACTGATTTTGAAATGTGCAAGTACACTCTGAAGCACTGGGAGTGTGCTCTGAAGCAAGAATGCACCAGGTGGGGGACAGATGCCCACAGGAGACGCCCGTCCCAGCACCAGCCACTTATGACGTCACATGAGCCTGTGATGCAAGCTGGCTGGAGAACTGATGTTGGCCACCCCCCAACTCCAGTTGTGGGTTACCACCGGGGCCAGTATGATTAGATATCCTAATCACAAAAAGGAAGTCAGAAATCTGGATTGTTATGAGAAATGCTAGGTTTCTATTTTTTGTTTCTTTTTTACAGACAGGGTCTCCCTCTGTTGCTCAGGCTGGAGGGCAGTGGTATGGTCATCGCTCACTGGAAACTTGAACTCCTGAGCTCAAGGGATCTTCTCATCTCAGCCTCTGAAGCAGTTGGGATGACAGGTGCGTGCCACCAGCCAGCTAGTTTTTTTTCCATTTTTTATAGAGATGGGGTCTCACTATATTGCCCAGGTGGGTCTTAAACTCCTGGGCTGGTGATCCTCCTACTTTGGCCCCCAAAGTGCTGGGATTACAGGCATGAGCCACCGCACCCAGCCTGGTTTCTAATTTTTAAATACTAGGTTATTTAAACAAACAAAACACTGTAAGCAAAGCAAGATATCTGTGAACTGAGCTCATGGGCCTTTCAGGTCTGGACCTGCATCAGGTTGGGGAAGACTCAGGGATAGAATGAAAATCAGGACAAAATCAGTTAAGACCATGAAAACAAAAATGGATGGAAATTCCGCATTGGGTGGAAGGCCAGGTTATGAGAACAGGGCTTGCTAGATGAGTGCTTGACAGGCAAAAAAATCCGGAAGGAAGAACAGCTGGGCCAGGTTTAAACAGCCATCCTATAGCCTGGACACCAAACCCAGGTGGGATCAATGGGAATTCCCTCCTTCACCAGATGCTCGCCACACACCTGCTCCAGCCCAGGCACTACTCAGACGCCCAGGGTATGGTAGAGGATGAGGCAGAAAAAATGCTAGGCCCCATGAAGCTTGTACTCTAGTGAAGAAGGGACATAGACAGTAAACCAGTCAGTGAATAAACAAGAAAAAACAGACAGCAAGGAGGATGCCACAGAGAATTAAAACAGAGGAATCAGTAGAGAGAACCGGACAGCTACTTCAGATGGGTGTTCAGGAGAAGCGTCAGAGGGAGACTCGTTTGGGCTGGGACCAAGTGACAAGGACCTAGCCGGGCAGAGATCCAAGGGAAAAGCACTGTAACCACAGAGCACAGCCTCAATGGGCAGAGGCTAGGAGGCAGGGACGGGCTCGGGGCACTGCCTGGTCAGGTTAGAGGACTGACGATTCTTCACATTCTCAGGTTTCTTGCATCTTTGTGCAAACTTTTTCCTCTCAGCAAAATCTACCTCCCAATTCCAACCGACAAAACCCTTCGTCTTTCAGCACTGATTTCAAATGTTGACCTCCTTCATGAAATCTTTTCTGCATCTGCCCATAGGCTGTTCCTGCTGCCCTGCCCACCTCAGAGCTTTCCATTCTCAGAGCCAGTACCCCACACTGCACCCTGCTCTAGAGGTCCGATGCCATTTTGCTTTTGTTTTTTAAACTGAATCAATGCCATTCAGTCAAAACATGTATAAGGAACATATACCATGGGTTCTCCACCACTTCACAGAACTTTTGGGCGGTCCTGTATACTGTGAAGTGCTCAGCAGCATCCCTGGCCCCTCCCCACCAAGCTGTGACAACCAAAAATGTCTCCAGACATTGCCAAATGTCCCCTGAGGGCAAATCACCTCCAATGGAGAACCACTGACTTAGTAATTATTAATATATCGTATAATTTTAAAACCCAAGCTTTATCGATTTAGCTCCAAAGCCATATTTTACAAAGATTCATCTCTAGCAAAGCGTCCCATCCAATCTGTTAATAAGTATATTTGAAAGCCTTACCATGGTTTTTTCTCTTCCTTCAGCTAGTTTCCTCTTTTTATGGATGTGTTTATTACGATCAACTTCTACATCACCATACACGTTCGATACATCTTCAAGAAGAACCAGTGGAACTTGGCTAGGGGCATTAGGACCTAAGGACGGGGAAAAACACCAACACTTACAAATGAAGCAAGGAGGCCAGGAGCGGTGGCTCACGCCTGTAATCCCAGCACTTTGGGAGGCTGAGGCAGGTGGATTGCCTGAGCTCGGGAGTTCAAAACCAGCCTGGGCAACAGGGCAAAACCCCGTCTCTACTAAAAATACAAAACATTAGCTGGGCATGGCGGCATGCGCCTGTTAATCCCAGCTACTTGGGAGGCTGAGGCAGGAGAATTGCTTGAACCCGGGAGGCGGAGGTTGCAGTGAGCTGAGATCACGCCACTGCACTCCAGCCTGGGCGACAGAGCGAGACTTAAAAAATAAATAAATAAAATTTAAAAAAATTTAAAATGCAGCTAGGAAAAGAATACTTAAAATAAGGGAGAAGCTTACTCAACTGTCATGAGAAACGTCATTAAAAATATGTTCAGTGTGATCTCAACTAGGTAAACAAACAAGTATATGCACATAGAAAAAAAAGACTGTACAGATATATACCAAATTATTACAGACTCCCTGTCAGTAATAGAATACAAGTGACAGTTCCTTCTTTGTATTTGTTATGTATCTGCAAATTTTTTATAATGATCATGAGTCATTAAAGTACCATGAAAAGACTACCAAATTATATTTACATTATGGTTACAAATTCCAAACAAAATCTAAATATATGTAATATTATAAGGCAATATGTAAAAACGACTGCTGCATTATACTGGAAGGATTGTGGGTGATTTCACTCTTATTTCTATTTTTCAAATTTTCTACAGTATATTTATGCATAATATACTCTCTATATATAAAATGGATATTTTACTTAATAAATCTTTGCCTATTGTGGTCTTCATGAAATCTACTTAAATATGTTGTTAATATATATTTAAATATGTTGTAAATATGTGCCCACAATCATACCCAGCTAATATCTGTATTTTTAGTAGAGATGGGGTTTTACCACATTGGCCAGGCTGGTCTCAAACCCCTGATCTCAAGTGATTCACCGGCCTCACCTCCCAAAGCGCTGGGATTACAGGCGTGAGCCACAGCGCCCAGCCTGCTGTTATTTTCAAAATAGTGGCATTTGATATCTGTATTTAGTTGTGCAGTACCATTACACCCTTTGATACAGAAACTTTTAATGAAACATACTTACATAAAAACTACCAATTAAACCAAACTAAACAAAACTAAATCGCCAACGATAAAAAGGACTGGTACCACCCCACAGTTACTCGGATCCAGCAACAGTGGATAAACACTTTCATCTTCCTTACCATCCCCACAGTATGAACCGGCTTTTTGGACACTCTAAAATTTGTAAACCAACCTTGGAAGAGAGACGGCTGTATGCTGTTGACATACTGGAATGCATTCTTAAAGAAGACCAGCATGGTGGAATACACCACTTGGTTTTTATATTTTGCATGTGCTTCACTATCAAAGTTGTTCATGTATCTGCAGAGATCCTTCATTCTATGCAAAATATCTCCATAGCTTCTAAAAAGGAAGGAATGATGAAACTTATTCGATTACTCTGGGCTGGTCAGCAAAAAGTCTAAAGAAAAGCTCTGGTGGTACCATTACATGTACCAAATGTTGCCCTAGGCATGTACAACTATTCTTTATTGTCCAATATAAATGCTAACTTTTCCCTTCTGAATTAGGGTGGTGATCAAGATTTCATGACACAAACATGCTAAGTAGCTTCTCTTTTCTCTGAAGTAGCTAGGAGAGGTTCAAACACAACATCGTCTTAAGAGTTCATATTTCAGTTAGAAATCTGTTTTGTTTTTTTTTCTTTTTTGGAGACAGGGTCTCACTCTGTCACCCAGCTGGAGTGCAGTGGTATGATCTTGGCTCATCGTAGCCTCCACCTCCCTGGTTCAAGCGATTTTCTCATCTCAGCCTCCCGAGTAGCTGGGACTACAGGCACCCACCACCTCGCCTGGCTAATTTTTGTATTTTTAGTAGAGATGGGGTTTCACCATGTTGGCCAGGCTGGTCTCAAACTCCTGACCTCAAGTGATCTGCCCACCTCAGCCTCCCAAAGCACTGGAATTACAGGTGTGAGCCATCGTGCCCGGACAGAAATGTTTTGATAAAATGAAAAACCATCCTCTTTTGCATCAAGTATTGAGTGTCATAAAATTTGCCCAAAAACTATACCTACGCATTACACAGATTTAAAAAGCATGATTTTGTTTTTGTAAGGATCCAAAAGAATCAATAGACAATTCTGGAAATAAGCTATTTATTACCGTCTTCCTTTATCCATCTGCCATTCACATCTCATTCCAACAACATTCAAAATCTTAAACAACCTCTCCCAGGGGTCCACGATCTGGGATGATTTTTCCGTCAGCCCTTCTATTATGTACTTCTGAGAGCTACGTTTGCTAGGTGACATTAAATCAGATGTATCCTGGGCGCCTGAGAGGTAAGAAAAAAGTAGCCTACAATTAACATTATGACTTACTGTTGACATGGTACCTGATAAAGAAAGTCTGACTCCCCATGAAAACGCACAGAGCACAGAATTCCAACACATTTATGTTTTGTTCAAGGACCGACAACAGGCCACTGGTATGAGCAAGAAGTAATTTCCACTACTTCATCATGGTACATGTGTAATGTCGCATGCAATAACATTACAGTTCAGCCAGAAGACTGTTTTGATCAAGGGGTGGCATTGCTTCCAGAAAAGCCTCATCTTTTAACTCTAGTATTTTTTTTCTAGATACCATCTTTTGAAACACTCCCAAACTGGTAAGTATCCAGAGGAGAATAATCAGAACACTGAGGGGTTTCTGAATTTTGCAATATTACTAAAGCCTATTTAAATAAAAGTACAGGGTATTCCTACTTACCTTGATGCTGATTTTCTATTTGAGTAGACCTAGTGACATAATTGATATAAAATTCAGCTGCTTTGTTCAAGTACTTATATAATAAATTGGCAGGTAATCGAACATCATGGTTGTTAATTATTAGAGGAAGGACATCACAAACTGTTGGAGGAGAAAAAGAAGAAATAAATTAATTAGGTTGTCTACCCTAGAGTTCCGATAAATACAAAAGCTTTTAGAGTTCATTCGATGTAGTATCTCAAATATATAGGGGGAAAAATCCCTTATGACTCATGTATTCAAAATGTGCTGTGCAGAGAGACACCAGTGGCTGGAGTCAGGGAGGAAACACACAGGCAGTTCTATGCTGTGGGTGAGGGTCCAGTTCTTCCATTGAATTCAGATGTTTGTTTATTATGATGCTTCATACTTACATATACACTTATGCATATTCTTTCAGAGGTATCAAATCTTACATAACAAAAGTTTAGAAGTTGTTTAAAACGCTTTTTTTTTGAGATGGAGTCTCACTCTGCTACCAGGCTGGAGTGCAGTGGCGCTATCTTGGCTCACTGCAACCTCGGCCTCCTGGGTTCAAGCGATTCTCCTGCCTCAGCCTCCCTAGTAGCTGGGACTACAGGCATGTGCTACCACGCCCAGCTAATTTTTGTATTTTTAGTAGAGACAGGGTTTCACCATGTTGGCCAGGATGGTCTCGATCTCTTGACCTCGTGATCCAACTGCTTCGGCCTCCTTAAGTGCTGGGATTACAAGCGTGAGCCACCGTGCCCAGCTAAAATGCTTTCTAAATAAAAATAAGAACTTAAATGCCATAACACATAGAGCTCCTTTACCTTCCATATATGAGCTTATCCCTGAACCAACACTTAACCCAGCATATTAATTTACCATAGAAGTAATATAGAATATAATTTTCCTTACCAAATAATTTTCTAAAGCAGTTCACTGGAGATTCTTGTTCTTCAATAGTTTCAGCCTCTAACAGTGCCTCCCCAAGGCCAACCTATTTCAAAACAAAATTAATCATTTAAATGTGTTACAGCCTAAGTTGTCAGAACTGTATGAAGTAATGGGGCATTTTTTTTTACTCATCACAGTTTGTGTAATCGAACTTATCTGAGAAACAAATAATCACATTTTAAAGACTGGAAAATAAAAGAATGCACCAGCCACACACCCTAGAAGGCCAAATTCACCTGAACATCTGACCACTCTGTCTTGGTTATTCTCTTCACAATTAGCAAAATTCTAATTAACGATGAAAAAGAATTAACAAAATGTCTACAGAAATGTAAAGGAAGCAATGGAACTGGAGTTCAAATGATAATACAGAGGTAGAGAGATTTTCTAAGAAATAAAGAAACTAAGTTTATTCTCTACATGAAGATACATCAATATAGACAAAACGTATCACGTTCAAGATAAGTTCTCAGGAGTAGCCAGTCATACAGTCTGGCGTAGACTGGACAGAAAGGTCTGAGTTTTAAGGCTACCTTTCCATTACCGATGCCCTAGCATAGTAGATAGTTCTTTACCCAAATCCACCAAGACGTTGGTATCAACTTCCTTGCGACCACACAGGGATGCGCCACAGGAGTGGAAAAGTGTGAAAGATTACATCACACAGAAGGTGAAAGGTCAGAGTTATGACCAGAAAGTGTGCTGGGCTGAACAGTGCAACCAAATTCATATCCCCCCAGAACCTCAGAATGTGACCTCATATACCTCTTACCTTTTTTTAAAAAAAAAAGCATCTTTGTAGATATAATTAATTAAGATGAGGTCATAGTGGATTAGAAAGGCCCTCAATCCAATGACTAGTGTCCTTATAACATGGCCATGGAGGCTGAGGCGTGAGAATTGCTTGAAGGCAAGAGGTTGCAGTGAGCTGAGATCATGGCACTACACTGCTGCCTGGGCAACAGAGAAAGACTCTGCCCCAAAAAAAAAAAAAAAAAAAAAAAAAATGGCCATGTAGAGACACAGGCACAAAAGGAAGAAGATCATGTGATGATGGAGCAGAAATTGGAAGAGTGATGCAGCTGCCTGCCAGGGAATGCCAAAGATTGCTGACAACCATCAGAAGCCAGGGAGAGGTAAAGAAAGATTCTTCCCCAGAACCTTCAGAGGGAACACGGCTCTGCCAACACCTGGCTTTTAGACTTCTAGCTTCCAGAATTGTGAGAGCTCTTCTGTTGTTTTAAGCTACCCAGTTTGTGGTACTTTGTTATGGCAACCCTAGGAGACTAACACAAGCAGGTACGGAAATGATTAACCAGGGACAGACACCAGAAAATGGCATGGGAAAGAATAAGCCGCAGAGTATGAACGAATGCAGTGAATGGTTTGAAACCTGACACCTCACTGGCTATGGGAAGTTACTAAAACACAAAATGCTCAGTTTCGTCATCTGTAAAGTGGGATACCATTTACTTTAGGGGATTTAGGAAGATAGGACATACCTAGCACTTTCCCATGCCTGCCAATAGCACTCGATAATTATTACAGATGAAGGGAAGGCGCAGGAATAGAATGAAAATAGTCTCCATAGGGCAGAAGCACAGGAAAAACGCCTCTGTTAAGACTATAAACTCTACGCTAAATTCAAAAGCACACTGTAGAATACAATGGAAAAAGATTACTTTTAGCCATATGGATTGCAAATAAATAGTACTGTCAGAGCTTGGTGATTTTCCTGATAAAACAGCTTCTCCTGGAAACTTAGGAAATTTGGTAAAAAGAATGTCCTTTTAGCTTTACTAACAAAGAACCTTTTATTTCAGTTCAATCTTAACCAGTACTCTTCAGAAACTTCTGCTTTGTAGCTCCTCACCATACTGATGAGTCTGTTGATGACCCACTGTATTTTATATTAAAAGAAGGGGAAGAATCAAATCTCACCCCATGCTGCACCACCGTTTCAGGGAAGCGCCTCAAAAGTAGAAGCAACATTTCTGATCGTTCTAACGTGTTGAAGCATTGTTCCGTGACCTTGAGTAACATTTCACACTGGACCCGACCAGGAAGAGTTTCAAATAAACCTGTATGAAACATATTTCACTTTTAAAAGTTTCTTGCGGACAGAAAAGACTGCAGCAAAAGTGCTGAGTAAGGCATTTTCATATACAGAACAGTAAACACTACATGTGAAATCAATGCGGTTAAGTTTCACCTGCAACCTGGCAGCCTTTTGGGGCCGACAGTATCTGGCACAGGATGTTTGCTGAATAATGGTAAAATATTTGGAAGGCTGATCAAGTTCAAAAAACAATGATGTATGTGAATGGTCACAAGAATGCCTGTTGCAGGTTGAGATAGAGAGCATGTGCTTGTTGAAGTTCAAATGACCTATGCATCTACTTGCTATTTGATCTAGAATTTGAAATCTTTCATTGACTACAGCAACACAGAGAAGTTTAAAGAGAAAGCTTCTAAATTACTAAAAGCTTCTCTCCTGTTTTGTGGAGAGCTGGTTAATCTACAGCTGCTATCTGGTTACTGTAAAACCTGTTAAAAATATATACAATCGATTCCTCATCTCACTGATAAATCCATATACTTTAAAGAAGCTTAAAGGGTTCTAAGCAAGTCAAGGAACTGAGTGACATTATTATAGACTTTGGTTGCCAAGAATAAAACATACATATGGTTACCAATACCCCAGGTGTGACTTTTTTGTGTGTGAAATTACTATATATGATTTGGTATTCCCGAAATGGTAACTTATACACCATTATTCTTACTTCTTAAAAATTGGGTTTGTTTGTCCTGTGAATCATTCCTTAATGCTGATGTAATAATGCTGATTTCTCTCCACACCACCGGCTGGTCTGGGAAATTCACAAACCTATTTTTAAAATAAATACATTAAATTAAAATATCAAAGTCTATACAGTATCCAAAAGAAAAAACATTAGCATTTGGTGAAAAAGTTTCCTTTATTCCAAGTGAATGCTTAGACGTGCCAAAACAAACCAAAATAAAAATGTAAAAATAAGAGTTACTTGATTTATAAAAATGAGAGTACTCACATAAGTCTTTAGTGAGTTTTATAGGTGAAAAGACAAGTAACCATAATATAGAAAGAACTCCTGAAAGTCAACAAGAATAAAACAAACTATTTGAAGGAAAAAGTAGGCAAAGGCAAATCACAGAATACAACATAGCCAAAGAGAACAGTTGAAACAATACTGGACCTTATAAACAGTACGAGTAGTACAAATTTTTTTTTAAAATAGCAAGATACCATTTTCTCCTGTCACAGTGGCAAGAACTAAAAAGAGACTAATAATATCCAGTGTTGGGAAGGGTACGGGAAAACACACTCTTTATACACCACTGGTGGTAATGTAGACTGGGATAGCACATTTTGGAGAGTAATTTCACGGCGTATCAAATTTTCAAATGCGCATAAACTTTGACTATGAAAATGTCTTAGAATTTATTCCACAGAAAAACACCGAAATATGACTACAAAATTGTTCACACACCAAATACAATTTCAAATAATTTAAAACTATCTATTGAAATGTCTACCAAGAAAAGAGTGGCTATGACATACTACACAGGCATGAAAAGGAATGAAGTGGATCTCCACATACTGATATGGGAAGGAGTCCATGACAGTGAGTAAAGGAAACATGCTGCAGATCAGAGCAAGGGTAGTATGGTCTTCTCACTTTTGTAACCCCTTCTGCCCAAAACCCTATTTATGTATTATGTATATATATATATATAGATATACTGCCTGCAAAACTTAACTCTGGTTGAGTTCAGGAGGCACTTTCACTTTTTATTCTCTATAACAAGTAGTGTTTGAGTTTTTGTAATGAGCACATATTATTTCTAGAATAAATTATGAAACAGAAGTTTTAACAAGGATAAAACATAAGAATAATAAACTCTTCTGCAAAAGCCATGTCAGCAATTTATGGCAGGCCTGGACTCCTTACTAGGTTTGCTTTAGGTATCGAAGATGTAGATGAACTTGAAGATCTTCCCCCAACTCCTACTTCTGCAGAGAGAAACAAAACCTCGTGGAGAGATTCAGTGCAGTAAAAGTGATGTCAAGCGTCTCACTCACATGTCGTACAGCAGCCTCCCGGCGGTGGCGGTCCGCTCTGCATTCCGCTCGATGGTGTACATCTCATACTGCAACACACATCAGGTACCCTGGTCACTCACCCCTGCCCGGAAGGCTCCCAGCTCATTCAGCATCGCTCGTTGGTCCTCCCGCGGGAAGGGAGGGCCTGAGACTGGAGCTCCGCCTTGGTGACACAGCGCCACATACATGGCAGCCTTGCCATTGGGCTTAGAGTGTGACCCTGGGGTTCACTTGCAATCTCAGGCTCCCAGGATTAAGTGGGATAATGTTTCCAAAGTCGCAGGCCCCGAACAAACTGCTGCCATTATGATGAATGAAGGAGCGAATGGCCTTTTGCTAGTGGCGATCATGTGCTGTCTAGGCCAGATGGCACGCTGAGCCCCAGGGACCCAAGCACACCCGACCTCAAGTGGGGTCGGCCGTCTCTCAAGTACTGGGGAGAGGGCTCCTGGAAGGTGTAGGAGCAAGGCGGGTGAAAGGTGTAGGAGCAAGGTGCAGGATGGGAGGGGAGAGAGGACGGAGTGGGAGGGGAGAAAAGAGGGGGCCGGGCAGGAGGCGGCAGCCCCCAGACAGGCGCAGCTCTGGGCTGGGCGACTGGAGCACGCACCTCCCTGCAGAGCGGCCGCATGCACGGCCGGGACCTCACCTGGATGTTAAAGTCTGCCGGGTAGAGGCTGCGGGCCGTGATCAGCCACGCCTTGGCTGCCCACAGGTCCTGCGGGACCAACTCCCGGGCTCGCTGCACCAGGAACTCGCAGTCCCCCTGGGCCGACATGACCCGGGCGCTCTCCAGCCGCCAGCCCGAAGCGGCCGGAACGTCCGGCTCTGGACTCTCAGCCTCCACGGCCGCCACCGCCGCCGCCACCGCGGGGGAGGCTACTGCGCATGTCTGGAGGCGCGCGGAGGCTAGCAGCGTGGATCGGGAAAGCTTTTCCGGGTTTTGCGAGCAGTGTCCTCCCCTTGGCTCCTCGTTACCGCCCGGTCCCCTCCTCTTCTGAGAAGCCAGAGCATTTGAACTGCTTCCAGGTCACCTCCAAAATGCGGAGAAGTGGATTTTCAGTCCTGCGGGCTGCAGCGTGACCTTGGTGAAGTCAGGGAGCATGCGCGGGAGCGGGCAGGCGCTAGGCCACTTCGCCATTTCCATCCTCTGGGTATTGCTCAGTTTGGCGGGGGCGGAGGCGGGGGCGGGGAGACGGGCGGTTCCGGGGAATGGGCGGTCCCTGGGCGTCCCCCGGCGTGGAAGGCTGGGAAGAAGTTTGAGAGGAACAGCAGAGAGTGTCGGGGAGGCGGCGGGAAGCACCTTCCAGCCGGGCTGGCCTGAAACACCTTCCCCGGGGGCCGCTGCCTGCGACTCACTCCCCGGGCTTCGATTTACGCGAAAACTCCTGGGACTGGTGGGGGTGATCGTGCAAAGTGTGAGCTCGGGGGTTCCTTCTCTTTCCGAAATCCGTCCACGTTTTATTATTTCACCGGTTTCTCTAACAAACGTTTATTGAGCAATGAAGTACTTGGAAAGCGCTTTGGTGGATGCCCTTCGTGGTTGCTGCAAAGATGACTAAATCCCTGACCCAGCAAGGGTTTTAAATGTTTTAAATGTTCTGGACTTGAAACCCACAGAAAGATAACTACGCTATCATTATAATTATCTCCTCTAGCCAGAATCAATGTCCTTTTCACCAAAACTCCAGATTTGGAAAACATCTAGGAGATTCTCCATCTAAGAGATTCTGCTGCCTCGGTCTCTCGAGTAGCTGGGATTACAGGCGTCCACTACCACGCGCAAGCCCGGCTAATTTTTGTATTTTTAGTAGAGACAGGGTTTCACCATGTTGGCCAGGCTGGTGTGGAACTCCCGACCCCAGGTGATCCGCCCTCTTTCGCCTCCCAAAGTGCTGAAATTACAAGCATGAGCCACCGCGCTGGGCTTGAAAGCACTGTTTAATATCCCCTAATTATGCACAGAACAGCAGAACTGTATGATTACTTTATAGGCCAGGATTACTCAGTGATACAATTATTTTGGCTTTGTAGAATAGAAGAAGGTAGAAAATTGGATTTAAACAGAGCAGGATAATTTTTATCTTATAAAGTGTAGAGCATAAAAGCAGATTGCTAGCTTGAATTTTTAAAATTATTTCACTGATGTTAATATATGAAGTGTAAGAATTTTCAAATGGTAAAAATGACTGATTTGGTCATTAAACTTTCTGGTTTTGGTCTCTACCAAAAATAAAAAAACAACTCCACACTTGTTCCTCAGCCTAGTGTTCTGTGGAATAAAAATTGTAAATTAAGATTTTAAAGTTAGAGGCTAAATAAGGAAATTCTGTGTTTGTTTGTTTGTTTGTTTTTGAGACAGAGGCTTGCTCTGAAATCCAGACTGCGACTGAGTGCAGCAGCTCGATCATGGATCACTGCAGCCTTGACCTCCCAAGCTCAAGCCATCCTCCTGCCTCAGCCTCTGGAGTAGCTGGGACTACAGGTGTGTGCCACCACATGTGGCTAATTTTTAAATTTTATGTAGAGACACAGTCTCCCTATGTTGCCCAGGCAGATCTTGAACTCCTGGGCTGAAGTGATCCTCCTGCTTCAGCCTCCCAAGGTGCTCGGATTACGGGCGTGAGCCATTGCGCCCAGCCTCTGTATGTATTTTAGATGCCAACCTTGAGAGGGCCTCTAGACTTTTTGCCAGAATACAACGTAAGGTTTGCGGTTATTTTCTTGTCAGCTTGTTGATTTTGAATGGTCCCCAGCTACACATTTCTCCTACAGTGTTATGCTGGCATCTCAAAGTACAGAAGGGAGGTACCACACCAAGTAAGTTTACATCTTTTGGCCTCCTTGGTGTGATTTTGACTCACTGGAGACTTGAGGCGCCTAGCTCATGTTCTTCTCCATGACACCTTTTTTTTTTTTTTTAAGACGGAGTTTTGCTCTTATTGTCCAGGCTAGAGTGCAGTGGCACAATGTCAGCTCACTGCAACCTCTGCCTTCCACTTTCGAGTGATTCTTCTGCCCCAGCCTCCCAAGTTGCTGAGATTACAGGCGCCAGCCACCATGCCCAGCTAATTTTTTTTTTTGTATTTTCAGTAGAGATGGGGTTTCACCGTGTTGGTCAGGCTGGTCTTGAACTGCTGACCTTGTGATCCACCCACCTTGGCCTTCCAAAGTGCTGGGATTACAGGTGTGAACCACCACACCGGCCCTTGACAACTTCGAAGTCACATAAAATGCCCTGCATCCAGCACCCGGCTTCAATTTCTGTGAGCTCAGTTCAGTGATTTGAATTAAACTCTACATTGCTTTTCCCCTTCCACTTCAAAATCTTCGAACTCCCAGTTTCCTCACATAACCTCTTAACTTCCCTGCCCTCAACTCTCTCCTTGGTTCTTTTTAATAATTTCCTACTTTCCCTTCTCCCTGATTTTACCTTCATGAGCCTCTATCCCCTTGACACCTACATTTTCCTCTGGGTGCATCTGCCACCCTTTGGGCTTATTCCTCTCCCACTCATGCTAAACCCTGTGCTCAGACATTCAATGTGTTCATGTCTTTGCCTTCTTATCCTGCCACTGTATCCACTATTTTTTTTTTTTTTTTTGAGACAGAGTCTTGCTGTCTCGTCCAGGCTGGAGTGCTGTGGCGCAGTCTCAGCTCACTGCAGCCTCCTCATCCTCGGTTCAAGTCATTCTTGTGCCTCAGCCTACCGAGTAGCTGAGATTACAGGCACACGCCACCACGCCCAGCTAATTACTGTGTTTTTAGTGCAGACAAGTTTTTGCCATGTTGGCCAGGCTGGTCTCAAACTCCTGGCCTCAAGCCATCCACCCTCCTCAGCATCCCAAACTGCTGGCATTACAGATATGACCCACCATGCCCGGCCCTTAAACTCCAAGTTTGAATACCACAGCCCTATTTATCTTTCAAGACTATACATCTGATCATATATGTGTTTTTGTTTTGTTTTGCGTTGTGTGGTTTTTAAACAGTGTCTTTCTCTGTCACTCAGGCTGGAGTGCAGTGGCATGATCATGGCTCACTGCAACCTCAACCTCCAGGCCCAAGCAATCCTCCCACCTTAGCCTCCCAAGTAGCTGGGACTACAGGCGTGTGCCACCACACTTGGCTAATTTTTAAATTTTTTGTAGCAATAGCGTCTCACAATATTGCCTAGGTTGGTCTTGAACTCCTAAGCTCAAGCAATCCTCCTACGTAGGCCTCCCAAATTGCTGGGATTACAGATATGAGCCAGCAGAATGGGCCCAGATAAGTATTCTTTTTTTTTTTTTTTTTTTTTTTTTGAGAGAGGGAGTCTCGCTCTGTCACCCAGGCTGGAGTGCAGTGGCGTGACCTCAGCTTGCTGCAACCTCTGCCTCCCAGGCTCAAGTGATTCTTCTGGCCCAGCCTCCCGAGTATCTGGGACTACAGGCTTGCGCCAACACTCGGGCTAATTTTTGAATTTTTAGTAGAGACGGAGTTTCACCATGATGGACAGGCTGCTCTGGAACTGCTGACCTCAAGTGATCTACTCACCTCAGCCTCCCAAAATGCTGGGATCACAGGCATGAGCTAACACGCCTGGCCCGTATATGTATTCTTAAAAACCCTTGATAGTTTATAATTGTGCTTCCATGGGGTTTGCAGCTAGCTTTTTGCCCCATCATTCGCTAGAAGCCTCCGCCCAGAAATTCTTTCAGTTCTTCAATGTAGTATGTTCTTTGTCGTTTCCACACTTTCATGTGTACTATTTGCTAATATCACCTCTGTCCTGCCTAGAACACTGCCCCCTGCCGGCCTCATTGGGCTAATAGAGTTTCAGACAACACTTCCCAGGGAAACCTATTCTGCCCCTACCCCTCCCCTGTTCCCCCAGTCCTTATGCTGTTTCATAACTGATGGTTTACCAGACAGTAAGCTCCATCAGGACATGGACCTGACCTGTCTTTTATGCTGTGGCTTTCCCAGCCCCTAAAACATGCCTGACACTTACTGATAGTAGGCTAGCAATAAAATTTAGGTGAATTTTAAATGTCTTGACCCTTTCCTACAAATGTACATGAAGGCTCTAATTTTATACAATTTTCATTTTGTCTAGTTTCAAGGGATAAAGAGTCCCTTTTGTTCAAGGCCAAAATCCTCACTTGTGCTTCTAATCCTATACCCTTGGCTTCCTTAGAGAATCTGTTACCAGTTATCCTCACTCTATAGTTTCTGTCTATTTCTCCTGGTATCTTCCAGTAGAGTACGTGTTTGCGTTAGATTACTGCTGTTTCCCATTGATTACAGTAGATGTTGTATGCCCTGCTCAGATCGCCATTGCCAAGCAGTACAACCACTCCCTGCTGCTGTCAGTATTGGCTGCTAACTGCTCACAACTGCTCCCTTCCGTAGAGAACTTCCCTTAGCTTCCTGGACGAGTTAGCCACTCCCAAGGGGGTGATACACAGTAAGAAGGTTAGTGACCCTGCCTCAAAGGGGGCAAACGTGTGACATAATTTGTATTTCAAAGTCCTCCCTGGTGGATGGGGCCAAGGCTGGATCTGTCTGAGACACACATGCTCAGCTCTTTCCTCTTCTCTACTCTTCTTACCCACTTTGTAGGTTTTTCTTGACGAGCACTTCCTCAATAAATCATGTTCTCCCAGATCCCTGTCTCAGGCACTTCTAGGAAGCCCAAACGAAGACGATAGTTATTACTGGACGGACATGAGGTGCTTCCATGGATCTTCTGTGTTCCAGATACAGCCCCTCCTGCATCGCTCATGTAACAGCAACTATTTCCCCTTAGTTATCAGGATCAATCGTCTGAGCAATAAAGTAACCCCTTTCTTTTGCTCCTGTTAGTTCCATAGTATAAGAAGCCCAGGGCCGGGCTCAATGGCTCACGCCTATAATCCTAGCACTTTGGGAGGCTGAGGCAGGCAGATCACGAGGTCAGGAGATCGAGACCATCCTGGCTAACACGGCGAAACCCCATCTCTACTAAAAATACAAAAAATTAGCTGGGCATGGTGGCACACACCTGTAGTCCCAGCTACTCGGGAGGCTGAGGCAGGCAGATCACGAGGTCAGGAGATCGAGACCATCCTGGCTAACACGGTGAAACCCCATCTCTACTAAAAATACAAAAAATTAGCTGGGCATGGCGGCACACACCTGTAGTCCCAGCTACTCGGGAGGCTGAGGCAGGAGAATCGCTTGAACCCAGGAGGCGGAGGTTGCAGTGAGCCAAGATGGCACCACTGCACTCCAGTTTGGGCGACAGAGCGAGGCTCCATCTCAAAAAAAACAAAAAAACAAAAACAACAACAAAAAAAGGAAGCCCAGATGCTCAGGAGGCAGTTTCACTTACAATTCAATAGAACCAGGACTATGTTTCCTGTGGAAACCCTCCTCTCTTAGGAATTAGAGCTTCTTCCAAGTCCTCAGAGCACAAGATTGGGGAACGTTCTGTTAGTGGGTTGTTAGTATATTTTGAGAGGCTACTAGCTCCTTCCACCTTTGATTGATTTAAAGCATATACTTCTCCATAGGATGGTACCCAACCTCAAAGGATATGGCTTAGCTGACATCATAATTAAGCCTCCAGAAGACCATATCCCACCATTCTTTCAGGCCAGTTACTTCTGGGTGATGGGAACAGGGTAAGACCAAGGAATTCCTTGAGTCTGTTCCCTTTGCTGTATTTCTTTTGCCATAAAATCAGTTCTTAGGTCTGAAGTGATATTTTATGGGATACAATGGGCTATGGTTTGAATGTCCTCTCCAAGTCTCGTGGTGAAACTGAACTCTGAATGAGGCAGTGTTGAGAAATGAGACCTATCAGAGGTGACTGGAACATGAGGGCTCTGCCCTTAGGAATGGACAAATCCATTCATGGATTTATTGGTTAATGGATTATTGGGTTATCATGGGAATGGAACTGGTGGCTTTATAAAAAGAGGCAGAGAGATTCAAGCTAGCATGCTCAGCCCCCTCACCATGCGATGCCCTCCAGTGCCTTGGGACCCTTTAGGGAGTCTCCAGCAGCAAGCAGGCTGTTACCAGAGGTGCCCCCTCAACCTCAGACTTCCCAGTCTTCAGAACTGTAAGCAATAAAGTTCATTATAAGTTACCCAGTTTCTGGTATTCTGTTATAAGCAACAGAAAACAGACTAAGTCACGAGGGAATAATTAACGGAAAACAAGATACAGTGGTAATGAATAAGGTGCTCTGTACATGGATGAATGGTGGTGGGACAGGCAGAAGTGTTATGGAGACAAATCTGAATCCATAATAGTATGAATTCCCATGAGGACAAATCACTGCCTCCTCCACGATGGAAAAGGTCCAGTGTCATCAGCTTTCCACCAAGTGACTATTTAATCCTGCTGGGGAATGGTGCCATATTGAGGGTGTTGTTCTGGCTTCTTCCATTGACTGGGCACTCATTGGTAGTTTTAGGCACGTCATCCTTGGTGAGGGTAAGTCATGCTGAGCCCATACATAGCATCTCTGGTGCCATGGCTGTTCTTTCCATGGACCCATTGAGCAAACTCCAAATGGCTGGTGAAAGAGAATGACATCACAGGGTGGGTCATCCTGTTTCCACCTGATTAATGAGGTGCTTCTTCACTATAGATGTCCTCTGGGGAGGTTTTACAGAGAATGCAGCTGTTTTCACTCTTTGTGCCCATTCTAAGAGTCCACATACTCCTCTGCTGGACCTCCTTGACACCAGTATTCCAATTTTTTTCTTTTGACATCCCTGACCTGTCAGACAAGTCTGTCAGCCACTGCCCTTGCCAATGGAGAGCATACTTCAGGGTGTCTTTCCACAGTGGACCACCCAGATGAACTGCCCAAAGTCCTACCTACTGGAAATATTTCCCTTCATTGTGTTCTAGGGTTACCACTGAAGATGGCTGTCATTCAGAGGCTGCGTGCCTCCCGATGACCACATACCATACACACCCTTCTGTATACCAGGTGCTCCCAAGAGGCTAAGATGTGAGTTTAGGGAAGGGTGGTGAGGCAGTAGATGTAGCTACGTGGCATTCTGAGCCATGTTGATGAAATCTTGTGCTTTTCAGACCTGCTGAGGCCCTTTCATAAGTATTGTATTTCTACTAAGTAATAGAATGCTAGTACTATAGCATAGTCGAAGTACAGTTCCAACTTCATGGTGGGGTCATAAATGATATTTAAGATAATATCAAATTCATGATGGGCAGCTGAGATCACATGTCAGTTGATAGTTTGTGATCAGGGGTTCAGTCTCTACCAGGCTCCATTAACAGTCTAGGTTCTGGTGTTCAAATGGGCATGGTTTGGGCTTGCACTGTGATTCTTCTGTTAGCCATATCTGAGGCTCCAAACAGCATCCCTCTGTCACAACCATTTTGAATTCTATCGCATCTGTTACAGTAGTTGTAGAGGCTTATCCTGCTTTGAGCGCCACTCAACTGGCATTTGCTAGGGGAAAAGTTACATACCAGGTATCAGGAGCTATATTAATTTGTTTTTTTAAAATTTTTTTTTATTATTTTTCTGGAGACAGAGTCTCTCTCTGTCATCCAGGCTGAAGTGCAGTGGCACATTCATGGCTGACTGCAGCCTCGAACTCCTGGGCTCGAGTGATCCTCCCACCCCAGCCTCCTGAGTAGCCTGGACTTCAGGCATGTGTCACTATGCCTGGCTAAGTTTTAAAAATTTTTATTTTGCGGAGATGGGAGTCTTGCTATGTTGCCCAAGCTAGTCTCAAACTTCTGGCCTCAAGCAGTCCTCCTGTCTTGGCCTTCCAAATTGCTGGGATTATAGGCACAAGCCACCACACGCAGTCTTAATTTGTTTTAGTATAAAGATACATATCTCACTTGAGCTCAGGAGTTTGAGACCATCCTAGGCAACATTGGGCGACCCCCGTCTCTATAAAAAATAATATAGGCTGGGGGTGGTGGCTCACGCCTGTAATCCCAGCACTTTGGGAGGCCAAGGCGGGCAGATCACGAGGTCAGGAGTTCGAGACCAGCTTGGCCGATATGGTAAAAATACAAAAATTAGCTGGACGTAGTGGGGCATGCTTGTAGTCCCAGCTGCTCGGGAACCTGAGGCAGGAGAATCGCTTGAACCTGGGAGGTGGAGGTTGCAATGAGCTGTGATTGCACCACTGCATTCCAGCCTGGGTGACAGAGCAAGACCCTGTCTTAAAAAAAATAACAAAAAATTACAAAAGGAAGTTACACATCTAAACCAGCATCTGCAGCTGGCAGCACTACCTGATTAAGGTTATGACATAGTTGTTCTCCAAGATCCATCTAGTTTTTTCAAGATGAATGCTCTGCTGTGTTAACTGAGGTATCATGGGAGCCATTTACCGTCCATCTTTCAAGGCATTAATCTCTGCAATTCCCGTTGAGGATACAGTGTTGCTTTTGGTTTACTATTTTGGCAACAGTGTTTCTACTCTTCTTACATAATAGTTCTACCCTTCCTATATAATAGCTCTCACGTGGTTTGGCTGTGTCCCTACCCAAAATCTCATCTTTAATTGTAATCCCCATAATACCCACGTGTCAAGGGAGAGACCAGATGGAGGTAATTGAATCATGGGAGCCATTTCCCCATGCTGTTCGCTTGATTGTGAGTGAGTTCTCAAAAGATTTGATGGTTTGATAAGTGTTTGGTAGTTCCTCCTGTGTCATTCTCTTTCTTGCTGCCCTGTGAAGAGGGTGCCTTGCTTCCTCTTCACCTTCTGCCATGATTACACGTTTCTTGAGGGCTCCCCAGCCATGCTGAACTGTGAGTCAATTAAACCTCTTTCTTTTATAAGTTACCCACTCTCGGGCAGTTCTTTATAGCAGTGTAAAAAGGGACTAATACAAGCTCCTATTTTATTAGTCAGGGAATGGATGCGAGGATTCTTTTTGCTAGTTGTGAAATGTATCTATGGGGAAATAATCACAGGATCATTTCCTGTGAGCATCATCGGACCCACTGTGAGATGGGCTTGGACCAAAACACACTTATCACCTGACCAGTAGACTAATGTGGTCAATATTAATTCAGAGTAAGTATCTGATAACACCAGGAGGCCTGGGTTTTCCATTCCTTTAATGGCCGGTCACCCTGTTAAATAGCTGGAGGTCCCTCTGTGGAAGGTTTTGAGGATGATGTATCGTATGAAATTGTGATCAAGTTGCAGAGTCCTTCCTAAAAGGGATCTGGCCGCCACCTCAGCCAAGGAACTCTGGATGTATGAACTGGCTGCAGTCTGGGAATTGGGTTCTTCCCACGATGGTTACTCAAGTCAGATTTCTGATCACTTGGCTTTGACTTTCTCTGATGTTATAAATCAAGTGATACATCTGTAGGCTGCCCATCGGTTGTATTCCTAGGACCTTTATGATCCATTAGCTACTGCTACCAACTCTGACAGCCAAAATGCTCTAGTTGCCCCTGTATCCCTGTGACCTATTAGGGTTATTGCCTCTGATGGTCAAGTGCTGCCACGTGACTTCTACTATGCAAGAATCCCACTATTCCCATTGAAATCAGGAAGCCCACTTCTATGGCGGTATCTCATGCCAGCCTCTCTGGCCCACAGGATAGCCAACACAAAAATTTTTATGGATGTTGATGCTTCCTTCAGTAATACATTTCTGGGCCCACCTGGTGTGTATGGTACGGGTTTGCTGAGCAGACTGCAGATAATGAGTTCCTTCCAGCATTCCCATCTCATTAAGTCACGGATATGGTTTGGCTCTGTGTCCCCACCCAAACCTCATCTCAAATTGTAATTCCCATAATCCCCGTGTGTCAAGGGAGGGACCTGGCAGGAGATGATTGGATCATGGGGGCAGTTTCCCCCATGCTGTTCTCATGATGAGTATGTTCTTACCAGATCTGGTGGCTTTGTAGCTGTTTGATAGTTCCTCCTGCACTCGGGCTCGCTCGCTCTCTCCTGCCACCTTGTAAGACATGCCTGCTTCCCCTTCTGCCATGCTTGTAAGTTTCCTAAGGCCTCCCCAGGCATGTAGAACTGTGAGTCAATTAAACTTCTTTTATAAACTACCCAGTCTTGGGCATTTCTTTGTAGCAGTGTGAGAACTGACTGGTACAGCCACCATACTCGTTTCTCTAAAGCATGCTAGGAAAATTCCAGCATCTGAGTCTAGGCCATGTTTCAGCCTCGCTTGGAGCCATTTGGTACTCAATACTCATTTCAGGATCGAAGCAAGAGAGAGATCTGCAATTATTCTAACACATTCAATAGAATTCATAGTGTTTGTGACAAGTAGCGGTGCCGTGTGGAACCTCTGAAAAGGTCTAATAGGAGAATCACAGTGTAAGCCCATAAGTTTGAGAACAAAAGCATGACCATTTGAAAAGCAGTTTCATGCCTGTGATGTCAGCACTTTGGGAGGCCAAAATGGAAAGATTGCTTGAGGCCAAGAGTTTGAAAGCAGCCTGGGCAACATAGCAGGACCCATTTCTACAAAAAAATTTTTAAATTAGCTACATGCAGTAGCATGCACTTGTAAGCCCAGTTACGTGGGAGGCTGAGGGAGGAGGATTGCCCGGGAGTTCAAGGTTGCAGTGAGCTATAATCATGCAACTGCACTCTAGCCTGGGTAACAGGGCAAGACCTTGTCTCAAACAAACAAAAAACAGTTCCTAGATTGCTACTGGACATACTGAATCTGGAATTCCTGGAAAATGCACTCATATTGATAAATTTGGCCCTAATTTTATAATTTGTCCCATTTGATCAATAACCTTATTGTCAATTCCAAGGGTCCTATTAATACAAATTAGCAGAATCCTGCAACTCATTTGGCATACCCTGTACCTCTTCCTGGAATGGGTTTTATACTTCGCTCACTGGGCTATACAGGAATTTCTTTTCCTTTTTTTTTTTTTTTTTTTTTTAAAAAAAGAAACATTTTACTTGGAAATAATTTCAAGCTTACAGAAAATCTACATGAATAAAATTGTATAAAAATTTTTTATATACTTGTTATGAATTTAATCATGTCCCCCTCAAAGCAGACAGGTTGAAATCTAAACCCATAGTATCTCAGAATGTAACCTTATTTGGAAATAGGGTTTTTACAGAATTAAACAGATGTTTGACTTGAAGTCATTAGTGTGGGCCCTAATCTGATGTGTCCTTTTTCAACGGGGAAGTTTGGACACAGAGACAGGGAGAATGCCCTGTGAACATAAAGGCAGAGATCAATGTGACATGTCTATAAGTCAAGGAACCCCAAATACTGGTAGCAAATCACCCAGAATCTAGGAAAGAAGCATGGAACAGATTGTCTCCCACAGCCTTCAGAAGGAACCTTCCCTGCCAATGCCTTGATCTCAGACTTCTACCCTGCAGAACAGAGACAAAAAATTTCTATTGTTTAAGCCACCTAGTTCATAGTATTTTGTTACGGCAGCCCTAACAAACAAACAAATACATATCCTTTACCTGGATTCACTTATTATTACCTTTTAATTTCTTTGCTTTATTATTTGTACAGATGCTCTCTCTCTCTGCATAAATACGTGTGTATGTATAATATTTATACTGAACAATTTGGGAATAAATTTTATACATCATAGCTCTTTACTCCTAAACATTTCAGAGTATATTTTATAAGAAAATGGATATATGTATATGTGTATGTGTGTGTGTGTATATATGTATATATATATATATATATATATTTTTTTTTTTTTTTTTGTGAGACAGAATCTCGCTTTGTCACCCAGGCTGTAGTGCAGTGGCATGATCTTGGCTCACTGCAACCTCTACCTCCCGGGTTAATGGATTCTTCTGCCTCAGCCTCCCAAATAGCTGGGAGTACAGACACCCACCACCACACCCAGCTAATTATTGTATTTTATAGAGATGGGGTTTCACCATGTTGGCCAGGTTGGTGTCAAACTCCTGGTCTCAAGTGACCCACCTGCCTCAGCCTCCCAAAGTGCTGGGATTACAGGCATGAACAACTGCACCCAGCCGAAAATGGGTATTCTTCTACATAGCCACAATATAATTATCAATGTCAGTAAATTTAACCTTAATAAAATAGTTTCACCCATCTACCATCTCTATTCCAGTATTTTAATTCACCAATAATGTCTGTTACAGCATTTCCTCCTCTAGTGGAGTCCAGTCATGGATCAGGTATTACATTCATTTTTCCTTTAGTGTTTTTTAGTCCAGATCATTTCCACAGCCTCTTTTTTTTTTTTTTTTTTTTTTTTTCATGACTTCAATATTTTTGAAGAACGTAGTTTGACTTCATTTTCTTTTAAATAGAATGTTCGTCATTCTGGACTTGTTCAGTCCTTCCTCATTGTTAGATTCATTTGTGTATTCCTGGCTAGAATACCACATATTTGATATGTCCTTCTCAGGGTATCATATCTGAAAGCATAAAATGTCTATTTGCCCATCATTGACAACATTTATTTTGTTCACTTGTTCAAGATGCTGTCTAATTTCTCCATTGTATAATTACTATTTTTTTCCCTGGCAACACTAAGCAAACTACGGGAACACATTGTAAGTTCATACAAATACTCTGTCCTAGAATTTATCTCTTTTTATATGCCTGGAGACAATGAAGGATAATGAGGTGAATCTTGCAGAATAGTTATCCTAACCCTCAGCCACTTACAGCCTAGCAGCAGAGATAAGACGTTCCTAGGAGGCCATGATAGAAGCTTTCTGATTTCAACCCATGCCTTGGTTGAAAGTTCAACACACCAAGCTTATCTTTTTCAAAGCTGCCAATCTACTTATTTTTTGTCTTAATGATTAAATAAGATTTCCCACGTCTTTTCTCCCCACTATACTCCATTTCATGCCATGGCAGGCCATAAATTTGAAATTATGCCTTTTTAACTTCAATTACATGGAAACACTGTGCTCTTATATGGCTCCTGCTCCACCACCTTTCACTCATTATATCTTTGATTTCACTAATCGTATCTTTATACATTGTATACTCCAAGACATAGACTACTGATTTTTTATGCATTTATCTTTTAAATCACGTGGAAATAAAAATTGGCGTTGCAAACTAAAGTTATAATAATACTGGCTTTACAATTAAACCAGATATTTATCTTTACCAGAGATCTTTATTTCTTTATGTGGCTTCACATTACTGTCTTTTGTTCTTTCACTTTAATCTCAAGTATTACCTTTGGCATTTATTTCAGGGCATGTCTAATGGTAGTGAATGCCCTCAGTTTTTGTTTTTCTGGGAATGTATTAATTTTTCCCTCATTTTTGAAGGACAGTTTTGCCTGACATAGAATTCTTGTTGACACTTATTTTTCTTTCAACACTTTGAATATACCAACCCACTACCTTCAGTTTCCAAGGTTTTCTGATGACAAATCTGTTGGTCATTTTATTGAGAATTACTTATATTGGATGAATTTGTTTTTTGCTGCTTTTAAGATTTTTTTTATCTTTGGCTTTTGACAGATTGTAATGCATTTTTGTATAGGTCTCTGAGTTTATCTTACTTGGAGTTAGTTGAACTTTTTAGATTTGTGGATTCACATAAAACATCAAAGTTTTTGGCCATTATTTCTTGAAATAATCTCTCTCCTCCTTTCTCTGTTTCTCTCTTCTATTTCTGCAATTTCCACAATGCATATGCTTGTCCACCTGATGTATTTCCTCAAGTTCCTTGGGCTCTGTTCACTTTTCTTCCATTTTTTTCTTACTTTTCCTCAGAGGCAATAATTCAATTCTCCTACATTCAAGTTTGTTGATTATTTCTTCTGCCTGCCCTAGTCTGCCTTTAAATTCGTCTAGTGAGTTTGCTATTCAAGTTATAATTTTCAGTTGCAGAATTTCTCTTTTGTTCTGCTTTGATATTTGTCTCTTCATTGATATTCTATACATATTTCTGACTTTGTCCACATCTTCCTTTAGCTCTTTGAGCATCTTTAAGACAGCTGTTTTATTTAAGTATTTTTCTGGTAGGTCCACCATCTGAACTTCCTCAGGGATGGTTTCAGTCTATTTGTTTTGCCTTTGAATAGGCTACACTTTCTAGTTTCTTTTTGTGTCTTTTAATGTTTTCATTGAAAACTGCATATTTGGATTTTATAATTTGGTAACTCTGGAAAACAGATTTTTCTCCTTTTGGTTTTCTTTTGTTTGTTTTTGTTTGCTGTTTTTAAATTTTTTTTTCAGTGGGGTATTACCCTCTGTGTGAGATCAGCCTGAGATGTAAAATCACGGTCTTCTCATGTCTTTGCTGAGCCTATGTCTCAGGCATGTTTGTTGACTTTTTATATTCCCACAAATATGCAGTTGCTTTTGAATGTCCAATCTTAAATGCCTGGCTTCCAAAGGTAGAAAAATGGGGAAATAAATGAGAAAAAAATAGGCATTGTCTTTGTCAAACAAAATTTATGGAAGGCCATTATTTGGACTAAGCTTCTGCTCTAGTTCCCAGCAGACCTGACCAAACCTAAATGGACTCATTCATGCTAAGTGCCACATAATCAAACTGAACTTTGAAAAAGGCCATTTTCCCAAGAAACAGAAGATTCACAGCAATCAGTTGCACTGAGCCAGCATAATAAGAAAGTTCCTTCTAAACCCTATAACGAAAATCATTTGGAAATTGATGCAGGATTTTTCCTTGACCCCTTTGCAGGACTTGCAACAGGGGTGCCCTATTCACTCAGGCTGCCACGCTCAACTCCTTGTGGGAGGGAGCACATGAGCGAATGAGCGTAGGAACTGGCTGGCTGCTTTGGCGCCAGCAGGAGCAAACTCTAGGCAGGACTGCAGCAGCATCCAGACGGGGGTGCCTGTGACCCCAAAACCCTTAAGAGTGTGTTACAGTGCTCTCTTAGCTCCACCATCTGAGGACAGCAGAGTGCTATCAGCTCAGTGGTCCCTTTGCCTCATTGCATGGGGTGGCTGCCCTCCACCAGTGAGAGCAAAGGGCCAGTGTGAGCCTTTTTGGGCACCTGCATTTGGTGGGTCCCGAACTCTTGTCCAGTACCCAAGAAGAGTGAGGTCACGTGGACAACTGAAGGCTGGTGAATGCGAAGATTTTTACTGAGTGATGAAAGTGGCTCTCAGTAGAGAAGGGAGCTGGAAAGCAGATGGGAAGAGCAGGTCACTCTCCCCTGAAGTCAAGTTGACTTTCTACCTCTCTCCTCAGAAGTCAAGTTGACTCTTCAATGTCCAGCTGCTTCTCTGAAGTCAAGTCACCTCTTCCTGACATCCAGCCATTTTTTCTCTTTACTGACTGAAGCTGGGGTCTTTATAGCCACAGGATGGGGGGCAGGGCGGGCCATATGTAGTTTTGTAAAAGGCAACATTCATTTGGTAAAAAGACACTATTTAGAAAGAACCAATCAGGAGAGAGCAGGCAAATGGGTACAGAAGTTCTCACTTTCCGCCACGGGTTTCAGGCCTTTCGGCTTGGAGGTGGAGTTTCACTGGGGACCTGCCCTTGTCTTCCTATAGTTTCTCTGCTTTCTGCCTCTGTGAAAGTGACCAGTATGCTTTTTTGTTCGTTTGTTTTTTGTTTTTGTTTTTGTTTGAGACAGAGTCTCACCCTGTCACCCAGGCTATAGTGCGGTGGCATGATTTTGGTTTACTGCAACCTTCACCTCCTGGGTTCAAGTGATTCTTGTGCCTTAGCCTCCCAAGTAGCTAGGATGACAGATGTGTGCATTTTTGTATTTTTAGTAGAGATGGGGTTATGGTATATTGGTGAGGCTGGTCTCGGCCTCAAATGGTCCACCTGTGTCGGACTTCCAGCGTGCTGGGAGGACAGGCATGAGTCACTATGCCCGGCCCAGTCTGCTTTTTATTCCTTGTTTTTGCTTTGAGCCCTTTTCTCCTTATAAAGCCAAGTCTCTCTGCTCAGCTCACCAGAGCATTTATTCTATTTTTTAGAATGAAATACTTCCTGATTCTAGAGTCACAAGTATAAGCCAATTGGATCCTTAACTCTGTAGTTTTTGTCTTTTAACATCTCTTTAAATCCACTGGTAGCCGCTTTGGCTGGAGTGGTATTAAACAATGGCAGTGGGAGTTGCAACAGTCGCTGCCTGCCTCTGTGTCTGCTTCTTTGTAACCAGAAGCACCAGTCATGATTACAACACAGATCCCCAACATTTGGAGAACAAAGTCCTTATTGCCCACTCTGTATCCTAAAAGCCACTCTAGGCACCCTAACACAGCTGCCTGCCCCAGAGCTGGGGGTGGGACGATGCATAGTTGCTACTGCACTAGGCTGAAATTGATCAAAATTAACCACACCTTCCCCTGGAAACTGCAAGCCTTTGAGTGGAATATAGAATTCCCAAATAGTTGTATCAGACAGATTCTGCCAGTAAAATCGTTGTCTCCCTCAAGAGACAGATCCCTGTTGCTTCCTGTTCTGCCACCTCCCCTGACATTCCAAGCTTGTTTAAACTTACATTCTTGTACAGTTCCTTTTAAATTATGTGTCGAAATTCTAATTTAACATTTATGAAAACTGACTCTAAGTTGTGTGGAATTTAGAGGTGTTGAGAGTCATAATTGGAAATTAATTTTTAATAACGTTTTAAGGTCTTTTTCAAGTTATATTCCAGGTTAGGCAAGGACAAGAGTAGGCATGTTTCTGTGTAGAAATAAGACATACACAGGAGAATGGCGTGAACCCGGGAGGCGGAGATTGCAGTGAGCGGAGATCGCGCCACCGCACTCCAGCCTGGGTGAAACAGCGAGACTCCGTCTAAAAAAAAAAAAAAAAAAAAAAAGAAATAAGACATACATATATCATAAAATCCAGTAGAGAAAGGATTGGGATCCTGGGGAACTAAAGCTTTTGAGACTATTGTAAAACCATCAACTTGCCATTATCTTAAAAATAAGAAGGTAGCATTAATTTAGATTAAAAATCTTAATTGTTGTGGAGTAGCATCTATTGTGACAGAGTGATCAGGCAGAGTCCCAATAATGAAGAAAAATTACTTTCTGGAAGTTTAATGTTCGTCTTGTATTAGGCCTTCTTTTATGGCTTCATCTTACTTTTAGATATGTTTTCTTTGACTCCCTGTGTTATTTATACACTATTGTATTTTTGTTATTTCCATTAGCTTGATTTATTTCTCCTATTAGATGGCATTTCTTTGAGGGCAATCATTGTTTTAATTTTTTTATGCTATACACTATTGGGTACAGCTATTTAATGTTTGATAATTAATTATTTTGGATACAAGAAATCTAACACCTTGAAACTTGTGATTTATCAGAGCAAATACTTTTATTTAAGAAGCTGCGGCCGGGCGCGGTGGCTCACACCTGTAATCCCAGCAATTTGGGAGGCCGAGGCGGGCGGATCACGAGGTCAGGAGATCGAGACCATCCTGGCTAACACGGTGAAACCCCGTCTCTACTAAAAAATACAAAAAAATCAGCCGGGCGAGGTGGTGGGCACCTGTAGTCCCAGCTACGTGGGAGGCTGAGGCAGGAGAATGGCGTGAACCCCGGGGCACGGAGCCTGCAGTGAGCCGTGATCGCGCCACTGCACTCCAGCCTGGGTGAAAGAGCGAGACTCCTTCTCAAAAAAAAAAAAAAAAAAAAAAAAAAGAAGCTGCTACATTAGTATGAGTTCTGATGAGAGTGAAAGAAGACATTCTTGACCTAGAGAATGATTTCCTAATTATGGCTCAAAGTTCTCTGTTTTGTTTCTTCTTGATCCTATTGGACATATAAATAATTCACTGACACGTATATAAGTCAGTAAGTTGGTATTTTAAGTTTGGTAATAAGGCATTAAACAAAATAAATGAAACCATTGAAAATTGGAAAAGGACACTATTATTCAATTTTAGCTGTGGAACACCTTGTAATAGTTTGAGAATCGCCACCGTAAATCATCCAAATACAGATTGAGCATCCCTAATCAAAAAATCTGAAATCCAAAATGTTCCAAAA
Source organism: Hylobates moloch (assembly GCF_009828535.3). Taxonomy (NCBI): domain Eukaryota; kingdom Metazoa; phylum Chordata; class Mammalia; order Primates; family Hylobatidae; genus Hylobates; species Hylobates moloch. The sequence goes on from NW_026652283.1 coordinate 109,749,824, forward strand.
TGGAAAACTTCTTTGAGCACCAATATGACACTAGAGTGTAAAATTCTACACCTGACCTCGTGATGGATCACAGGCAAAATCTTGTTTAATGCACAAAATTATTCAAAATATCATATAAGATTATCTTTAGGCTATGTGTGTAAGGTGTATATAAAACATAAGTGAATTTTGTGTTTACACTTGGGTCCTATTCCTGAGATCTCTCAGTATGTATATGCAACTATCCCAAAATAAAAAAAATCTTAAATTTGAAACAATTCTGGTCCCAAGCATTTCAGATAAATGATACTCTACCCATATACCATGAATTTAACAAGTCAGTATTCAGACTTATTTCCTGGACAGTGTCTTTTGCTAAAACCAGTTGTTTTTATTCATTATAATTGTGTAACACTTAAACTTTCTGAAAATAATACATAATCATTATAGGAAATTAGAAAAGTACAGAAAAGCACAAGGAAGAAAATAGAAATCACTCATAATTCCATCATTCAGAAATAGTCATTATTGCCATTAGGGGGGATCCATGCAGTCCATTTTAAAAATCTTTTTCTCCATTTATATTCTATACTTTTAAAGGAAAAGACAAACAATCCAATAGAAAAAATGGGCAAGAGATTTGAATAGGCACTTCCTAAAAGACTACATCTAAATGGCCAATAAAGCTATTAGAAATAAGGAAAATACAAATTCAAATCTCAACAGAATATTGCTACATAACCATACTGTGATTAAGGCTAACAATAACCAGTATTATTAAGGATATGAACAATGGAAACTCTCACCGTGCTGATGAGAGTGACAAATGGTTATAGGCAATTTGGAGAACTGTTAGATATAATCTATAAAAGTTGAAGATCTACATATCACTTCATCTGGTTATTCTATTCCTAATTCACTCAACAGAGTTATGCGCTCCCTGTGTGATGAAAGACATCTAGAAGAATGTTTGTAGTAGCATATTCCCAAACTGGAAACTAAATGTCCTTCAAGAGCAGAGTGAATGAAGACATTGTGGTATATTCATGCAACCCACTAGAAAGGCTTTTTCCATTCCAATGTGTATACAGCAATGAAAAACGATTACTATGTGCAACAACAGGGATAAGCTTCACAACCAAAATGTTGCGTGAGAGATCCCAAGAACAAAAGAACGTATATGATTCCATTTACATAATGTTTGAAATCAGACCAAACTAAATTACAGCATTTACTGATATATATGCAAGTGATGAAAGTATAAAGAAAGGAAGTGATTACAATCCTATCAGGAATGTGGTTCATTTGCAGAGAAGGGAGGGTATAGAGATTGGAAAGTAGAAGGAGGGCATTTTGGGTATGCCTGAAAGATTTTAGTTCTAGACTTGGGTGGTGGTAACAGATAATCATTTTGTGATAAATCAGCTATCCCCATTTCTTCTGCACACAGTTATTTATGTGTGTTACATGGGATAGTAGAAATGTTTAAAAGGAAATGATAGTATTGCAGTAGACATTGCTTTTAAATTTTCTCTTTTCAAAACCATCTTACTAATGTTTTCGACATTATTAAGTGTTCTGCATTTTTATGGCTGCATGTTATTTCCTTGAGTTGATAATTTAAAAAGCTCCTTATTATATATGACATTTAGTTATTTCTAGTTTTTTAAAACTATAAATAGTTTGCTGAACGTCTTTGTTTATATACTTTTACAAACTTTCGTAATAATTTCTTTGGACTAAATTCTTAAAAGTGAAGTCATTTAAGTAAAGATTTTTAAAAAGGTTTTTTGGAAAAAAAACTTTAATATTAAATATTGCCAAATTACTCTCCAAACAAGTTATGACAAACTAGATTCCCATCAGCATTGTAGGAGAATGCTACTTCTCTCCATGCTCAACGACATTAGGTATTGCCATTTTATTTTTATCTTTTCCAATATCATCAATCACACTCTTATTTTTGACTTGAACTTGCATTTCCTTGACAATAAGCAAATTTGAACGTTAAAAAATACGTTTATTGCTCAGCGTAGGTCTTCTATGAAATATCTTCACCCATTTTTAAAGTGAGCTAAGTTTTTTCTTATTATTTTTTAAAGATTATTACATAAGAATATTAATCATTTGCTATCATAGATGGACTTTTTATAGGGTGCCTTTTAATCTTATGATGTTTTAGAAATAATATTTTTGTTTGTAAAACAGGGATATAATGACCAAACAAAATGAAAACATAGCTTAGTGAATTATTCTAAAGCAAACATCTTTGTAATTACTTCCCAGGTGGAGAAAGAGAAGTTTGTCTCCCACAAAGTACCTGTATGCTCATCTTTATCTCCCTCCTTCCCCCAACAAGTAACCACTACCTGACTTGTATAAAATAACTTCTATTATAGTTTGAACACCCAAGCGTGCATCCATAAACACTGTGGTTTAGTATCATCCATTAAAAATTAATATGTCCACTTTATTTGTTATTTTAAAATTGGAATATAATTTGCATACCATAAAATTCACTCTTTTAAAGCATACAATTCAGTGTTTCTTAGCACATTCTCACAGTTGTTCACTCACAATCAATATCTAACTCCAGAACATTTTCACCACTCTCAAGAGAAACCCTGTACCCAATAGCAGTCACTTCCTATTCCCATTTCACTTCCTGTTCCCATTGACAACCACTAATCCTTCTGTCCCTAAGAATGTGTTTATTCTGGACATTTCATATTAATAGAATCATATGAAATGTGATTTTTGTATCTGGCTTCTTTCACTTAGCATAAAATTTTCAAGGTTTATGCATGTTATATTAAATATTAGTACTTCATTCCTTTTTATGGCTAAATAATATTCCACGGCAGTATATACCATACTGTTTATCCATTCATCAACCATTGGACATTGGTGTTGTTTTCAGTCTTTGGCTAGTATGAATAATGCTCCTATGAACATTTGTGTACAAGTTTTTGTGTGAACTTGTGTTTTCATTTCTCTTGGATATATACTTAGGAATGGAATTGCTGGATCACATGAGAACTCTGCATAGCTAACTTTTGGAAGAACTGCTAAACTTTTTTTTCAACAGCAGCTGCACTATTTTATATTCCCACTAGCAATCTACAAGGATTCTAATTTCCCTGCCAACTCTTGTTATATTAGTATGTTGTTTAAGGTTCTTTTATTCTATACAGTCTCCCATCCCATTTCTTTCTTTTCATAACAATGTATTTATTGAAGAAACCAGGCTATTTGATCTGTAGAGCTATTCATGATTTGGGTTTTACTAAATGCATACTCATGGTGACATTTTAAATGTCATCTAATTTCTGCAAGTTGGCAGCTGTATTCAGAGACTGGGTCAGACTAGGTTTGGTGTATTTGGCAAGACTGTAGACGGTTTTATCAAGAGGCACGTGATGTCTGACGGTCTCTCGGATGGTGATGTTAACAGCTGCGAATGCTTTGTGCCTAGATTTAATAATTCCCTGGGGGTTATGAAATGTTGTTATTCAAATTCTATCACTTCTCTTTCACTTGTTGGCTAGAATATGCTCATAAATATAATTTTTATTACTCTCGTGCTATAATTCATACAGGATGCAGCTCATACAGGAAGGAAAAATACATGCTTGATTCGTGTCCTTTATTAATTAGATCTGCAAGACAATTAACTGGTTTCCTATCAACCTCTGAAAGTGATTAATTTTGGTTTTAAAAATATTAATTAGTTAGTATTCTTTTTTTTTTTTTTTTGAGATGGAGTTTTGCTCTTGATGCCCATGCTGGAGTGCAATGGCGCGATCTTGGCTCACTGCAACCCCCACCTCCCGGGTTCAAGTGATTCTCCTGCCTCAGCATCCCAAGTAGCTGGGATTACAAGCACCCACCACCACGCACAGATAATTTTTTGTATTTTTAATAGAGATGGTGTTTCAGTATGTTGACTAGGCTGGTCTTGAACTCCTGACCTCAGGTGATCCACCCACCTCAGCCTCCCAAAGTGTTGGGTTTACAGGTGTGAGCCACTGCACCCAGCCCAATTAGTTAGTATTCTTATGAACTCTTGGGTTTAAATTTATTTGATGGATTTCAGATCATTGCAATGATTAACCTTCTTGAGAGCCTATTGTCTTATCTTTGGCCAGTAGAATCCTCTTTGAGTTGGCTGCACAGAGTTATTTTGTCAATACTCTAGTAGTTTTTGACTGCTTCCTTTTTACCTGGTGTATTAGTCCATTTTCACACTGCTAATAAAGACATACCCAAGACTGGGTAATTTATAAAGAAAAAGAGACTTAATGGACTCACAGTTCCATGTGGCTAGGAAGGCATCACAATCGTGGCAGAAGGCAAAAGGCATGTCTTACATGGTGGCAGGCAAGAGAGAATGAGAACCAAGCAAAAGAGGTTTCCCCTTACAAAGCAATCAGGTCTCATGAGACTTATTCATCACCACTAGAACAGTATGGGGGACAGTATCCCCATGATTCAGTTACCTCCCATCAGGTCCCTCCCACAACATGTGGGGATTATGGGAGCTACAATTCAAGATGAGATTTGGGTGGGGACACTGCCAAGTCATATCAGCTGCTATAACAAGATGTTCCAGAGTCATCTTCTACTGCTTCTCTTTTAGAACTGTTAGCCATTTTTTATAGATGCCGTTTTTTGTTTGTTTCTTTTTGTGTCATTTTGTATTTTCATGGGAACTGTCTTCCAGTGTCCACCGTCAAGGTGTTCTGCTGTTCTTTACTGTGGATTTCTGTTGGCTGTTCTATGGTCTTGCTGTTCTCACCCCATCAGATACCCGGTGGCTTCTCTCTGTTTCCTCCTGCAAAGATGTCAATACCATACAGGTATTGTGGCTGTTGGTGGTTTGTCCTTATCTGCTTGAATTTTGGGTTTTGTGGGCATACCCTCTCACCCAGGTTTATTGTTAATGTTGGCCATATTTTGCCATTGCTAAATAGTTTCTCTTTCTATTGTTACATGGCAATTCAGAAAGAACCAAAAACTATGTCGTATCTGCCACTGCCACATTCCGAGAATCTTTTGTGGTGTTTTTGGACTTGCAGAAGTCTTAAATTTTAATGTAGTCAGATTTATCAATCTTTAATGTTATGGGTTTATGCTTCTGCTTGTATGCTTAGAGAGGCTTTCTCCACTCTAAACTCAGATAAGTAATCTCTCATACATTTTAAAGTACTTTATTGAGTTTTTTTGGTACATTAAAAATGTAAACCATCTGTAATTTATTTTGGTGTTTGGTGAGATTTAGGGATCTGATTTTATTTTTCCAAGTAGCCTTTTCCAAAACCGTTTATTCGATTATCTCAGAACTGATTTAAAAGGCCTCATTTAATTTAGACTAAACACTCTTTGTAGTTAGGTCTGTGATTGAGCTCTCTCATCATTTCCATCAGTCTGTCTTCTACACAGTTTTAATGACTAAACATTATAATTTTCCATGTCTGCTAAGTGTAAGAACCTTTCTTTTATTAATCCTTTCTAACATTTTAAAACCATTCTTTCCCATTTATTCTTTAAGATGAATACCTGAAAAATTTCATCAATCCCATGGTTATTTTGACTGGAATGACAAATAATTTGGAGAGAAATAATATTTTAATAACATTAGAATTTTTCCATTCAGGGAAATAGTATATTTCTTCATTTATTCTAGTCTTCTCTTATGATCCTCGGTAAGATGGCCTCAATTTATTCCTATAAGTCCTCCAAATCTCTTTGTGAATAGAAAAATATAATCCATTATCTCCTTCTGAGAGGCAGAATTTGTTCCAGAGTCTGGGCTGCTGATTCCCCAAATGGGGTTAAATGTTGCGTTGCTCCCCAGCTGGAAACCTGCAGAGACAGAGAATAAATGAGGTATGGCCACTATGAGCATGTGACTTGAAGCTCTGTAACTTCAGGGAGCATAACTGTGCAAGGGCCGGAGCTGCAGTGCTCAGATGTGCGCTGCCACATTTGCACCAGGCCGTGTTTCTCAGAGGTTGCACCAAGCCAATGACAGGGTGTGGCTGAGATGCTAAGGCAGACTCATTTCTAGGAGACAGACTTCTGCCAGCTGACTTTAGCTTGAGGACTTCTCAAAAGCTCTGCTGAGATTGCCTTAAATTGCTTGGCCATGGCTGTTTGGGATGTTTCCACTCAATTTTTCTCCCCTATTTCCTTTGCTTGGGTCCTCTTTCCTTGTGTCAGTCTGTCAGTCTGGTGGATCTCCAGGCCTTCTTGGCTCCCCACCTATTTTCTCCCACAGGTGTTTTCTCTAATACAATTCTTGTATGTTTAATACCATGTTTGTATCTACTTCTCAGAGGACCTGGACTAACACACATGACTTTGCAATTTCATATTTTAAGATGATTTTACTCTTAGAATTTAATAAAAACATATCATATGGTTAAAATGTACCAGTAAGTAGTTTCTCCATAGTAGAAGAGCTAATAAGTAGTTGAGCTGGGCATCAAATACTAGCTTTTGGTCTAACTCAAAAGCCCATTCTCAGCTCACACATGTGGTTTACACTTTGAAGGGCAGTATTATCGGCTTGGCATAGAGACTCCATATTAACCAGGAGAAGCATTTAAGGTGGGAATGAGAAGTTGGGACTGGAGTCTGGGAAATTTGAGTCTTGGCTAGGGCATTTAAGGAGCTGTGAATTCTGGCTGAGCAGTGGCCTGTCATTCTACTTAAAGCAGGGTCTAAGTTTGTTGGTGGCAATGGAATTTAGCATTTAAGGTAGTTTGGAAATATGTGTATACAGAGTGTCAAACGAATGCCTTTTGATGCTGCATTTGCACTTCTAGAAATTTATGTGAAGAAAATAATTAAGAACATACTCAGCTATGGTACTATAATAATGTTCAATAAACTGCTGTTTGAAATAATGCAAAGTTGGAAACAATGTAAATGTCTAACAATAGAAGATTTGGTTAAATAAGCGATGATCTATACAAGTGTATAAAAACATTTGAAATGATATTACATGAATGTAACTGCTGATGTGAAAAGTGTTTACAATATGCTTTTAAATGACGTATTTATTTACAGAGAAGGGTCTCCCTACATTTCTCAGGCTGAAATGCAGAGGCGCAATCACAGCTCACTGCAGCCTCGACTTCCCAGTCTCAGGTGAGCGTCCCCCTCAGCCTCCCGAGTAACTGGGACTACAGGTGTGTGCCACCACGCTCTGCTAATTTTTTGTATTATTTTGTAGAGATGGGGTTTCTTCATGTTGCCCAAGCTGGTCTGGAACTTTTGGGCTCAAGAGGTCCACCCACCTTGGCCTCCCAAATTGTTGGGATTACAGATATGAACCACCATACCTGGCCACCATATACTTTTTTTCTTTCAAAAGCATTGTTGAATTAAAAAAAAAACCTTTAGTTTGAAATAATCTTAAACTTATAGAAACATTGCAGAAACAGTAAAGATTTCTTTTCCTTAAACATTTTAAAATAAGTTGCCAACATGATGTCCCGATGGCCCTGAATACTTGTGTACTGTGGTTAGGTATAGGTCATTCTCCTACCTAATCAACATACAACCGTAAATATCAAGAAACTAACATTGATATCTGTATTAGGGTTCTCCGGGCTGGAAAAAACAAGGAAGGATTCTCCCCTAGAGCCTCCAGAGGGAGCTCAGCTCTGCTGACACGCTGATTTTGGACTTCTGGACTCCAGAACTGTAGAGAAAACATTTCTGTTATTTTAAACCATGAAGCTTGTGATAATTTGTTACAGTAGCCTATGCAAATGAAGGTTTGGCCCGTGACCACCCCGATTGGTTGCGGGAGGGGACCAATCAGAGGTACTTTGAATTTTTCATCTGCCACAGAGAAAAGGGGCGGTTTACAAAAGGAGTAGCCTCCGGTCCTTTTGTTACTTGGGCATGGAAAGTTAGGGTTTTCCTTTTGATTTAGTTCTAGGAAGTCAGTGTGAATCAGCCATAGGTTCCCTGCCTCCAGACCCTATTCTCCTGCCTCACTATCACCACCAGTGCCCACCCCCTCACAAATGCTCTTCTCATCCTGCTTACTCTTTAAATTCCTGTTTGGGCGGCCGGGCAGAGGCGCTCCTCACTTCTTCCCAGACGGGGCGGCAGGGCAGGGGCGCTCCTCACTTCTTCCCAGACGATGGGCGGTCGGCCAGAGGCGCTCCAATTGTGAGGAGCGCCTCTGCCCGGCCGCCCTGTCTGGGAAGTGAGGAGC